>NW_005187434.1:1740052-1756868 GCF_000239375.1 Pundamilia nyererei | reverse complement strand
TAAATATAATTGAATTGAATTGAAGTGTTGCTCGGTGTTCTGATCCATTTGGTAGTCGTATATATGTTTTCACTAGATTTTTTTTCTTTAACCCCGAGATCTTGAGGAAAGCTCGACAAGTGGAAACACAGACATGTTCCCAGGGACTGAGGACACCTCTGGGGTTAGAGTGTACAGCCTAAGAAGGGGGCAAGGACATATGCTGAGACATTAATCTCCTAATAGAAAAAGAGCCTCCAACAGCTGGTGTTGCGCCGAATTCACAGTCTTAATCTTGTCAACTTTCTGTTCACTTGCTCTGACTGTGAGCCTTATTGTGAACAACAGAGCTGTCACTTGAAGAAAATTGTCCATGTTTCATTGTAAGTGGCTTGTTAGAGCGAAAGAGCGTATTCAGCGGTGTGCGTGAGCTTATTTGTGTATATGCACAGGGAATGTTGGTTCCCCACAGTGTCTAGCACAGTGTATTGCGGTGATTTTTTGCATCATTTCCCTCTTCCTCCTAAGCATAAAAGCATGAATATTTAAAACTACATCAAACAAGGATTCATGAAATATTAAAATATTCGAGAAAGAAGAAAATCTTTTACCCTGTCTCTTATTCATATGTGTTTTGTAGGCTCTCTCTTTTGCTCTCACACACACACTCACACGTAATCACGCATTTGCACACATGCACATAAGCCCTCTCAGAATTCACCCACGGGTACGAACGACAAACCTTCCCCTCTCTATCCACTCTTCTGTGGTATCAGCACATTGCTGCATTAAGTACAAGACCCGAACATGCAAGAAGGTTCAATAATTCACCCCGGATTGAATTTCTGGCAAAACACATTATTCGAAGTCTTGGTTTGTCGATGTCATGTTGTAAAAAGATGCCAAACAGATGTGTCACGTTTCAGGAGGGCATGTGCTGCATGGGAACTTGGCAGGAGTGACTCTCTTTCTTTCCTGTTTAGGGAGCTGTTTCTTGGCTGAAAGATGAGACGCTGACACTCAGTTGTGCATACAATGTTGTACATTGACAGGTCACAGCAAATCTGCGATGCTGCCTCCTTCTTTGTAATGCTCCCTGTACCGTACCTCTGTTTATTTCTCTTGTCTGGCTAAGAGCTACAGAGGCTGTGCTAATCACTGTAGCAACAGCTCTGAGCAGATGCTGCTGTGTTTTTAGAAAAGATCCTTTTAAGCGTGGATTCAAATAAAAATGTGTAGGGGTAAACATCTTGTTTTTCACCCAAAATGCTTCAATCCGTGCTAACAGCATCGCTAACCTGACGACATTATCTCTGCAGCACTATTTGATTTTGCTGCGTGCTATTCAGTCTTTTACTTGTACGTCAGTTTCGGTTTATCTTGAGCTCTCATCAGTATCACGATCACCATTGTCCCTAATTAGTATTCAGCCACTGCAATGTAAATTCAGTGGAGCCCTCTGTTTTAACAGCGGTACTTGGTTGAATTGACTTGTTGGATTATGCCGAGGCTGAGGTTATGTGACATTTATGTCTTTGTGCAGCCATATGGTGTATTTTGAAGCCCATGGGAGACTAATGGAAGAAGAAATCTTATAAGGCTGTATGGCACATCGATTCTGTCACTTTTGCAGTGATGCATTCAGTGTTGTGCTTCTGTTTTCCAGTATTTCAATGTATTTTCTAGCCGGTCTAGTCTTTCAACCTTATGTAGGACGAGAGAAGCTACAATGAAGTGATTAAAGAAGAGGACGTTTTTTGTTTTTTTTTGGTTTGACTCAAACCTTCCTTTTAAATACATCTTTTTCCCGTCATCTTCTTTCCCCGGTCGTCTCGGTCAGGGTACGGCGCTTAAGAGAATGAAAGGGAGAGCAGTCATATTGTAGGCTAAATCTAATCAAAGGGAGAAGTGCTTTTAAATGTCTTTTGTTCCCTTGGGCAAAACGTTTGTGGGGTCTCTCAATTCTAGCCAGTGCATCCTGCCCAAACTCCACTGCTGCTAGATGCAATTAATATTGAGCGGATTCCCTGAACCGTGCTCCACTCATATAATAACAGTGTTAGAACAAAGGTTAATGCTTTGAATTTAATCTCTGTCGTCGTCATTTTCATTGGAGATGTGATGCAAGTGAGGGGCGGTGGAAATGTTGAAGTGGGGGGCAGCAGGTCTGGAGAGAGATTGGTAGTCAGTGGGGGGTCTCGGACGGAAGCGAAATTAATTACTGGTCTCTGTAAATTCGATGTCATGTCTCATTTTCCCTAATCCTCTCTGCTTTTCTCACTTGCTAGTCGTGCTAACAGAGAAGCTTGGGAAGGCTAATGAAAAGGCCTCTTAGATGCTAATGGCAAATTAGCCCTTGTGTCACTTTTGGAAGCTATGAGTGGAGTTGCTGCCTACCGCGCGAGAAGTTAGCCAGATGGTAGCCTGGACCGCTGCTGCTACCCCTCACACACGAGCCAGTGCACAAAAAACACACCAGCGTAAGGGAGACTTTGGGACTCTTGTCTCTTATTGCTTTGTAGCTGTAAATGTGCGACACGAGCCCATATATGACTATTCTGGGAGACACTTTGCTTTCTCCTGAAGGGGATTTATTGGTTTGGATTGTGAATAATGAGCGCAACGTAGTTTCATCTCTCTTTGCTGGTGTTGTAAGACTGGACCAGAGTCAGGTTTAACAACTCAGTAGGATTTCTGTCTGATCGGGCCTTAGACACAAACATACTGAGTTACTTGCCTGGATGAAAGATCTCTCTGCAGCTAGTGATTCCAAACAGACATGCGGGGGGGGAAAGCACACTTATTGTTGGGGCTTTGGATCGCAGAGACAGCGTCTGTTTTAGGTTTCAGTGTGCACAATGTTCCAAAAAAAAAAAAGAATTAGTCTCTAACAGAAAGATACAATATGTTACAAGTTGCATGCAGTATCTGCCTCATGGTACTGATTTATTATGCTTCCAACAATGTGACTTTCCCAGCTCTGTGAATAAATGACTGGATGACAAATCTGTTTGAGTTCTGTCTCTTTGAAGGCTCTTCCATGTGTCCAAAACATTACGCAAATACATATCTGAAGTTTAAAAAAAAAAAAAAAAAGTATAGCAAAAACAGACTGGGCAGTTGGGTTACTCTTTTACAAGTGTGTACTGTCAAAGAGAATAAGTAATCTGAAGTATTTATGGGTGTTATTTTCTAAACTACAGGCAGATTGAGTAAGTAGTTCTGTCTCATTCCCCTCTCTCTTTCCCATCACTTTTTTTTTTCTAACAGCCAGAGAAATCCCAGCGCTCGACTTGTGCAGTTTACTCCCACAGCAAGGAGAGAGCAAAAAAAATATTGAATAGAAAAACAATCGTTGCTCCTGAGAAGGCAGCCAGCCAGAGTGTAACATGTGCATTTATGTAAAACTTATAATCCAATTAACAAGTACAAAAAAAGCCAGTGATCACTCTATTATGGGAATACAAAGGAGAGAGGTGCCATGTTCAGAAAACTGCTCATGTGGAAAAAATGCTAATGGCGTGAAATGAGTGTGTCTGTGTTTGAATAAAGCCCCATGCTGTGGCAGAAGACTTGAGCACTGATAGCTCTTTTACCTCCTTCTCTCTGCAGGCATACTTCCGACAGGGTGTTGCCCTTCAGTACCTTGGACGCCATGCCGACGCGCTGGCCGCCTTCGCCTCGGGGCTGGCCCAAGACCCCAAGAGCCTACAGCTACTGGTGGGCATGGTAGAAGCCGCCATGAAGTCGCCCTTACGAGGTGAGAAATGTGGCAGGTGAACACGTGCACTCTGTGCGCGCGTGTCAGCAGGTCTTCGTGTGTGTGTGTCACTCTTTTTCTGCTTCACCTTATTCACGTTTCTGTCCTACAGCAGCCTAAAAGCCTGTCTCGGAGATAATCCTCGCTCAGTCAATAAATGCGTTGAGGTGACTTTACCTGTCAGTTTTGTACCTGTTTTGTGGGCAGGCCATCTCTCTATCTGCCCATCTTCCTGTCTTTGTGAGCGACTGGTGGTGTCAAGCACTTACCTTCGGACTCTAAGGAATGACGCCTGCAGCTTCAGCATATCTTACTGTCAGTCAGGCTGACACACATTGATAGCCTGTTATCTTAATGAGCATCCAGCACTAATGCCATTGTCTGTGTCTGCCCCTGTGTAAGCCTTTTTCTTCTTAAAGCTGAGTGGATTTATAAGTAGCGTATTCAGGCCAAGATTGTCACTAAAATGTGGTCTTTTTTTGTTATGCACTGTTATCTGTTGTATCAAACAACTGCAGCGACCTGATTGTCCATGAGTAATCCGTATGGGCCAGCCTAATGAGCCTCAAACAAACCTGGCACCAGTTTTACTTTAGATGACCACTGCGGAGAATTTAATATGCTTCAGATCTAGATGGCACAGATTGCCAGCGTAGACTGTGAGTCATCCTGCAGTCTCGCTTTGTCATCACCTCCTTGCCAAACTCCTCTGATGCCGTGCCTCTGAATAAATGTGGCCTTGTTTTTATAATCCAAAAATTACTGCACTGTGCAGTGGATCAGTAGCTCAGAAGGCCTTTGTTCAGTGAGGAATCAGCATTTCCGTGATTGAATACCGTGCTCCTCTGAATATTCTTGTGCAAATGCGACAAAAAAATATTGCAAAGAGAGAAAAGAATGGAAAGCCCATCTTAACGACAGTGAGCATATAAGCCTGCCATTGGAACCAAAACAAAAAAAGGCTTTGGGTGTGAGCCCAGACCTCAGCATTATGGACCAGAATGGGTCCTCTTAGTAGGGGTAGACCAACATTTAGCCCAAGCCACTTAATCTCTTAATTGTTTACCCTATTTCCCAGAGTGCCAGGCAACCACCAGAGGACCTAATCCAAGGTGTGTTGAGGAGAGGTAGTTAGGTCAAAGGATTAAGAGCAATGATCCTCTCAGAGGGACTCCTGGCACAAGGGGACGATAATCAATGTTACGCCAGCAAACAGGGAGGATAATCAGTGTTACTCAGCCAAAGTCCCCTGATAAGTGAAAGAAAGGTAGGCGAGCATTGCTTTCTCTCCTTCAAGCAGAAAGTGCCATGTTTCTGTCTGCCACGTTTAATAGCCGTGCAGTAATTCAGGATCCAGAGTTCGTTACCTCTGCTGCCATTTTAATTGGAACTAATTAACGCCAAATTATATTTATCAAAACCACTTTAAACACTTTAAAGAAGCATTTATCAAAGTACTTATCAAAATATTGCTTGTTAGTTGTGTAAAAGCCTAATTATATAATCATTGTAATAGGTTTCTTGCTGGCTTGCCTTTGGTGGTAACAACGTTGTTATAACTATGAAAAGTCTTTGGGTTGGCTCAAATTTATCATAGTACAAATGTCTTTGGTGAAAACTGGATACATTTTTTTCCTCATCAGCGTATAAACCATGCAGCTGATGACAAGAAACAGTTGATTATATCTAGCTGTGACTGCAGCGCTCACTTATCTCGGTCATTTATCTTACCGCTGTCGTCTCAACAAACTTATTTTCAGACTGCTCAGATCACTGTTAGGTTTATGGTTTGCCACTGGGTGAAGAGATCCAGCCGATAACATTTATTCAAAATAAACAAATCCCTGAATGAGACAAGAAGAAGGGACCAAAGAGAACTGAATAAAGGCGTTTGTCTTTTGATAAACGATACCGTTTTATGTACAGTTCAACCCAACAAAGGCTTGCTGCACACGTGCAGTTTAGAATCTCCTGTCGTTTTTTCCTATAACATCGACATTGTCCACCTATATCACTGCAGGGCTCGCAAAATTTCAAAATCCCTGGTAGCCCTTCGGGCAGGCACTCTTCAGTTTTTGGTAGCCCAAAATAAATTTAAGTAGCCCGAATAAAAAAAGAGGACAATTTTATACATTTAAGTATAATATTGTAAAGGAAACAAAACATCAATCTAAAAATATTTAAAACACAAATTACAACAACAAATTACAATCATCAACTCAAATATTTGGTTCTAATTGAACAGAAATTTCTATGAACTTGCAAGAACTGTGTAGAACATGAATCAGTGTTCAGTAAGAAGCAAGTGGAACCAAGATCTAGTACATTTGCTTTTTGAAGTTTGCACACATAAATTCTTTTGTCCATGAAACCGAAAAAGCTGCGCTTTCCTTTTGCCTCATAGTCTGATTTGTCATAACTTCTCCGATTTGTGGTAGGCTTTTCTTTGGCTGCTCCTTCTTCACCCTGACCTGTCTTGTTTGGCTCTGCAGAACTAAAATACCTGCGTAAATCCATCTGCTTTTACACATACTTACATAATGATCAGCAATTCTCTGCGCAATCAACATCTATCACATGTTTAAGCTTGCTGCAGGAGATTTCACTTGTCATGTTTGATAGTAAGCTAACGATTGATAAGACGATGCCAGAGGAATTGGTGCGCAATTAATCTGTGACTCACCAATCAGTGCTGCCGCTCTCTACACACAGTTCGCGCGATCGCAAAGTGAAAGCAAAAAACAAAAAACAAGCGCAAACTCAAACGCGATTTCAATGTGTCACATATTGACAGTGGCTCATCGATGACATAATTACTCAGCTACATTTGCGAAAGAATGCAAAAGCATTGACATATCTTTCCTTCCTACGATAGCCCGACGGGCAGGGCTGAGATGGATTTTGGTAGCCCGACTGGAAAAATCGCTAGCCCCGGGACGTCGGGCTAGCAATTTTGTGAGCCCTGCACTGAGTGGCATGAGCAGTGACAACGCAGCCTCTTATGTTTTCGCTAATGTCATCAGAATCAGAATACTTTATTAAACTGAGGGGAAATTGTGTGTTATTATTGTGTTTCAGTCCCGTGGAGAATATTCCTGCTGTTCTTCCTGTTCTCATTCTGTGTCTTGTTTGTTTTCTTCGAGGGCCAGAGAGAATCTTAAGGATCCATTAGTTTTTAATTGTTAATCATTGGGTTATTTTACACACATGCTAACTAAAAAAGGTTTTTCACTTGAAGCTCAGTCCAGTTGAACCATGAAGGACATGGTGTGGCAGCTATTGACCCAGGCTGCTGTTAAAAGATTTTCATTTAACTAGAGTTTCTGGGCACTGTGTGTCTTAAGGCAACTAAGCAGAATACCTGCTAATGCAAAGTACACTTGATTTTATACCATGGGCATCATCTTAAAAATAATAATAGATAGAAAAAGTTGTAAATATTTTTGGTTCAAGTACAGCTAGCAGTTTAAGTATTAGTTAAATGAATGACCTAACCATTGAATGAGGAAGATAAAAGCATGTTAAGACAGCTGTCGTTTGACTGAGGTGTCAGACAGTAATGCTATCTTTTTCTCATGAAAGTTTCCAAAACAACTTTTTAAAAATTCATTTAAACCAAAAAATCGCTCAGAGCCTCATTTAATTATGAAGCAGTCCCAAAGAGCCAGCAGCAAAATAAAAGGGACTGATTGGAGTGAAATCTCCACAGATGAAGACACAGATAGTGGATGTGATATATGAACGCTTAAAAAAATAATGTGATTGCATCGTTCAGTAGTGCGAGGACTCAAAAGGAAAGTGAATACCCTGCTCTGGCTGCATAGTTAATATGGGAAACTGATGAAAAATACGGACAGGCTGCTTAGAAAATCACTGAAATTTGGTCTTACAGAGTGACCAAAAATAGTCTTTATAATGAACAAAGTAATACGGACCATACAAAAGGCTACAGCAAATTTGCTTAGATAACTTAAGGTTTGTTTGAGAAATGGAAGTTAAAAGAAATCTGACAAAATGAACAGAATAAATTGCAGATTTGTACCTAAAAACTAATATTTTTTAATATTTTCTGGAAAAAAACAACCTTCATAAGTACAAAAATCACATTGTTTGACACGACTAACATTACTAAAGTATTAACAGAAGAAGACCACAACATGAATTGGGCAGTATGATTAATTCAGTATCATTAATTCCAAGAAGCATCTTTAATTCTTATATGGGCACTGACGCGTGGTCATGTGGTGCATTTTAACGTCTTCCTACAAGGGGAGGAGCTTAACATTATAAAGTAGTTTGAATATCTTGGTCTTACTTTGGTCTCTAATCTTTAAAAGTCGCCCTTTTTTATGTATACATTTCTTATATTTTTTATAATGACATTCCTCTTAAAGAAACAGGAAATAAGTGAAAGGTATGTGGGTGAAATTGATCTCGGAGCATAAAGAAATGAAGAGATGTTAAACAAAATAGTATCCAAAAGTAGTGACTTATGGGTAAAGTAGTGTGCCAGTAGTGATGGTCTGTTGAAAAAAAACTATGAAGCAATAAATTAGAAATGGTAAGCTGAAAGCTGTCCAAATACAGTTTTGAAATTACTCTTCTGAACATGAAAGGTATTAAAAGGGAATGCTATTCTTTCAGTTTATCTGACAAGGCTGTGTGGGTACTAAGAGGGAAAAGGTTGGAAACCACTGCAGCCTAGCAAGCTGACCTCCCTGGAGAGAGCAAGGAAGGAGGATTTTTATGTATTTATAATAATTTTTTTGTTGCTGAGAGGATTAGTTAGTTTTATTCTGCATTTTTCTTTTTCTCAACAGATTCAGTGAATGATCAAGTCAGACAATGAACTGTTCCTACCAGAAGTTGTTAGTATAGCTTATTTTTTAGGGGTAAAAACTGCATTGTTGACCAATAAACCACAGCGAGTTAACACATTACTGTGTTAATTTCAAAGAAAGTAAAGCAGCCAAAATATTTGATTCCAAACCGAATACACTGCTGGAAAAAAAGAAACACAACTCTTCACAGGGGGCGTTTTTGCCTAACGAACAAAGCGCTGGGTGGCATTGACAGTGCAGGTAAAATATTTTACTTTTAGTCTTTTAATGAGATTTCTTCCACGACTTGTATTTAACTCGTCATAATCACAAATGAAATCCAGCTGGCAGCAAACATTTACATTAATTTCAAAGGGAGAGGATGGTAAAGATAATCTTATCGAGTGATATTGTATCGCAGAGGCAATTTCCATGAAATCGAGGGATTAAAAATTAAAAAGAGTATTTTATAGCTTCACCAGTCCCGCTGATGACACGTGTGCCTAATGCAGGAGGGAGAGTGCATGCCTTATATCTTTATTCACATGAAATGGAAGGCAGACTATGGTGCATTAGTGATACTGTATGCAGTCATGCTCTGCACATATCCAGTCACTAAAGGAACGTATGGCTCTGGCTGCAAAAGCAATATTAAAAGGCAAAAGGCGAGAAAGAGGTACAACGTTATGATGTTCTGTTAGATGTTTTCTGCGACACGAGGGCTGTTATTCTTGCTTCATATACAGTACTGTGGAAAAAATATTCACCCTCTTCCTGACTTCTTATTTTATTGCATATGCATATGTCACATGTGCATGTTTCAGATCATCAAACAAATTTTAATATCGGGTAAAGATCACCTGGGTAAATAAAAAATACAGTTCTTAAATTATGGTTTCATTCTTTTCATTTTTTGGAAAGCTGAGTTTAATTCGACTTGTCACACCAGACCTGCCAGACCTGTTCGATTAAGAAATCTGTTTAATAGAATCTGTCTGACAAAGTGAAGTAGACTAAATGATCTCAAAATGACACACATCATGCCCAGATCTAAAGAAACAGTCTGGATAAGGTTACACAAGCTATTTCTAAGGCTTTGAGCCAGTGAGACGAGGAGCAGCGGTGAACCTTCTCGTGAGTGGCGAGCCCACTAAAATAGCATTTCATAAAAAGAGCATCACACCAACAAACGTGGTGGTGGTAGTGTGATGGTCTGGGGCTGCTTTGCTGCTTCAGGACCTGGACGACTTGCTCTAACAGTGAATTCTGCTCTCTCCCAGAAAATCCTGAAGGAAAATGTCATCGATTTGTGCCCTGAAACTCCAGCAGACCTTGGTTCTGTGACAGGACAATGATCCAAAACACACCAGCAAGTCCACCTCTGAATGGCTCAAAATGAACAAAATGAAGGTTTTGGAGTGGTCTATTCAAAATCCACACTTAAAGAATCACCAGTTATTGCAAACACTTGACCTCCGTTCTTGCTGCCAGGGGTGGCACAACCCGTTATTAGATAGGCGTTTTACCTAACCAATGAAATAATCATCTAAAAACTGCATTTAAAAAAAAAAAATTACAGTTGTTATCTGTACAATAATAAAACTAATGTCATCATCTGAAACAATTACTTGTGACAAATATGCAAAAAAATCAGAAATCAGAACGGGGTCTTTCTCAGCCCTTTTTTCACAGCACTCTCTTGGCCCACGACTCTATTCTCTTAAGCGTTTGTTTGTAAGCCCGTGTATGTGTGTGAAACAATCCAGTCAGATGTTGTCATAACTACCTGTTTAATGAATGAATGCAGCAGCCATGACACCTTTTTAAAAAAGCATTCTCTCAGTGTTTGATTTATGAGTCAGCTCTTGATGTCACTCCGACAGCAATTACAAGCTATGAATGGATATTATATGCACGCACTGTCTCCATAAGCACGACACTCTGCCAAGTCCTGGAACAGAAGCGACGCTCTTGAAAGAGCATCATCAGTTATGCTTTTGAGTGCTTGTGTGAGGATGCATCTCATATTGTGCGTGTGTGTGTGTCTAGGTGAATTAGCATCTGTGGATGTTTCTCAGACTGAGTTACGACGAATTGTAGACTACACATCTGGTCACGCGTACTCGTTTGTACAGGCACGGACTTCTGTGAAGCGCTTTGCCCTGATTAGTAGCAATTCTCCTCGGGACATTTGCAAATACAGGGCCGTGTGAATTTACTCTGATGAATTCAAATGCGTACTTAAACACAGAAGAACGCTAATGCATCAGTAGACGGCAGAAAAAATTGATAACTGGGTAAGCCTCCCTTACTCACCCTTCATGTGGTTTGATGCTCATATCTGCCGGAGGACTTTGCAAGTCTGGAGGGGCCTTTGAATCCCGAATCCCACGTGGCCCACCATTGATTTATGTCATTGTGTGTATTTTCAGCCTCTTCGGAGGTCACCTTTCTGCATCTCCTTTGCTCTGCATTTCTCCACCGATGCTGTTGCTATGCTTCAGCTGCAGTCGTTTCCCCATCACTTTTAAAACTGTCTCAAAACCTACTCATCGTGCGCCATTCCCTTAAATTCCCTCAAATATCCGTACTAGCTGAAGGAAAAGGCACAAATTTGGTTTTGCTCTGTGGTTTGTAAAGACAGTTGCCCCCAGTGGTCTAAACTGTTGCTATTTCTACACAGAACTGTTGGAAATTGCCTCTGATCACTCCAGTCAGAGTGGAAGAACAGAAAAATGGCTCGTATATTGAGTTATTGTTAAATTGTCAGTGAAAGCAGTCAGTCGGGCTGCAGGCTATGCTTACTGAGGCAGACAAAACACAACTGTTACTGGAGGAAAAGTAGAATCCAAATTCAGACAACAGTCACCTTTGTCGGAGACGTTAAACACGTAACAGTTATTGCAGTCAGTGTCAGATATTGGTGCCCATCAGAGTGTCAGAACAAGTTTCTCCATTGGAATAATCTGTAGTCTGTTTCTAATCTTGGCTTGCTTGTGTCTCCCCTGCACAGAGTCTCTCGAGCCCACCTATCAGCAGCTGCAAAAGATGAAGCTGGACAAAAGTCCATTTGTGGTGGTTTCTGTGATCGGCCAGGAGCTGCTGACAGCATGCCACCACACGGCCTCTGTTGTGGTGCTAGAAGCCGCACTGAAGATCGGCACATGCAGCCTCAAGCTACGCGGCTCCGTCTTCTCTGCCCTCAGCAGCGCTCACTGGTCCCTGGGCAACACAGAGAAGAGCACGAGCTACATGCAGCAGGACTTGGAAGTGGCCAAAACCTTAGGTAAGACCCCTGACTCGGGGTGACTGGATGCAGATAATATAGGTTAATATAGATTGCTTAGACACAAAAGTTCCCAGAGTGTGGCATTTCATTATTGTGCCCTATTGTTTAAAATGAAACAATCTTGAACTATAAATAATAGAGAGAAAATGCTCAGATCCTCATAAGCCCTTTGTCATTTTTTCTTGTTAAATTATGTAAACAGCTAATAAATGAGTGAAATCTTTGTGATCAGTCATCATACAGTATTTTGGACTGGTGATGACAGTGTCTGTCATTCAGTCAGCAGCTGTTGGGTGGTTATTAATGAGAATGAACACTGTGGTTTTATGTAATCTTCTAACTTTGTTATTTGTGCCATTGTAAAATTACGAAAGATTTGATCTAATTTGTTTGTTTCTTTAGTTTGTGACCAAATAAAATGATCCCATTAGCCGCAGTATATTTTGTGCTTAAAGTAGATGTAAGCACGAGGACAGTCTGAACAGTGTTTGAGCATTAAGCTTTGGCTGTTAGCGATCACCTTGTCAGTATGTTTAGCCACATAGATTATCACTGTAAGCATTACAGCATGCTAATGCTAGCCCTAATCAAAACGCATTCTTGTCCTCAACTCCAGCCTTACATAACTCATATACTGCGTCTCTGCTTACTTTCATACCTGAGTTGCTCTTGATGCATCCATCGGAGCGTGTGTGCGCGTGTGTGCGCGTGTGTGCGCGTGCGTGCGAATGTTAGAAAGTGCTCAGGCAAAGATAAAAGCGTCGTATGAATGTGTGTGTGATTGGGTGAATAAGACTTGCAGTAGAAAGCACTTTAAGTACTCAGCTGAGAAGGAAGGCGCCATATAAGTACCAGTCCATTTAACGTACCCATGTCACACAAACACAGTTCAAAAATTCGAGGTTCAGAACAAAACAAAAAACTGAAGAGCTTGTTTTGCCCGGTAACGCATAACAGGCACGTGCACTCTACAAAGTAGTCTGTACATGTTCAATGTAGCAAATACTTTAGACTAATTCTTGTGTATCGTGATGAGTTCTAGTATAAAAGTTGTTAGTGTGACCTTCCAGTGAAGTTTATTTCTTTTTTGTCTCTTTTGTGTATCTTTCCATCTGAATATATTCCACTAAAATGGCCAAATTCCAGTCGCTGCTGGGAATTTTCTATTTTGTTTGCTCAAAAAGAAATAACGCCTGCAGTAAGTATGGATTTGCCCGTTTGGGATTAACATATGAAAAGGTGAGAAAGACAGGAAAGGAAAGGGAAAAAACTTCTGAAGGGAAGATAGAAAAAATGATAACAGGGAGTAGCACAGACTGGCTCCACTCTTTTTACCCCCACACAGTTTGACACATGACTGGGCAGCACAGCTGCAGATAAGGAGCTGTGGTTCTCAGGTAGAGCACAGAGACTTGTGCTTTACTTTGGCCCTGTCTGTGGGGCCTCTCTGTCAGGAAGAAATAATAAGGCTTTCCCCTTTCACCCTCTGGAGCATTGAGATCAACACTACCAGCTGTCAGAAAAGGCACTCTACTGTGGAGAACTTATAACGGGTTATAACGGCACTTTCCCTTTTAAGGGTGTGATGGCATGTCAGTGGCATAGATGTGGTTCATCACGTCCCTGTTTGACAGTGACAGTGGAATGATGTGAAATAATCACCGACTGGTTTGCAATCCTCCGAGCTTTACTGTAAATTTTATTTGTTAACTCTTGAAATTTCATTCTCATCCCTTGTGGTTTTCCCTCTTCAGGTGACCAAACAGGGGAATGCCGTGCTCACGGGAATCTGGGCTCGGCATTCTTCTCCAAGGGGAACTACCGTGAAGCGCTGACCAACCATCGCAACCAGCTGGTTCTGGCCATGAAGTTAAAGGACAGAGAGGTAAGAAACGCACAAATTGCAGCAGTCTTGAAACGGATAGAGCGGAATAGCTGTCATCTCAGAGGGCGATAAATTGATGTTACTACCATTCTTTCCCTTTTTCTCTCTCCCTGAGTCTCTTATCATGTTGTAGGTGTGAAATTGTGCTGTGCCTAGCATTCTTCAGCTCTGTCTTTTAGAGGGTACTTGAAGGTGGAGGCTGAAGGTCACAGAGATGCTGCTCCGCTTTGTCTATTTAAAAAAAAGAAAAAAACTGGCGTCAAGTTAATGTAGAGAACAAGTGAAGGTGATGGCGGAGGACGAAGAATGAGGAAGTTGTAATAAAGGGCAGTAGGATAGCCTTGGCAGCTGTTTCTCCTTATTATCAATGCAAAGTATTTATGCAGATATTATGTAGATGTGTATCTGGTTTGTGAAGCAGTAAGTCTGGGACTTTGGAGCATATGCCTGCTTTGGAATGTAATTTAGAGAGATTAAGTTGTTTGAGGCAGCGAGAGAAAGGAGGAGTTGGAAGGAGAGAAGAACATGAAGGAGAGGGAGGAAAAAAGTTGGACAGACTGGTCCACTTTTCTTTCAATTGGTGCCCTCTTTCTCTCCTTGCTCTGTCATCTGCTTCTCTCTCCCTCTCTCTGCGGTCATTGGTGGGGGTTGACAGGTGCTTGTTCCAACACAATTCCTGTCGCACATGCAGAAGAATGGCCTCTGTTTCCCCTTCATTCCTTATCCTTCCCAACAGGCAGGCCTGCTTGTTTATGCTGCCTGATATCGGGAGACATTTAAACGGTCCAGCCAGACGTGGCACAATGCGCCAGGATGAAACTAACTGTTGAAAATGAGGCCAGAGGTGCCCTTGACATCTTTCACTCTCACATTCTGAGGACATGTGCAGAGCACAAGTCAGATTATAAGCCTACAGACGCCAGAGTGAAACCTCTCTGTTATTTGATGTTAGTGAGGGATACAGGCAACACATGTCAGGCGCTGACTGCTCTCAGCTGTTTGACTGTTCTGCTAAAAAGAAATGTTTTGATTATATGAGATATGGACATGAGATAGTTCTTCTGGCCAGAGTTTGTAGTGACATCTAAAGACTGCAGAGAAGTATATCAGACTATCTGCCACTAAGGCCTGTGCTGTCACTTCACTGTCGCTTCTTAAAAGAAAACAGTGCAGAAACAGTGCTTTTATATGTGAAACACAAGTGGGAAACTGACCACTCATGTCTGCAGGAACATCTTTGGGTCTATTGGAGGTCATTGAACAGCATTAATCGTTGCCTCATATGCGCAAGGTCTCGATTGCCCCCTGCACAGCCAGCCCTACTTGCCCCCCTTGTCCTCTTGTTCATCTAAAGGCCCCTTAATCAGAGTCATATGTGTGTCACACCACCTGGTCTCCCTCAGAACACACTGGAGCCGAGTGGAGAGCTCATTACAGTCAGCCTGGTGTTTTTGTTCCTGATGTGGATTTTTTTATCTGGCCTTTCTGAAGCTGAGGTCACTTCCTAGAGGCCCGAGGAAGGATGTTGTTGCTGCCTGGATTTCCAGTGTCTGGCCTGCAGGCTAAGGGTGTTATGAAGGCACTCAAGCAGGAGGTGATGCATAGATTCTCAGGGAACATTGGGAATTTGTGCCATTGGTGACTTGTAACAACTTGAATTGTTTAGTAAATTTCCTGGAGACAATAATGAAATCATCTGGTGAAATGGTTCATTTAGGAAAAAAAATGTTGCGGACAATGGAACTGAGTTAATGTTGGATGTGGGTTTTGATTGCGTTAAGCCTAAGGTTTTAATCATGAAGCTAAAATGCTTGGATCTAATATGGACATGCATGTGTTTATATCCTCTTTTTCCTACGTTTGATAGCACTCTTATATTCAAAATCAAATTCAGGTCATTGCAGCTCCTGGAGGTTTTTCTTTTCCATAGTATTTGTTTTCTGTCTCACCATGGGAACTGGTCCTGGGTGACATCAGAAGCCCAAATCCGATTATACCGGCCCTGATTAGCTGGCATTAGTGATAGCTATGTCAGGAATGACTCCTCCTATATATTAGACTAACACAACTCTACTCAGAAACCTCTTCTTCTTCATCACGGAAACCTATCAGCATCTGTGCTAAAGGTATTAGGGAAGCCTTTCAGCAGGTATCAGTGCTGCTGGCCTGGGAAAATAGTGACTTTCACAAGCTGCATAAGCTTTCTAGCAAGGCCTGATAGTGTCCATAAGCCATTAGTTAGTTATGACTAAATCATGAGTTTAGTGTATAAACTCTCATACGATGTGAAAATGTGTGATTTTTAGGACACTCAGACCTGATGTTAGCTGGTATGCTGTTTGCTTATAACCAGTTATTGTTGTTGTTTAGCCAGCGAGTTGTCAGCTGTTTGGAGATGGGAGGGTCACCGGTCTAGTCTGCTGACAATAAGTAATTGCGGCAATATTGGAAATAAATAAACTTCAATTCAGGAGATGAGGCTGAGGTGAAGATGAGGAAGATGAGGTGGTAATTAGGGATGAGAGAGAGCAGTGGTGGAGGAGGCAGATGAAGAAGTGCAAGAGAACGACATCATGAGAAACGATCATGAAAATATACAAGTACAAATGTCTGACAGTGCTTTTTGTGATTTTTAAATTCAAAGTAACTCATACGGTGTTCTCTCTGTATGGCTGGTCTCTAGCTACATACATAAAACCTGATTAGGTAAAACAGCAATTTCCATCTCAGTCCACGAATACAAGTTTGCTGGGCAACACTGCGGTTCCACCACTGCTATGTATTTTTAATGTATTAGTTCTAAATTTTTGAGAAAGCATCAATTTGTTGGCAGATATAATTACACACTTTTCAATGCTTATTTATGAATAGAATATTATTTTTTCCTGTTAAATACCCTGTAACAACTACTTACTCTACCTCTAAGTATCAATAACAGAGCGTCATTAACTAGGATGCTTTATAAAAGTAATTGGTATGTGTTTTTGGGCTGGTGCTAAGAATCAAAACCTGTCCTTTTCAGTGCTCTGTGGGACGTTTGCTGTCATTTTTGCAGGACCTTTTTTGAGAAGGCTAAGGCAACA
>NW_005187434.1:1736532-1739764 GCF_000239375.1 Pundamilia nyererei | reverse complement strand
TGTGTTTACACATGCAGCTCGCTGCCCTTTCCTCTTTCTCACTGTTGTTCACATAGTCGTCAGTGTCCAGTCTGTGCACTGTGGATTTTGTTTTGTTTCTTTTGTCAAAACCACACATGGGATAACTTGTGTCTATACAGAATTATTTCTACTAAATAAAAAATAGTGTATTGTAGAGGAAGTCTTTAGTGTCCTGATGGCCTGTGTGAACATTCCACCAGGGACCTGACAACCTTGTCCACACACTTAAAGGGAGTTTCTCTCAAACAACATGCATAGCTGCATGCTGGGCCTGTCCTCTAGTGTTTTTAAGTAAGATGTCCACTTAAGGATTGGGTCACTGACCCCAGTGCACCCAAGCCTTAATGCAGGCTCTTTTTAGGATGAGGACCCTCCTCTATCAAGTGTAACTGGAGATAATCCAGGAATCAGTATTTCCCCCGTAGAAAGATTTCAAATGAATGCTATATAAATAAAACTTATGGATAGTTAGGTAGTGAAAATCTAATAGCCAGTGTCTTTGCTATAGAAACAAGGAACTGACTGTTAGTCAGCTTAATATATAGTAGGGGAATCCCAACTCTTCCTGCATTGGTGTCACAAGTGCCAGTCAGTCATGGCTGGTGTATTTGAGCTGCTAATTAGGGCTCACAGAAAGGTTCCCATAGTGGGATGCTCGCCCAAGCTAATCAGAGTACAAGGGTTATATCCAAAACATTGCATTCTTAAGTCGTTATGGATACAGATTATAGTAAGATTGCACTCATTAAGTTAATTACTGACATCTGAGCATGTGGTGATATCATTAGGAGAAGTCAAACAACTCAAAAAAATCAAATGTAGCCAGATATGGTACAGGGGGGGAGCTAAAAGTGGACTTTAATGGTTACTATTCTTAGCCTTATTGGTTCTTTGTACAATGAGGAATTAATAACTCATCATTTTCATTACAGTTATACTTGTTCACTTTTATTTTTGCCTTGAAATAAAATATCTTTTTTGGAGAATGCTGCAGTAGCATTGTTACCATGGTTCTATAACTCTGATGAGTAGTCTAACAAACAGAAGTTATAGCTACCGCATGCAAAAATTCAATAAGTTGTTATGAACATGGGTAAACTCGTAATCACGTAAAGAGGTTATATGGCTTAACGTTTGTGACAAGGTAACATATACCTCATCGCGTATGTGTGCTAATAGTGGTACTAATAACACAACTGACAGTAGTAGACATAAATCAAAGCTGTGCCACAGTAGCTACTGTTCTCTGCAACATGGTGCACAGTTTCCTGTCTGTGATGAAGGAGCAGCGACAGACAGAAAACAGGGATCCCATATGAGGCTTGTCTATAACTCAAGAGGCAGTACAGTACCTGGATTCTGTAATGTCAGTAAAGACGCCAGGCCTAGGATGTCTTTTCATCTTCTAATAACAGTGGAAAATCTCTGCTGTGGCTCTTTATGGCACAGTTCAGCAGAAAAGTCAGGCATCCTGTTAGATCCCTGCTTTCGGCTGACCAGTGTGGCAATAATAGCTCATCGTTATGAATCTGAAATGATGAAGAAGTGGAAAAGAGCAAACAAAACAGAAAAGACAGCAGAGGCCGGGTAAAGGCTCAAAGAATAAATGCTCTGTCATCCACGAATGGGAACAGGAGCTGCAGTCCAAACCAGTGAGGTCATTGGCTAGCGTGAAGTTAGTGTTTTTCTTTAGCTCACTGCTTTTTGGAAATAACCTTAAGCAGAATTTAAGCTGCCAGATATATGCAGAACAGATAAAACATAAGTTAACTTGCTAGTCTTTGTAGCTGTGTCTGTGTCGTTTCCAACTTTTGTTTTGTCCCAGTTTCCACACCTGGCTTTTTCCAAGGCCTGCCAGTAACCATATTTAACAAAGGCTCTCTCTGTCATTGTGAAACAAAGCTGTTAAACTAGGTCTTTCCTCTCAATACTCCTGTTTGCCGCCTCTTCTGTTTGTCTGTGACGTTTTCATCTTAAATAGTAGGTTTAACTAGAAGGAGGTAACCCCTAATTTGGGCTGTGAGTATTTAGGAGAAACTGAGGCGGGCTGGCAGTGGTGCACTCGATAATTATGTTTTGTGTGATGTTAAAAAGAGTCTCCACTGCTGACTCCCCCAACCCCAAACTGAAATGGAAATCACAATCAGAGAAGGATACAAACAATGGTTTTTTTTTGTCCTTTTTTCCATAGGCCCCCACACTACTACTTCATCTTCCACCACCATTCTCCTTTTAATTCTGGCTTTGTTCATCTAAGCTCTCCTTCCCTTTCACGCCATCTGCTGCAAGGAATTTGCCCCTCACGCTGAAAGTGACACGGACTGTTTCGTCATGGGTGTTTATCTTGCTGCTTGTTTGGGGCTGTATGGATCCTGCTGGACCCTAGCTGGTATAATGAGGCTGAGGGCTGAGAGATGAGCCTCTAAATAAGGGGTGAGGCAGAGGACTAAGTGTGGGTGTTCCTCTTGTCAGGGTCTGGGTTTGTCAGTGTTTGTCAGCACTCCAGCAGAGGAGGGGATCATTAAGGAGTCATTAGTGTATGGACGTGTGCCTCCACCACTCGTCTTGGGGCCCACGCTAATAGAGGATGGAAGGGGAGGGGGGCAGCTTGGCACCCTTGTCTTTTTTCTGTAACCTTCACTGCTTTGTTGATTAAAAAGGGTTTGGGGATGATTAGAGGGGTTAATTTAGCAGAAATGCTGGGTGGGGGCAGGAAGAGATTGCTGTCTAACTAAATAAAAGACAACACACCTGTTTCTTACAGTGCACGCTTCACAGGGAAAGGTGGCTTTGTGAGGGCACTCAACTGTTGATATTAAAACCACTATGAGCAATACTACCTTGCACAGAAGTATTTGCTTCCTCACCTCCTGCTGTGCTGTGCTGAGGCACAGAGCTGGCTGTAGTGCAGCATGTCCAGCTCGCTTTGCCTTAATGACACACAGGCTCTCCTCGGCCCACTGGTTTAGAACTGCTCTGCAGCCGCTCGCTTAGCCATGAATCATGAGAGATGGACGGCAGGCATCAGCCAATGGGCCGTGACCAGAGCCGAGGAACAAGGATTGCGTGTGTGTGCTTTATTTTCAGCACACATCTGTGCTCCCATATTCTAGTGTGATGTAAGTGTGTCATGTCCTGTTCATGTGCATGTTAGTCTTGGAGCTTTTCAGTGTGCAAACAAACATGAAGCACAATATAAGATCGGGGGGGG
>NW_005187434.1:1728485-1736512 GCF_000239375.1 Pundamilia nyererei | reverse complement strand
GGGGGGGGGGAATGATGGTTTCCACCTTTATACTGTTCCAGTATTATGGTGTGTGTGTACTGATTTGTCCCCTAACACACTACTGACCCAGAACATGGACTTTCATGCACACCAGAGTCCAGGCATCATCACCATGTGTATGTATGCACACGTATGCAGGCGTGTGTATTTGTACTGTGCATTTGCTGCATTCGAGGTGACGCAGTGTTGTGTCTCCCCCAGTGGAGCATTTGGAAGGCTGTCAGAGAGATGAATGACTGCCGTTATATCGACTAGTGCTCCCTGCCGCCTCCTCCCTCTTTCCTTCCTCAGCGCCCCGTGCTCCATTTCTCCTTTCCTCTACCCTTCCACATCACCTCCACTTCTTTTCGTTTCTTCTCTTCCATTTCCCCCCATCTTCGTGTAATTTTCTTTCCTTCTCTATGTCTGCTTTTATAGACTCACACACCATATCGCTATATTCTCTGTGAGCATTGCCTTTAGAAAGAGCAGAGACAGTGCAGTGTTGCAGGATTATTTGCTATCATGGGCTTGGCTTTTTAAAATTGACAGCAAATCTGGATGTTGCATGGTCTCTTTGATTTACTGGTTAAAGAATCAATGCAGAAGCATCACAATCCCTGTCTCTAATGCTACTCTAACAAGACTTAAACTCTATAGTTCCTTGTGTGGATTGAACTTCGCAGAATTGGGAAGTTGAGCAATTTGTCTTAAACAACAAACCTTGTCTATCTTTTCATCCCTTGCTGCTCCAATCAGTGGCGAGTGATTAAATAACAAATAAGCAGTGTTTCCTGACATGCTGTTGTGATGCACTTTATGATCATCACTGACATACGCAGATAGCGATCGTCAGACACTCCGGAGACAATCCATCGTGCTCCTTGCAGTTTCCGCTGCGCCTCAGGACACTGAGTACGCCGCAGAAATTTTAATCATTGGGAAAATCAAATGTCCGCTCATTAATCTGTGCAGAGAGATTTGATGTCGCACGGCAAGAGGGATGAAGATGGAAGGTGCCAACTCATCTTCCCTTAGAAAATGTGTAACAATAAGGGATGAAGCCTGATTAAAGGTGCCAGCCAGTGCACCATTAATCTACATGGCTTTGATTGAAATAAATTGGATGCTGGAGTACCCAACAGAAAAACTCCTAGCTCTCCTTACCAATATTTTGAATACTCCCACTATAGTGCTTGCTTTCTGGGGAGATTTCAAGTGGTCCAGGCAGCCTGGATAATGTGTTGTCTTTTAGTCAGGGATTAATTCATTATCTCGTCACATCGGTGTAATCCTTATTACACATTCGGTGAGTCATTCTCATGTAAATTCAGATAAATGCCATCGGGTCAATCTTAGTGTTCTTCACCGGTGACCAGAAATGTGTCACGCTCTAGATTCTGGACAGACCTCCCACTTAAACCTGGCACTCCCTCCTCCTCCTTCCCTCCGGCCCTAGTCCAGCCCAGCCCTCATCCAGGCTGGCCAGAGAGCCATTTAAAGCTCTGGAACTGCATCCCTTTCTCCGGCCCAATCGATAGTGGAGCTGTCAGCAAGACGAATGGAGGCTTTAGGAAGTCCATTTTAATGAAGGAGAAGGAGCAAAGGAAAGAGAGGTACTTGGAAAAGGGTGGGGGCAAAAGGACAGGTGGAGGTCCACTGAAAGTAGCTATGAAAGGAATAAAGAAACACAGAGAGTGAGGAAAGGGGGAAAAGGAGAGAAGCAGAGCAGGAATATGTGTGTGTGTGTGTCTTTATTGAACGTGTGTGTAAAATTATGTGTGCGCTGTGTAATACCGTCTGCATTGAAGGTTGGTGATGGGTGGGCTGGGTTGATTTAGCTACAGTAATACCTATTTCTAGCTCAGCAGTGTGAAATGGCTGCTTAGCTACAGTAACTTGTAAAGCACACTCCAGGACAGAAACCTATATTAGTTTTATCTGGCCTGCACACCAACACCACATCAAGTCTGGCTCATGAATCATGTCAGCAGCCCTGGGGTAAAAAGACATTGTTGTGACAAGGGAGAGCTACAAATCCAAGGAAACTCCCTCCACAGCCACCCTCTACCTACACACTGGCAGATCAACAGATCTGTGCACGTTTGCATTTAGAAGATGTCCTCTGGAGCGGACATTTGATGCATACGATTCTGTTGGCGGTGCTTGTTTTCAGCCCCTTTAACAGGCATTCTGAGCTGATACCATTTGCCTTGCGTCAATATGCAGAAAAGGATACATGCTAATTGGTCATTAGCGGTAGAGGCTCGAGGTTAGGCACAGTCAGTGGTGTAGACCAACAATCTCTTCTGGGCAGTGGCCCAGCTGAACCCACTGGAGCGATTACTAGCCCTTGATTAGTCAGTGCGACTGTGAAAATGATTGGCCATTTATAAATATAACCAAGTGCCTGCTGTCATCAGCCAAAAAGTTGACAGAACCCTCATGGCATGAAATAAATACACGAGTTTCTATATTTCATTTTACTGTTATAAATCTCTAATAATCTATAAGGCCACTGACAAGTAAGTTGAACAGGGGATTTTGTTAAAAGGCAATATTCTGCTCGGAAACTCATCCGAACAATACTTTGACATGTATCAATCACCTAAACACTCTACACCACCCCCCACCACCACCACCACTCCTCTATGGCAGTTCCTGAAGGCAGTGGCCTCTCCCAGTGAGACTATGATGCTCAAGCTGCTCTGGAATGGTTTGATGAACAACACAAAGACCCTGACACACTGACCCAGCCTCCAAACTGCCAAGACAACAATGTGAATGAGCATTATCCTCTGGCTGTGCTGAAACACTCCAGAACCTCTGAAGCCCCACCCCACAACTCAAAGGATCCACTGGTGACACTATAGGATACAGCAAGAGGTCCTGTGTCAGCACCGTTATGGGTCAGACCTGTTTTGGTAGCACAAGGAGGAACTTTACAATATTATCCATGTTTTAATCCTGTGGCTGTAAAAAGTTTCCCTTTCTTCTTTCACTGAAACAGGTTGCGTTGGAAAGAAATGCTCCCTCCCCTCTGTGTTTTCCTTTTCTCCTGTATTTAAAGAGTAAAGCCAAAAATAGGACGTCGCTATTCAGCCATCTGTAAAAAGGATGAGTTTGTCCTTAGAGATAAGGTGAAATTCAGAGTTTTGGACAAGTCCATGTGTGTTTTCCAAATGGTTTCTGTGCTACACGTGAACAAGAGGTCTCCCGTGGGAGTCAGAGAGGTCAGTGCAGCTACAAGCATTTGATGTTTACATTATATATAGCTGCTGCACACACAGGGATGTAGGAGGCGGCATATTTGCACAGTGAGGAAATGGTCTTTTTGCATGACTCCCTGACATCACGCCAAAGACGGGGGATTATAGCTCCTCAGTTTGGTTTGGCGCAAGCTTCCGCACAACTCCTATACACTGAGATTTGTTCTCTTTGTCGCTTTGTCTCTCACCACTCTTATCTTTAGCTTTTGTCCCGACTTACAGCAGTGTCAGCGTTCTTGTCCTTGTGGCACGGTATCCAGACCTTCCAGAGGCTTTCTTGGACGGGAGCCCCGGTTTCTGTATGAGGAGGTGGATTGTGTCTTTGTGGAAAGCCATCAGAGAGAGCAATAAAATGGAGAGAAAATACGATGCCCCAAGTGCGTGAAATGAAAGTACTCCATCTTAGGAGGGGATGAAGCCCTCTGGGTTCTGCTTATACTTGACCTTGCAGCACACGTGGTTTGGTCTCTAAATAACAGTCAAGTCAGGAATTAGCTGGCTACACATCAGTTTTGGAAAAATCTCTTGAATGTGCAGCCTTAAGTGTAGCATATTCAGTAGAAGTCTCAGAGGTAAACAGTCGTCTGGTTCATTTTATTGCTTCCTTACTCAGAACTAAGTTGCTATTGCTGGTGCTGTCGGTAGAGTTAGTTGGCTTTTGCTTCTGACCAGGTGTGTCCATCTCAGGTTGGATTGGCTCTCATCAGACATGCAGATGCACACAAGTACACTGATGGACCATTTATCCTGAGATTTAATTACGGTGGACAGAGCAGTAAGTTTTGATTTCATAGTAAATAAAGTACTGTTTAACCGTCCTGCATTATTAATGAGCTAACACAACTTAAAGTAGTAGTAATTTAGCTATTTAATTAAATGCAAAATGTAAAAACTGAGTAACAAAAACAGGCCGTTGAACAGTGAGGTGCACATATTGTTCCCATACTCGGAGGAAATTACATCCTTGACTGGAAAAGGGAATTTTAGTTTTTGATATTTCTCCTGCAAATTGGCCATAATTGGTTCATATTGTTTTTGATACCAGACTTGCTTTTACAGACTGCACACAGCTGTTTGTGTGCGCTATGTTTTGTGATTGCAGTGAAAGCATTTGCCCGCATGCATATGTGTGAGCTGGGTGTTTGTGAATATGTGCACGGGCACGTTTTTGACTTCATCGCCATTCGGAGAGGCTTAGCGTGATTAGAGTTGCGTGATCCTCTGAAGAGTTAATGATGAGAGAAGCAGTAGCTCCGCGGAGGCCAATCACACACTAGCCTCTGACAGCACACGGAGGCTTATCTTGCTCTATGCAGTGTGTGTTTCTCTGACTGCGTGTTTGTGTGTGTGTTTGTGTGTGTGCACCACATGGGCTCTAATGCGTGGGAACATGTATTTGATGGGGTTTAGCTATCATTTCTCATGATAGTGTGTATTATCATTTACCATGAACACCATTAAAATATGCATGATTTCTTTGTCTGGGTGTTTGGCATTTGGGGGTTTATGGACATACGATGAAGAATCCATCTGTAACCGGAAGGTCGCCGGTTCGATCCCTGGGCTCTCTGTCCTGGTCGTTGTGTCCTTGGTAGGGCTGAACGATATATCGCATTTGCGATAATATCGCGACATGATCAAGTGCAATTTTCTAACCGCAAAGGCTGCGATTATACTCTGGACATGTCCAAATTCATGGGCTGCATCCTCCTGAGGCCGCATTTGTAGACCGATTACGTCACAGCGACGCGCCAAAGGCTGTCCAAATTACTACCATATCCCAGAATTCATAGCGCGGCCCAGCCAAACTCCAGTTTCCAGCAATGGCGGCCGCTACTAAGTTTTAAAATTACTCATACTAATCTTTCTGGGTCACAAAATAAACTTTTAACATATTTTCAGGCGAGAAAGTAGCTGTGTAAACATCAAATATCTGCTCGGTTTATCAAGATATCCCATATTTGCAAAAGTGCTTCGACGTTTTCAGAGGCGTCTGCTACCCTCCGGCTAGCTCGACAGCTAGCCGGAAGCTCGAGGGTTACTGATGCGGCCGAGAACGGCACAACTCCCGGCACATCATTTTCAGATCACCGCGGAGTTTCGCTGCTCGGGTTAAACGTAATATATAAGTCACTTAGACAACCTAAAAACGTTATTGTTGGGCTTTTTTCAGTGTTTTGTTTGTTCGTGAGTAAATCGGTTTGGCTGAGATTAAAGTTATTAGATTAGATAAAATAAAACTTTATTAATCCCCCGGGTGGGTTCCTCCTTGGTTTTCACACAGCTGACTAAACGTCAAACAGAAAACTTATTAAACAGAAGTATGAGACAGTCGAGAATTTACACCAGTGTCTGGTTATATTTTAGATAGCAAGAAGCAGACGGCCGAGTTTATTAAACTCCACCGAGACAGCGGTGACGCTAATCAGAGGTTTGTGTGTGTGTGTTTATACAATTGCTATTATGTTTGCACTTTATGTGTAATGTTACTGACTGCAGAGATCAGTAAGATGTGTGTATTTTTTATTTATTAGTTTTATTTATTTAATATTATTTTTTAATTGAATGACTGTCTAGTAGTTCACAGATGTCGAAAAAAGTGAGTGTGGTAAAGCCACTGATTTTTTTTATGTATATTTCTGCAATCTGCACATTGTACTGACTTTCATTTTAATGTTTACACCAGGGTTCCTTGTCAGCACTTTATGCTCAGATGTTTGTAAGCTAAAAATAAACTATTGTGAATGTTCAAATATACTGTTGTGATTGAAGAAGTTAAA
Source organism: Pundamilia nyererei (assembly GCF_000239375.1). NCBI lineage: Eukaryota > Metazoa > Chordata > Actinopteri > Cichliformes > Cichlidae > Pundamilia > Pundamilia nyererei. The sequence goes on along the minus strand of NW_005187434.1, from coordinate 1,730,463 downwards.
TAAAAATGTCAGTCATCAATTCATGCATCACCTCATGTCATCATAACAGAGGTCTGTCTTCCAGGAAAGAACAGTTTAAAATTAATGTAATATAGTATTGGCCATACTATATGATGTATTGCTTGTCTTTGTTTAATAATACAGAAGACAAAGACCTTAAAAAATAATCGCATATCGCATCGCAATCGCAATATTGGGGCAAAAAAATCGCAATAAGATTATTTTCCATAATCGTTCAGCCCTAGTCCTTGGGCAAGACACTTTACCCTACTTGCCTACTGGTGTTGGCCAGAGGGGCCGATGGCGCGATATGGCAGCCTCGCTTCTGTCAGTCTGCCCCAGGACAGCTGTGGCTACACCTGTAGCTGCCTCCACCAGTGTGTGAATGTGAGAGTGAATGAATAGTGGTATTGTAAAGCGCTTTGGGTGCCTTGAAAAGCGCTATATAAATCCAATCCATTATTATTATTATTATTATTATTATTATTATTATATAGCTTCATTATGCCAGTGCCAGACATAGATCCAGCACAGGAGGGGCTCTTGGTACCTCCGGGTCTCGTTCGGGGCTACACACCACACTGAAGAAGGCCGTTGGCTGTTTTCCCCACCCTCCCTTCACTCTGCGGGACTGACTGACAGGCTTAATGACGCTGTCGGGGTTACAGCATGTCTCCAACTCATTTTCGAATGTGATTGAAGTTCGCAGTGGGTAGCTTTTCATCAGTGTTGAGCAGACAAAAGGGACCTTTTTCAGTGTTGTCTTTGTATGTGTGTGCAGTTTGTGTGTTTGCACATGTATGCCTGGAGCTCAGATGAGATGCACAAGAGAAATCACTTTATGGTTGTAACCCGGACTGTGCAGGAATCCCATGTTCCCAGAGATGATAAGCTTTCTATGGGCTTGTCTCCAGTGTGTACTTCACTTGTTTATTGGATGCCATATACTGTATATAGACTGTGTGTGCTGATGTAGTGTCAGAACTGTGGACACTGCACAAAAAAAATGTATGTGCCGGCTGGTGTGTCATTATGCCAAGATCTTATACAGTAAGAAAATTCAAAGGTTACACAGCAATACAACACACAGGAAGTGTTACTTAAAGAATCTAGTCTTATTTATTCTCCTGTGTGTCTACTGCTATTGGATATATTGCTCAGTAGGCTGGTGTAAGACTGAGTACAGTCCACCTTCATTTGGCCATTTGTTGCTGCAGATGTGAGATGAGTCATGTAATAGTTGTTGGTGTTGGCTCAGCTGTAGCTCTAACTCCATCCTCCTTTCCACCCTCCTTTTTCATTTCCGTCCCCTTGTGGCTCTCTTCTTCTCGTCTTCTAAAGCAGGGAACTTGCCTTTATTAAGCAGCAGTAAGGCATATGTTATGGCTGTGAAGCCTCCATCCTGTTGCTAAATGGCAGTGCAGAAGTGGCCTGTGATTGCTCCGTCACTCCAGTGTGAAGTGGGCAATCGAACGTGGACAAAAATCCACTTTGTTTGAAGCCACACTGGCGTGTGCCCCCCCCAATCATTCCTGCCCATGACTGATGGAAGTAGAAATCGACTCGTGCTTAGGGAGTTTAGTGGAGTCTTCCTCCTACGTTGGCGAATCCCCCTTCTTACATTGCGTGACCTGAACACAAGAGGCATTCCAGAAAAAAATCAGGCCTTCAAATTCCAACCCAGTCCCTGCAGAGTGTTTGGTAAACATATTCGCCTCTCTGCTCTCTCTCTTTCTAGCTCTGCCTCCTTATTCCCCGAGCACCCGCTTTTCCCTTAAATTCCTTCAGTGTGTTTTTCACCAAAATGTGATGTGATTTCTTTTATTTTTCTAGGAACGCCTGTGCTAAAGAAGAAGAAATAGATGTGCTTTTTTCTATTATTTTGTTTATTTATTTACAAGAAGGGGGGGTTACTTGTGTGTGTGTGTGTGTGTGTGTGTGTGTGTGTGTGTGTGTGTGTGTGTGTGTGTGTGTGTGT
>NW_005187434.1:1722406-1726974 GCF_000239375.1 Pundamilia nyererei | reverse complement strand
ATTTAATAGCTTCTCGAACCACCTTTAGCAGCAAAAAGTTGAAGTGATCCTTTTCTGTATGACCTTATCAGCCTCTCACATCATTGTGGAGGAATTTTGGCTCACACTTCTTTACAGTGTTGCTTCAGCTCATTGAGTTTTGTGGCCATTCATTTATGTACAGCTCTCTTACGGTCCAATTGCAGCATTTCTGTCAGTTTGAGGTCTGGACTTTGCCTGGGCCATTGCAAAACCTGGATTCTTTTCTTTTTCAGCCTTTTTTCAGATTTATATTTTCAGCTTTATATTTTGGTATACACAGTTCATATTTGACTCAGTGACTACCAGGTCCTGTGGCTGCAAAGAAATGTCAAATGAGCACCCCTCCACCACCATGCTCGACAGTTGGTATGAGGTGTTTGTGCTAATGCGCTGTGTGTGGTTTTCATTTGTCATTGTATTGTCTTGTCTGTTATTTAACAGGACGACTGAGGCCTGTAGAGTCTGAGATGTAGCTCTTGGGTTTTTTGCAGTTTCTTTGAACATTGTTTGTGGAACTTTGGGGGAATTTGATGGGACATCCACTCCTGGGAAGATTGTGGGATTATTTTAACACACACCTGAATGCTCCAATTAGCAACCTTTCAGAACCTCTGCTTTTATAGAGTTGCTTACACTTGCAGATGATCATGTAATCACTTGCAGCACCTAACTGTTCCTTACCCCCGTTCCTTTTAATTGCTATGGAAGTAGTAAAGCTGTACTGTTTTTTTCACAGGACTGCATAGAGTATTTATAGGACCAGCGGACACAGACCAACGTTGGCATTTATGGCTACCTGAAAAATCATTATTCATTCTCTCTTTCATGGTCACCACCAGTTCCTTAAAAATATGTGGCTCATTAGCTGCTAGATTTTCACCAGCAGGTATTTCACCAGCTCGTGCCAATTTTACTCTTCCTGCTGTGCAGATATTGTGCGGTGGGTTTATCAGAGCTTTTTTTGTTGACAGCAGTATTTTGTTGTTTCTTGTGGAAACAGGGTTGATGACAGTATGATTAGTGAGATAAAAGGGGCCAAAAAGCAATGTTTTGTTTGGTCTTTCAAACATTCATTTGCCCCACTGTTAATGAAAAAAGACTTATTTGTGTAGATTTAAATATCTTAATAGAAATTTGATATTGTGTTCTGTCTGTCAAGTGTACCTCTAAGCAGTCATTTAACTAGTCCGCTCATAATACGATTACTACTACTAATAATAATCCTAACAAAAATAATAACCCAGGAAATGTGATCCTTCTGATCTGGGATCACTTTCTGTTAAGCAGAAAGCAGCAAACTCTGTTTCATTGCTGCTGATTTACTGAGAAGACAGAGGAAGGAAACTTAAAGATGTGCACTGCCTGTCATGACTAATTAAGCCAGTGCATCTTTACTTTTTAATACCCCTTTCTTCTCTTTACTATTTTCAGCATTGATCTAGATTGTGAGAATGCTACTTTAAAAACAAAAAAAAACTTGATAGAAGTCAAGTTCTGTTTCACAGAAATCCGATGTGGTCTAAACCCATTAGGTGTTAGTGTTAGTGGATTAGAGGAGAGCAGTGCAGGAGCGCCTATCTCCCCTCTAAAAGAGAACTGTGAGGTGGTGATAGTCTGGACGTTTGGTTGTCACTCTTCATTTCATTCTTTGTGTCAGGGTGCTCCAAGCACCAACTCTGGCCAGCTCATATTGATCCGGGTCCTTCTCTCCTCTCCTCACAAGCACACCAAATTTTCTTGTGCACCATTAAAAAGATTGAGCGGTGTAGTTCGAAATGCCAGGCCTGATTTGTCCAGCTGTGCAGACTAACAGAGACACACCACTTCCCATCTTTAGGCTTCTGAAATGCCCTTGAATAACCCATGACTTGTGCGTCCTTGGATTGACTGCCTGGTATCCTGCTGAATGCTAACAGATGCGAAGTGGAGGCCTACAAGCTACGCTATATTTGGCACCGTGTCCTCAGCCGCAGCAGGAAACCGTAACGGCAGCTAATTAGCTTTTAATGGATAGACTTTGAAACCAGTGTTATATGATGACATGGCACACCCCTTTTAATCTAACTTTAGACTGTTGTGTTGCTTTTGCAGTTTCTTTTATCAGTGTTTGAATGACATGAAACTCAGGGCACTGGAGGTTTTGCACACATGCAAGCCTTTTTTGACATTGTTTTCACCTTCCGGAGATAATAAAGACAAGTTGCCGTGATGCTGAAAACTATTGTGGGTCTGTCTTTTTCTTGCGCATAAAATTGATCAGGAATCAATCGATAGCAAACGGATAAAGAGAGGGACCTATAAACAGAATTTATAATGACACGTGGATCGATAAAATCATGTCAGCAGCCACCCCAGTAGCTTATCCCACCTGCAGTACCTTTGGATTAACTTAGAGTAGTCATTTTCAATTACCTTCAGTATTATTAGAGTTTAAAGAAGGTGTTTTCCGCTCTTCAAAGCACCGTGCATTTCTCTGTTCTGTGTCCTTTTGCTTGAGGCTTTGCAAACCTTGATGTTTACCTCAAGCCCCCCCTGCTCTCAGATGACTTTGAAACACCACTGTGATTTCCCCTTCTGTCACCACAAGGTCTCTCAAGAATTGATTCCCTACAGCAGCAGGCATCACACACAGCTATGCCTGTGGAGATTTGACTTTAGCACAGAAATAAACAGCAGTGTCGTGCAACCCTTCAAGGCTTTGCTCTGATTTAGAGTACATTAAGATTCATTCACAGTGCCCCACTTCCCCTGTGTGCCACCTCTTCAATTTCCTCCTCAACCAGACTTTAGATTCATGTGTTTATATCAGCAGGCAGGAGGGCTGTTTTTGCATTTGAACAATGCTGACATCCTGTCACAGGGGACGGGCACTCTGAGGTAGGGGACTGCTGAGGGTGGGGGGCTGGGAAGCTCAGTTACCGTGCTGCCCTCTCTTTCTTTTCCTCACTTAACATTTGGCCATTTCTGTAAGCCTTGTTTTGTCTAGCATATTGTCAGAGAGGGAGCTTGAAATATCAAACCCCCACACCACTTAAAGGGAACAGTCAAATTTTCCACCAACACCAATGGAGACTGTCAGGTTCAATTTTACTCTGTGCCTCTAGTGTTCCTCCCTCTCAGCTGCCTGTTTGCCACCAACTCACAGGCTATAGCCTCAAACAAACGAGTGGATATGAGTTCCAGAACACCGTTGCAAAAATGTGGCTAAGCACAGAAGTACACACACACACACGCACAGATGCGCAAACATGACAGAAGACACAGAGCTCAGGGATACATGCGGAATATTTGTGCGTTAGGTTGTGAGATAGTGAGATAGTAAAAATGTGGCTTGCCATGTCGTTATCGTTAGCTAATGATACACGTTATTTTGTGTCTATATGTTTGCAGTGAGTGTGCAGCTCTGTGTGACTGCAGTAGTCAGTCTGACAGGCAGCACAGTAGCTGTAATGAGTGCCCACTGCTTGACCTTTAGTGACAATCAATCCTTTGTGCACATGTCCATTGAAGGCTAAAGGAATTATTAACCTTCCTACCTCTGGCGTCATTCATCTACACGCTGGAGGTTACACAGGTCAGAGAAAAACAAGTGGGTCCGCTGGTATCTCTTCAGTCTGAATAGATCAAATCAGCTCTGGTGATTGATTAACGTAATTGGCAGCCACCAAAATTATGTCTGTATTTCTTTTCTTCTCAGACAAAAACAAATAACATTCCCACAAAGGCGCAGTTGATGATACTTTCATTGATTTGCAATTCTGGAAGCAACAGAGTTATGACTTTTATGAATGTTATTTTCAAAGTTGGAAAGGAAAATAGAAACGGGGCTGAAATTTGGCTCCGAAGATGCAACGTTGAATTGAGCTTGGAATGCAGCGAGTTTATCAGCCACCGTGGACTTGTGTGCGTTCGATATGTGTGTGTGTGTCTGTTTGTGTAAGCTCACAAATGCGTGTGTGAAAGCGAGCAATCAGGCACAGCTGTACCTGCCCTCGCTTGGCAAAGCAGAGCATTTGCCTGCTTAAAAAAACAGAAGGTTCTGATATGGCAGAGAGGCAGTCATTTGGCTGATCTAATGGTGGCTCCCATAGGATCCATATCTGTGTGCAAACACCGAGCGAGGAAAGAGAATGGAATATACACCCATAAAACCAGATGAATATTTTATCATACAAATCCCCACCCCCAGTCCTCCAGAGTGACGTCGCCAGCGTGCCTCCTTTATGTTCCCCCCTTTTTCTCTCGTTTTTTCATACATGCATATATGTGTTTTTGTTTTTCGTTGTTGTTTTGTTTCGTTTATGTTTTTGCATGCATAGACAAGAACGCTCACCTTTTAAAAAGCCTCGTTCAAGTTCCTTTGAGAGCATCTGTGACTGGTCTGTTCCATTTATTACTGTTGAGATGTTTTCTTTTTTGTCAAAATGCATCTCTGCAGGTGAATTCAGATCTAAAGACATCCTCGCCCTGGGGACGTCTCCAGCATTCTCTTCTCTCATCCTTCAAACACAATCTCTTCCATAGCCTTTTATCAGGCCCCATTCCTC
>NW_005187434.1:1629823-1722370 GCF_000239375.1 Pundamilia nyererei | reverse complement strand
CCCCCCGCTCCCTCCAGTGTGTGGTTCTGTTCCCTGCCAGCCAGGCTCCTGTTGCTGCCTGAGCCCAGCTCGTTAAGGGAAACACTGGTGCATGGTCCTCCTCACCTTCCCTCTGCACTGCCTTTTAATTAGACAGCTGTTCCTGTGTGCATGCGTTTTGCGGGAGGATACATTGAGGTGCGAGCGTGTGGTGTTGCAAATGTTCTCAGTCACACTAGTCACCTTTTTGAAGTGACTGGTATCACTTCAGATGCTTGTTTCATGCCTGGGTTAACCCAGGAAGTTAATGATGGCGTATACTCGATACATGGTAGCTTTTATCAAACACAGCTGACACAGATTTTTGCTGGTTCGAGCTTCTTTAAAATGAATATTTGTTTATTTAGCTTTTGTGTATCTCTTGTTCTGTCTCCCTTCCCTCACACCCAACCGGTCACTGCAGAGGGCTGGACATTCTTTCCTGTTAAAAGGGAGTTTTTCCTTCCCACTGTCGCTGCCGTTGTCTGATTGTTGGGGTTCCCTCTCTAACAAGTCGTTGTTTGGTGCTATATAAATAAAGTTGACTTGTGTTTTACACATATAATGAATGGCAAGCACTCAAATGTGTCATTTAAATACGTAACATTGGGCTTTTTAAATGGGCATATTGGACTACTTTTCTTCTTCTCGCCTCTTCCGTATAATACCATTAATAAGACTTTACTAAAATAGGAGCTACTCTGCCCTGCTGCAGCACATGCCTTTTGGACAGAGGGTAAACTTTAACATCTTACACCTTACTGACCTCTAATTCTATCACTTTTATGCTATGTGCACTTATGTTTAAGCCAATATAGCAATTTAGCCTTCAGACCTTTGTGATTTCTTCTTTAGCTCAAACCTGTGAAGAAGCGTGTCTCTGACCAGACACAGATACAGCCACCAGGTTCAGCTGAAGAAGCAAAGGGCAGAGCAGTGGATGCTTGTTTGTACACTCGCCCTTGTATTTGTTTGCCTATTTTTGTTCGCACAGAAGGAGGTCCCACACCTATGTTTATAAGAATAGTAGTGGGAGTCTCTCTACAAGGCCAGCCATAATCCAACTATTTAGATCTCCATGGCAACCAGGCTTGTCCTATAAGCTCTGCCAGTGTGTGATGATAGCCTTGGTTGTTTAAAGTATATCAGACCTCATAGGTCCAAAGTGAAAAAAAGGAGGATGTTCAAAGAGCTATAGTCCCACAGCTGCAAGGCGAGGCATAACCACACAGCTCAGTGCTGCAGTGAAGTGGTGGGCAGCACTCGTCTGTTCCAGTGTAAGAAATAAAACACACACCAGGGGCTCAGAGTCACACAACGTGCATACCACCAAGGCCAGTGATCAAAAGCAGCCTCGCTGCATGACATAAGGGGCTAATTATGTAAAGTATAATGCATTACTTCTAGCATGTTCTATGAAAGCAGCCATTTCTCTTATGTGCTACAAAATATAAACATACTTAGTTGTGGAGTCAAAGAGAGAAAAACCAGCAAGAAATCCTAAACTACTGTCCCTGTCAGGGGAAAAAACGGAGCCAAGCATTTCTGATTAACATGTCATCTCAGCCCGTCCTCTATATCCCTCTCGTTCCCTCCTCTCTCCCGGGCAGAACTAGTTTACCTTTCATTAGCAGACCTTTGGTGCAAAATGTGTTTGCTGATAAGAGCCAGTGGTTTATCAACAGTTTATAATGGACGGCGTTGGGATTAATCAAATCAGCACACATCCGGAGAAGGGCTGGACTCTGTAAACACAATCAGATCTGACTCTCCAGACGAATTGAGCGGAGCGGGGGAGACGAGCGTAAGAATGTGGAGGGAGGAAAGATAAGTGCAGAAAAGAAATGGACTCAAATTAGAATGAAGTCAATTTGGCAGAAATTACGCAGCATTATTCCTCTTCCCCGACTGAGTGTTATTTTTTGTAACTAGCGGGGAGTCAGAATGAGCAGTGTTGGGGAGGACTGCAGTCAGAAGTGAGAAAGATTCATATGGTCCCAAGCACTGTCCAAAAACACCGAGCCAAACGCTGTGTATCCTCTGTAACTGGGAAGGCTGGCTCCTCATTATCTGCCTATCTTGGCTTCCATCTGAGGAGAAAATGCAGCGTTGCAGTCTCACTTTAGAGGGACACTGATCACAAGAGCAACTCATCTCAACTGGAGAATGATTGTGCCCCCCTCCCACTCCCCGTTTTCTCTCCCCCGTCTCCCACTGCGCCCGGTTGAAGACAGACAGAAATGAGGAATCCTCTCTGTTTTTCTGCTCAGAAGAGTTGAAGTTTGAATCGGAGAGATGGAGGGAAGCTTCAAAAGGCACATGTAATTGAGCAGCTCTAGATAGGCTATCTGGGAACATGAAACAGCAACAGTTGTGACGGAGGGATAATTGCCTCCCTGGGCTTGTATAATGCCTTGTCGAGTCTTTAAACTTGAGCAAACTGCTGGAAGTCCTTATGTCAGCAGGTAATTGATTCCAGGCATCAGCAGCTATGTGAAATGACGGAACAATAGCGCTGGATTGGTGCATTAAAAAAAGAATGTGTGAAAGATTCAGAGAAAAATGTTTGTCTTTATAAGCATTTTCAAGAGTGTCCGATTGTATTGATTTTTTTTTCTCAGCAATCTTCTTCGCTTTTATATTTATTCAGAGCGCTCAATATTTTCATTAAGTGGTGCTGGAACGATGCAAAAAAAAAGAAAACAAAAAACCCCATCTCCTGCTCTCCAGTTCTTTAAATCGCATCCGTATTTGTATTTGTTAAGCAATATGGAAATGGTTAAAGCGAATTGAATTCACGGAGGTCCCTTGCCTTTTCTCACGCCTACATTGGGTAGTTCAGCCTTTGCTATAACTGTAACTTTTAATTTTCCAGTTTTGACTTTCTGGGTATGTTATGATCCAGGTCATTTCTGTTGCTGAGGCTGCACGCAGGCCAGGATGGGCTCTAATGTGGCCTTAACTGTCAGGATGTCTGTCCTTTCCTCTGGCCTCCCTCCAACCCTCTTCCTGGCTGGTTGATGCAGAGTGGGACCTCAGGAAGGAGATGCTTTATTAGATGCCCCTGCATGAGTAATTGAACATCTGTTCACACAAAGACAACTGACCCTAATTCCCAGCTGTTTATCCTCCATATAAACAGCTAATAAGCTTGCAGTGAATGTGCCATATAGGGGGTCAAAAATCTACTTTTAGAAATCTCTATATTTCTATACTGAAATGCCTCCTATTTTGCAGGTATAACCAGTGTTTTCTGTAATTTCATTTTCACAGATGGACGTTGGTTATAAAAATGGAAAGACTGACTAAATGGCAACGCCTGGAGTCTATTTCTGTTCTCCGTGTTTTTAGCGCGTGAGAGCTTGAAAGCAGTCAGTCAGTTGGCCGCCCGCAGCTCTGGTGTGAAGCTAAAACACCCATTCTCTCCCTCCTGATTAGCAGTGTCTTTGTTCCGTTGGTGGTGGCGCGCCACGAAGCGTGATTGCAGTGGGCAAACTGGCGGCTTTAAAACAAGCCTGCTGCTGCGCTGATCTGCATCACACTTTACCCCCCTCCTCGCTCAGCCAAAGACAAAATCAAATCAGGTTTTGTTTGTTGTTCAGTCTCTGAGCACTAAGCCTCCTATGAGATTTGGGGAGTTTAGATTTTCCTTCTTTCCTTTCTTTTTCTCATTTGATCTACAGTACATCTGGGTAAAGGGACATATTGGTGTGGGTGGGGAATGTCTGAAGTAGAAGCAAAAAACAAAAACTCACTGTTGCTCAAATGTGGGTGTAATTAATTGTTTTTGTGTTTTCTTTATATTTGCATAGATTTTAGTATCTTGCTGTTTATTTCAGTATCTGCCTTTCTCTTTTTCTCTAGGCGGCCTCAATGGCACTGAGCAGCTTGGGCCATGTATATACAGCCATAGGGGACTACCCGAATGCCCTAGCCAGCCACAAGCAGTGTGTCCTTCTGGCCAAGCAGTCCAAAGATCAACTGTCTGAGGCTCGCGAGCTGGGAAACATGGGAGCTGTCTACATTGCCATGGGAGACTTTGATAATGCTGTCCAGTGTCACGAGCAGCACCTGAGCATCGCCAAGGCCCTGGAAAATAAACGTGAGGAGGCCCGGGCCTATAGTAACCTGGGCAGTGCTTACCACTATCACCGCAACTTTGACAAGGCCATGTCCTACCATACTCACGTTCTGGAGCTCGCGCAAGAGCTGGAGGAGAAGTCCATCGAGATGAGAGCCTACGCAGGACTGGGTCATGCTGCCCGCTGTATGCAGGATCTGGAGAGGGCCAAGCAGTACCACGAGCAGCAGCTGGCTATAGCCGAGGGCTTGAAGGACAGGGCTGCAGAAGGAAGGGCCTCTTCCAATTTAGGTATGTAAGTTTAGGTTGGCTGTTGTGTAATGTACACTGTGGTCTTCAATACTGTTAGGCAATTTCTCACAATTGTAACACACAGAATGATGAACAAATACATATTCCTATATCTATACATTTATCTCTAATTAATCTAAATCTGAATCCATAGTAGAGTCTAACAAGAAGAAAGAAAGATAATACTGTAACTATAAGAGGTGACGTCTTATGCTTGGAGACCAAAAGCTGTGTTGCATTCACAATCAGGAGGCTGCGTTTGAACTGATGTACTGGGTCAGCTGGTTGTTAACTGATCGCACTGTTTAAGCAGTTCATCCATAAGACATACAGACAGCCCTCGGTGGTTTATGTGTTTTTATGCTCTTACAGCAGCAGCAATCATGTTATCCTCTGTGTTGACAACCACGAGGTAAACTGTATAATCATGCTGCTCCTTTAGAGCTCTAAGGATTAGTTAATAAATTGATTAGTTAATCAACAGGAGATAAACAAGCTTGTCTTTGTCTGATTATAGATTGTGTCTTGTTGTGTTTTGGAGAATAAAAAACAAAAAATCTGATTAATTTATGTTCGACTTTGAGCAATTACAGTTGACAGCTTCCAATATTTACTGACATTTTGCAGACAAACCATTTAATCCATTAAACCCTTAATACTCACTCGCTCGGTGGAAGTTTGATCAACAAAATAACTTACATCTGTAAGTTTCTCTGTTCTTATAAAACCCTTTCCCTTCAGGAAAATGCACCTTATTTAAGGATTAATTCTCTTGTCTGAGTGGAAGTTGTGATCACGTGTCAAAATGGTCACTGCTAACACGACAGTTTGCGATGCCCAGTGTTTTCACGCATTTGTCACTTAACACAACTATTTCACACGCATCCTCCATCAAGTCACCTCCTGTAAGACTTTTTGAGACTTCCGTTACATGCATCTGTTCTATGTGTTGTCACACACTTGAAAGTAGTTAGTGGCAAAAACAATCACTTTTACGTGGATAATTGCCATGTGGAATGGCATTGCAGCTCTTTTGCAGTTGCTGGTTAGTGTTCTTGTTCAGCACTAGAACTATTCCACATACGTGTTTGTCCCTACAATTAATTTCAATCTAGAAAGATGTAAAACTGGGGCTCAGGTTCAAAAATAGATCAAATTTTCAAATTTGATTTCAAATTTTCTACCAAGACTTCGAATACTTGCACTTTATTGGACATATTGCTTTGCATTGTCAGAAGTTGAGGTAAACTTTTATGTTGTTGTTGGTTTTTGTTTGAATGTTTTTACTTCTTCTCTAAAAACCGTCAGTCACCATATGGTGCGATCCCTCACTTCAAATGCCATCCTGTTCAGGAGCTCAATGACAGATCTATTTCAAAGCACATCCTCCAAAATGAGGAAGCATCTGGTAGTTTGATAGCAAGAAATCTTGTAGACTGGAAGTAGATAACATTTCAGTTACTCTATATTTACACGTAGCTGCTGTAAACCAAGCTTTCTTGGTTTAAGGCGTTTTTTGAATTAATACAGAACAATGGAGGAGACTAAAGAGATGGAATATGAGTGTTTAATGACTGCTCTTTGCATTGTTTTAGGCTGATTATGAGTTTGAGAGCCTCGTCTTAGGGTTTTGGCTATGTTGCAGGCTGCATTCCTTTGTCTTCTTTAAATGCGCTGCTTATTTATTATTGTTTTACTGAATATTTACGACTCATAAAGCCAAGCAGTATATTATACACTGAAAATATGCTGTGGTGTTACTTTATCATTACTATTTTGTGTAACGTTGCTTGCAGAAATATATATTTAATTCATAAATGAATGTCTCAAGTGGACAGTGCACAGCAGATAATGTGATATAAGGCAAGTGAAGTGCAAGGAGTCTACACTGAGAGCACGGAGGATGGTGCATGTTAAAATCAGCTGTCATTTCTACTTGGAGACTGTCAGAAAGTAAATAGACCCCCATGCAAGTATGTAATTCTTAATGGGAAATTCCCTGACATAAATTTGCTCTGCTCTCACCTTCAGAATGGTTCAGACTTAATCACATCTTCCATTGAAATGTGAATGTGAGATAGATATAGAAGTTAGGTGGGAGAAAATGTAATATTTGATTGAGCCGGATCTTAAAAATGTAATTACAATCCAGTGTTTCACATTTAAATCCTGCTAAAATTATTAGAAAGTAACCTTGCGGAGTGTGCTGATATAATGATGAAGGGAAGCTTGGGGATAAAGGTGCCCTTTTGGATTTTCAACACCCGATGAGCAGTCTATGATAGGGGCAATTCTTCTGTATTTAGTCCAGCAATTACAACCTGTGCCGGATGACTTATGATAGCCATCAAGACCGTAGTAAACCCGACTCTAATGGACAACTAAGAGGCATAATAGTTCCTTCCAGATAAATTATTCCTGAACCTAATGCGCAAAATTGTGCAAGCAGAGTGCAGGGTTAATCAGCCAAACATAAATTGAAGCTGTCCTTTGACCAGCCTAATGGCTGCACGTTCTGTCTTGCTCTTAGCTCCAACACACACCTGACTTAAAAAAAAAAAAAAGCAAGCTGGTAACCGGTTCCCATAAATTAGGGGTGCCTGTGAGGACGTTTTATGATGCTACATGTGAGCTTTATTACAAGTGGGCACTGTATGTTAGGCAGCAGATTTATTCCTGTCTGTAGTGTGATTGCTGTTATGATGGCAAGAGCAGTTTTATTCATTATTAACATTACAGTTCTTCCAGTCCATGACAGAGTAATGATAGTGTAGCTGATGTGGTATCAAAGACCGCCAGCTGGTGACGGAGCAAAAGCTAAGTGAGTGCGTGGTAACTATGAAGCCTGTTGCTTTGTGGACAGGTGCCTGGACATGCCTGGACCGGCATGTGGATACATTAGCACTCGACACCCAGGAGAGCTTGTTGCCCATCTCCGTGGTGCCTGATCGGTTAGCACTTGTTGTCTGTTTTCTCTCTCTCTCTTCACTTTTTGATGCCTCCCTCTCTCGGTCTCCCCATCTCTCTGCTCACCCCTACTGATTGTAATCTGCAGCTGTCAAGCTCCCAGTAATTGAAACTGACTTGATGAATCGCTTAATTACCTTTAATAGCTGATTCAAGAGGAGCTGAATAATGAAGATAACAGAGAATGAAGTGGAGGTTGTGAAGCATCAGTCCGTAATTGCCCCATTGTTGTTGTTTTTGTTTGCGCCACTGCGCCGTGCATTGTTTTTCCCCGTCATCGGTGCCCGCGAGCCTGCTTATGTAGCACAAGAAGATATGGACTAAAACTAACAGGATGCTGTCTCAGACTTCAAAAAAAGAAAAAGAAAAAAGAAATACTGCCTTTACGCTGTGCACAAAGAGGGAGTGGATGATCGAGTGAAGATTAATGAGCAGTGATAAAAGCGGAAAAAACATCGCGAGAGGGATGGGCAGAAGTTGCAGAAAGAGGAACGCGCAAACTTTTATTATGCCCTCTCAGCTCGTCGTTAATGTTGCGTGTAGTGTGGGTGGAGCGGCAGCAGTTGACATGGCTCTGAGGTACAGTTGTATAGAGATTGCCGTGCTTTAATATCTAACCGCGATGCCCGGCGGTACCAGCAGCCCTGGCTCAGCACACTCTGACCTATAAAGGATATGAAAATGTTGCATTCCTGCCCCATTTATTATTCATTAATTGGCCAACTTACCCCCTAGTCAGCAATATTTAATATCTCAGAGAGGAATGAGGCGGAGGGGGACCCCATGTACTTCACATTTGTGGTATTCATGAAACAGAATGTAAATTGTATTATTCCCCCCGCCCACCCGCCCACTCCTGTGCATTTCACTTCAAAGAGACTTCAAATAAGTTTGTTTGGAAGTGTTTGTGCTTTCTTAGCTCGGCCTTTTGCTGCTTGCTTTTCTTTAGTCACCCTGCTCCTTTGACCATTATGACGCAAAGGAGTCACTGGAAACGTTGGCTCCTTCAAGCTGGAAAGGCTGGACGTGAAACTCCTAATTAAGCATTTTTTTCCCCCTTCTTTCCTTTTATTGTGCATCCTCAGGGAGAGCTTTCTGCTGATGTTCGCAAAAACAGAAAGAGGAAAACAACAGAGAGAGGAGTTCGCAAAACAACACGGAATCAGACAGTGTGTACTGCTGTGCTCTGTATTTAGATCTTGTCACTTGCCTCTGAAAAACAAAACGTAACTTGTATAACGAAAGAGTTTCTGAAGTTGCTGTAATAAAGACTGTCTGCACTTTTAGTGCTTTTTAGCTTTTTCCCTTTTGCAAGTCATTTGAGAATGGATTGCATGTGTCAGTAGCACCGGCAGCGGACTTGGTATTTTAAGCGCTCGTAGTTGTTGGTTGAAATAAATTGATGCTGACCCTGAGATTAGGAGCTCATCGGCACCCAATTATGGAAGGAGTTAAATTGATGTAACCTTTTGAGTAAGTGCCATAAACAGGAAGAATAAACAACTAATTAGCAGATTTTATTTAAAAAGAGAAGAGAAAAAGATGTTGCTCGTTGTGAAATGATTTTACCGAATGCTCTCTCATCTTCCTCGTCAGCATCATAATATTGTGGTTGTGTGGACATGAATCCAGTACTTTTCGAGTGCTGCCCATAACTGGAGCAAAGCACAGACAGGGACCAGACTTGCCTGGAGCACCGATACATGCGGATTATTCACTTTTGTACCTAAGCCTTTGGAAAAAGTGGTAACTGTGGATATATTAGAAGTCTGACCAGGAAGCGGCGGGAGCAAGAGAGGACTGAATTTACAGAGGAATTTAGTGGGCCTAATTGGCCAAACAGGATGAATGAATGCACATTGCAAGAATAGGGCTGTGAAGGAGCCAAGCAAATGTTTAAAAGTGAATTTATCTAAGTCCTGTGACACTTTTAAACTCTCCACTAATGGCCAGGTAAATGCCTTAAGTAAATGTTAGCAGGCCTGCAAGTAAGTGAGGAGAAAAAGGAGTAAAAGGAACAGTGGTTGGAGAAGAGGTCAAGTGGTGATGGGCCTATTATGATGTCGGGCTTACGTTACTCTCTTGGAGAGGTTTTTGAAAGAGAGTGTCTTTCTAGCCTGGCCCCACTTTTCTGTTTTGTTCCAAAAAGCAGCAGATGCTCTCTGTCTCCCCTTAGCATGGCCCCATTAATCTCATGACCAAATACCGAGCCAGAAACCGGACGAAAGGCCTCGTGAAACACTTTCATGATCCTTGTTCTTACACTGAAGTATAGCTCACCATGCAGAATTAGTACTTGACTCACCGTGGAGCCAATAAATGAAACAAAAGAGCTGTAGCATTGCTCTGCCTCGAACGACTGTGCCCTTTTTTGCAGCACATGTGCAAATTCAGCATGAAATGTGACCTATTCCTAAACAGACGGGAGATTTTGCAGTGCAACCGAAAAAGATCAGATGATTGAGACTGAACATTGTTGGTTAAGAGGCAGGATGAGTCAGGTGTCAGTCGTGTATGGTACAGAGAGTACAGAGTACTTGGTTTAGTGAGCTGAAATAGGGGTTGGGGTCAATTGGAGCACAAAGGAGCGCAGCTCAGCCACAGGCAAGTGGCTGAGCTGCGCAGCGCAGCACAGCGCTCTGTCTGCATGTTGTTGTTGGCAGGCCACCCGCCCTCTAAGCACGCAGCCATCTATCCACATCGTGTCCTTCCTGGGCCTCTGTCAGTCAGACTGTAGGAGATGTCTGTGTCTGCGGGTGAGGATTAAATACCTTAAGTCCAACCCCCCCCAAGCTCCACCCCTTCCTGCAGATCCCAGGAGGATCTGATGTCTGCTTCAGCTCACTGCTTCCCCCAACAGATCATTACAATGCTATTGTGTATTGTGCAACTCTTTTAAAATGCTTCATATAATGTAGCATTTCATCCTTCATCCACCCTTTAATTTCCATACACTTGATATGTGGGCTGCCTGCACCGTTGCTATTATCATACAGTCATCTGTATCATCTTTGGAAGTTTCACATCCTCTGTATGAGTGTCATACTCAGACGGCGGCTATAAATAATGCTGTTTCAGTGCAATATTTCTTTTAACTTCATAAGAGATCCCTAAAGTTGAAAAATGTGTTAGCAGAGAGACTCTCATTAGCCATCTATAATTACACTGTATCCTGTGTGGGGAAGAACTGACTTATCATTTAAAGAATGGCTTAAAATATGAATGAAATTAGAACTAGGGCCTCTTTACGAAAAGAATGATTACTGATGTTTTATCTTCTTTTGCCTTCTTAAATGGCTGGTTGTTTTTGGAAATTCTATACTAACAGCATCAAGTAGTTTAAAATAGTAGTGCATCTTTTATTTGCTTGTTTTTTTATACTGCATTTACAGTATGCACAAGGCTCTTTGTTGTGCTAATTTCCCACAAAACAATGCAGTAGTAATACAGATACCAAGCAGGCAGCCAGATGGCAATCAAGGCTGCTCAGCTTAGAAACTAAAGTCAATAACTCTTGAGTACATGAGTGCAGATAAAGTTAAAGACGTAGCACACATGCAGCTGACAAGGACGGCTGTCAGAAAGTAGCAGTGTTGTGCACTTAGCACGTCCAAAAGTATATTGGCCTTGTTGACTGTGGTGCCACATCAGTGCTAAAGAATACTGTGATGAAGAGCAAGAAGAAATAAAGTTGAATTTGTTTAATTATTATTGTTATTCTTATTTAAATGATTAATTAATTCATGGTATTGAATAGGTATCTGTATTGGTCCATAGGATAGTGGTTAACACATTCACCTAATATGCAAAAGATCCCCGATTCAAGACTGGGGTGAGATGCAAATCCCAGGAGTTGCGGGTCAGGAAGGGTATCTGGTTGAAAAATATGTACCTCTGTCTGCTATGGTGACCCCTGGTGAATAAGGGAACAGCTAAACTAAGCTTTTATTGGTCCAGAATTTCACAATTGGTTCCCTAGAAACTAAAATATATTCAGCTTTTTATTCAGCTATTTATGGCAGCTGTGGTACTGTAGAATGTGTTGTAAATACTGTCCAAACTCATTATCGTATCTCTCAAATAGTTCTTGGTTGAAGCGGAAACCAAAGACCGAAATATTAAAGAGAGACACTATTCTACGATTGTGTCCTGGTTTTCTCCATCATGTAACCTAAAATATTGACCTCATTCTGAAATAAAACTATAGAACCCCAGTTATTTCTGTTTTTTGGACACAGACTGGTCACCTCTTTTCCTGGTATCAGCCCAGTGGCAGCAGCAGCATTGTTTGTAAAATCCTCTTAGCTGACTGCAGGCAGCAGCGCTCCGGACCTTCCTAGCTCCTCGAAGAATGACACAGTGACTTACTCAGAACATGACACCATCCCTCAAAGTCATCACTGCAGCATATCCCTCTATGTACAGCCAGCTGTGTAATGAAAAGTGACAACACATTGTCATGCTT
Source organism: Pundamilia nyererei (assembly GCF_000239375.1). Taxonomy (NCBI): domain Eukaryota; kingdom Metazoa; phylum Chordata; class Actinopteri; order Cichliformes; family Cichlidae; genus Pundamilia; species Pundamilia nyererei. The sequence goes on along the minus strand of NW_005187434.1, from coordinate 1,710,548 downwards.
TTAATGTCTTTGGTCATGGGGGGATGGATAGGGCTCTGTATAAAAGTATTTGGATTGCATAGTGTCTGCTTTATCCTGGGTTTTTTTCCACTGTATTTTTTTTCTAAAGCTGTGTAAAAGAACAATAATTGAACCATATTTTTAATACATTTTACTAAAGTGCATTTAGTGTGCTTCACAGACTTGCAGTAAAATCAGACGTTAAATTGAGGGGTAAGAATGATGTTTTGATTTGGACAGTATGCAACGATGGCCTCATCCGCTAAACCTCGTTGTACTAAGTCCCAAATTTTGTGTTGCAGCAGTATTTACCATCATATCTGGTATGGTTTTATTTACTGCTATGCTGGATACTATTCCCAGAGGGTCTCATAATCCTCTTACCATATGGGGGGGCACAGAATATATTTTCTTGCTTCAAGTGTGGCTCCAGGCATAGCCTGAGGCTTATGGCAATTTTGGCTGCATCTTCCAAGTCCAGCCATAAACCTAGCCATACTCCCCCAGCCTCTGTCCAGTCTCCTGCCTCCTTTACCCCTGCATCCGTCAGCGAGCCCTGGATCCATTTTTAGCCTGCAGCATGGAACATGTTTGCTGGTAATACATCAGTAGGCATTATATCCTCAATAAGATCAGCCTCCACTGGGGAAAGCATAACCTTGGGAGTGACTTTGTGGTTACAACTATCCGTACTCTTCCAACTAGCCTGCTGTGAATCTTAACATGCTTTCACTCTAAGAAAAGACTCTAAGGAATGGGAGCACTTGGAAGTTTGTCAAACTTAAAAGCCCCATATTTATTCTTATTCGCGCAGTATATAGTCAACAGCAACATGCATTTGACTCATTATGAAAGTCATCATTTGGATTCTGAATCCTTCCTTTCCCATTTGGCAGCGCTGTTTCTGTTTGGGTTCTGCTGTGTGGCATGCCTAGCATACCAATTCCTCAGGGCCGTGACCTGATGATTAGAAGGTCAGTTCAGGTTGTATCACTTACACCCGAGAACACAAGCAGGCAAAGAACGACATATCAGGTTTGATTTGTCGCTGGGTGTGTGCCGCATGCTGAATCACGGTCTGAATTAAGCAGGCAGGGGATCTTTAATTATGTTTTCCCCAAATAAATCTAAATTATTTGCAGGAAAGGCTGGTGGATTTATTTTCTGTCTAATTTTAAAACATCCAATTCAGGCAGGTTTAGTGTTTTAATTTGTCTCCTATTTTACACTTAATTGAGACTGAAATATCGGTGTGTATTGGACCATGTAAATGTCTTGCAACATTATCTGAAGTATGCATGCACTGTGGGTATGCGTATGTATACATAGACAAAACTTGCGATGTGTCAAACCGGTGTGCAGTCCAATGACTCACACTGCAACGACACCAAAGCTTTTTTCCGTTGGCATCGGCCAGATGTGCTGCTTTTTGACTCAGCCAGCATCAGAATGCGTTTCCACATCTACTGTGTAACTTCTGCAGTCGTTTGAGCCTTCTGTTTAGTTTCAATCCCACTGTTTACGTAGCCTATGTTCGGGCTCATAATGTGGCAGGTTTCGGATGAAATGAATGGGAAAACACACATGGTGGTAACTAATCCCAGCGGCACCATCACACACTCACCACAAGCCACAGAGCCCCTCTCCATCCCCAGTTCCCACCCACTCTGGCTCCAGAACTGTTTCCATCCCTTGTGTCCCATCAGCGGCTGAACCCCCATCCTACTGGCCCATTAGTCTCTGTGCTGATGCAGCAGAGCCGTGATGGTCAGGCGGTATGGTAGATGAAAGACTGAATTATTTGCCTTGCAGCTGTTTTCTTCGTCTCCATCCGCTAGCCCGCAGCCACCCTGTCTACAATTTCGGTTTACTTTAATTCTATCATTGCCATTATTATCATTGAAGGCTAGGTGACAAAGCAAACGAGGAACCATACAGATTAGCAGTGAGTCTTAAAAGCTCAAAGGAAAGGAGGAGAAGAATGGTCGATTTGCCACTACGGCTCTTTACTCTCTGCTGTGTATTTGTCATTTTGTATGAGTACAAAGGTGTGGGTGTGCATTTGTTTGGATGTGTGTGTGCCTGTGTCCGTGTGTGTGCGTGTGTGTGTCTGTGTGCCAGATAGCTGCCTGGCTGTGGGGTAAAGCTATTATTTTTCAGAGGATGGTATTTTATCTGTGATAATATGCTCAATAGATTGGGTTCTCCATTATTTATTGTTTCTCCACACTTATCAAATTTTTTTTCTAAAGTTGTTTGCTGAGCTTTCCATCTGCTATTCACACTCCCCCGCACTTTTACTTCCCCTGTCTTTCTTTCTCGTTCACTCGTAGCTATTTTCAACCCTGTGGAAAAGTTGTTGATTTTGGTAAAATCCCTGTAAGACACGATCATCAAAGACAGCTTAAACATTCAAAAGATTCTATTTTAGTGTTATAATAACTCTTGTTTGATTGCACTACATTTTAATGACCATAATTCTGTGGGAGAGTGTGTTGTGTAAGCAGAGAACAGATGGCTCGGAGAGCCTATTTTAACAACCAAATGACTTGTTTTGTACACGAAGAGCTGACGAGGCACTCGAATTTTACTCAATTACAATTTTCCCCTAAATGGGTCTTTAACTTCATCCTTTTGCTTTCTCCCCCTCTCTCCACAGGCATCATCCACCAGATGAAGGGAGACTATGAGACCGCACTGAAACTCCACAAAACACACCTGGCCATTGCTCAGGAGCTAAATGACTATGCTGCTCAGGGCCGGGCTTATGGCAACATGGGTAATGCCTACAACGCCCTGGGAGCCTTTGACCAGGCTGTTCGCTACCACCGTCAGGAGCTGCAGATCTCCATGGAGGTCAACGACCGAGCCTCACAGGCCTCCACCCATGGCAACCTGGCTGTGGCTTACCAAGCTCTGGGTGCTCACGACCGTGCTCTGCAGCATTATCAGAACCATCTCAACATAGCTCGTGAGCTCAGAGATGTCCAGAGTGAGGCACGGGCTCTGGGAAACCTCGGCAACTTCCATTGCTCTCGAGGAGAGTTTCCTCAGGCTGTACCCTACTATGAGCAGTACCTCCGGTTGTCTCCTGACCTCCAAGATATGGAGAGCGAAGGGAAAGTTTGTCACAATCTGGGTTATGCCCACTACTGCTTGGGCAACTACCAGGATGCTGTCAAATACTATGAGCAGGATCTAGCTCTGGCCAAGGATCTACATGACAAACTGAGCCAGGCCAAGGCATACTGTAACCTTGGTTTGGCTTTCAAGGCTCTAGGAGACTTCACTAAGGCAGAGGAGTGTCAGAAGTACCTGCTGTCTCTGGCCCAGTCCCTGAACAATGCACAGGCTCGCTTCAGAGCTCTGGGGAACCTGGGGGACATATTTGTTTGTAAAAAGGATGTGGCCGGGGCCATTCAGTTTTATGAGCAGCAACTGGCATTAGCTCACCAGGTGTGGCCCCACATAACACATATTGTTCTAGAACAATTCTTCTTATTAAAATGAAAATGTTTATTTTGTTTATTTATTCATTTATAATTATTCTGTTATGTCCTTTATGCCAATATAGTGAAATTCTTTCTTGTTTCAGGTTAAGGAGCGTAGGATGGAGGCCTGTGCGTATGCTGCCCTCGGGGCCACCTATAGACTTGTACAGAAATATGACAAAGCCTTGGGCTACCATACCCAGGAGCTGGAAGTGTACCAAGAGCTCGGTGATGTGTCAGGAGAGTGCAAAGCCCATGGTCATCTGGCTGCTGTCTACATGGCCCTCGGGAAGTACGCGATGGCTTTCAAGAGCTACGAAGAGCAGTTAGAACTCGGTCGGAGGCTGAAGGATCCTGTTGTGGAGGCTCAGGTGTATGGAAACATGGGCATCACGAAAATGAATGTAGGGGTGATGGAGGAGGCTATTGGCTACCTTGAACAACAGCTGGCCACTTTACAGCAGCTGAGTGGAAACGAAGCAGTAATGGACCGGGGCAGGGCCTATGGTAATCTGGGAGACTGTTACGAGGCTCTTGGAGACTTCGAGGAAGCCATCAAATACTATGACCAGTATCTGTCAGTGGCTCAGAGCCTCAACCGCATGCAGGACCAGGAGAAAGCCTATAGAGGCTTAGGCAATGGACACAGGTGAGTCTAGGAATTTGTTTCAAATGTACTTTTTTGATATTATCAGAAACACTGTTTTTCAGCATTAATATCCTCTTGCTGTTACGGCAACAGATACTTGTATCGGCTCAGTTTTAAGTACTAATGACAGTACTTTGCATATAATTTGTCTCCTTGCTCTCACAATTATGGACCACCATAGTTTAGAGACGCCTCGCTGTAGTGAACAGCACTTGGATGTGGCGCTAGCCGTCTCAGTAGCAGCAGCCTAGCGGCCCTGGCCTTATCTGTATGCAAAGTGGCTTTGGCACACAGATGTCTGAAACGGAGGGAAGCACAGTTATTTCAAGACAACCTCTTACATCTTGTGTCTCTTCGCCGTTCTATTTCTCCTCATGCCTCAAAGAGCTGATAGCAACCTGGGAGACTACACTGCAAAATAAAACACGAGAAGGCTCGCCGAAATCCTCATTTCAGAGATGATTTTCTTCTTATTGTGCGTCATCAGCATGGCACGGCAGCAATCACACACAGCAGTATTAGCCATGCATGAGTTCAGAAGGGAATAATAGACATCACACATAAACCCTTCTCATCTTCCAGCGGCTCTTAGTCAGGCAAATACATTATCACACAAGATTAATTAAGCCAAAGGCTTTTATTCTTTTAATGCACCATTTGAACCAGCAGCCAGCAATTGTTGCTGTTCCTGAGAATGTGATAAAAGTCTGTTTGAAGGCTGCGAAGGCGAATAAAATGTTCACATGGGATGATTTCCACTCTGTCAATACGTACTTGAGAGGATGGGAGCAGGTGGCCTATCTTACACGGTTAACCGTGTTCTCCTGCAAAATAGTCTGCACTTGAAATATCATATCATGCCTCAAATATTCCTCATATAGGAATACTTTCACACGCTCTTTAGTCTGTCGACATCAGCAGCTTTCAGCGCCGAAATGAAAGGCAGAAATCTATATTTCATTGACTCCAATACTGAAATTATCTGGCACTTTGCAAATGAACGTCTTCCTGCAATGTGTGCTGCACGATGCGTTCTAATAGTTCTCTGGTAAGAGAATGATATGAGATAAAACAAAGTGCTATAAATAGATTTTTGATTTTGAGTGTTGTGAACTTGAAAGGCATTTTGGGATTGTTTCAGCTTTAACTGAATCTGTCAGTGACAAATTTTCTTGCTAGGTTACATCACGTATCTCACTTCTAATCTGCTTCACACTAACAATCGCTGTTTTTTGTCTTGATCTGCAGGGCTATGGGAAATTTACAACAGGCACTTGTGTGTTTTGAGAAACGGCTAGTGGTGGCTCATGAGTTGGGCGAGTGTGGAGGCAAGGCTCAGGCCTACGGTGAACTGGGCGCGCTCCACAGCCAGCTGGGCAATTACGAGCAGGCCATCTCTTGTCTGGAGCGTCAGCTGGCCATCGCCCGTGACACCCAGGACAGACTACTGGAGGGTGATGCCAGTTGTGGTTTGGGGACTGTATATCAAGCGATGGGAGAGTACGAAACGGCCCTGCGGTGCCACCAAAGTGACCTGGAGATCGCAGAGGAAGCGGGCAGCACCACACGCCAGGCCCGCGCCTATGGCAACCTGGGCCTTACCTATGAGTCGCTAGGAAACTACGAGCGGGCGGTCGTGTTCCAAGAACAGCACCTAAGTGTGGCTGCTCAGACTAATGACTTGGCTGCCAAGACACTGGCCTATGGCAGCTTGGGGAGAACACACCACGCACTGCAAAACTACTCACAAGCTGTCATGTACCTGCAGGAAGGTGAGTGAGTCAGGGGGGAACAGGAGAGAGGATTGCCTTTGTTGCCTGAGCTGATAGGCTTAGAGTTTGTGAATTCATGAATAGGAAATGCAGAGCCTATTTGTTGCTAAGCCTTTGCCACATTTTTATTAGGCTGTGTGCATGTATATGTGTGTGAGTGTGTGTGTGTGCTTATGTGTTATAAGTGCACTAGGGAATTTTGTGTGTGTATTATGCGTCTGTGTTGTCTTCTGAGCTGTATATGTATACCAGCATTTGTGTGTATGTCTATGCAAACCTATCAGAATGCATGCCAAGGCATTTTTCCCGTGCACCCCTAGCTGTTTTTCACACTTCTGTATCTACCTTCTCAGAGGGTTCTTTGCAGCAAGCTGCAAAAGAATCTTTTCACACCGTAGCTGTCATACTCCTGCCTCTTAACGTTTCATTGTGCCCCGCAGATTATGGCGAAATAAAAAACTGCAGCTTGGCCTCTCAGAAATTCATTATGTCAGTGGCACCGCTCAAAGTGTTCGCTCCTGAGGATGTGATAAGTTGCATCTTTCATGGATGTGAAAGCGCCAGACTTGCCCGTGCCCACTGACAGGCACCACCCACCGTGTTACAACCCAGACCCTGTTTGAATCAATGAAGCCGGAGTTTGTGTAAGAGGACATTTGTATATTCTGCTCTGGAGTGAGCGGAATGCAGGGGAGCAAGAATAAATCTCCTCTATCTCTCCTTTGCCGGCTGTATTCGAGTTCACTTTTCCTGCGGTGACCCATACACCCTCTGCAGGCCTGCTCGTTGAGCTTTAATGGAAACAAAGGCGACAGGCCATTCTGTCTCCACACCGTCCTCTTACTGTCCCCCGCACTGTCCTTGTATTGCTCCTTGGTCTGGCTGTGAAAAAGAACAGTGCTGCCTTGACAGCCAATTATTTCTGGCCAACCTGCCCAGACCAAAAAGTTGGCATGGTTTTTTTTCCCCATTTAGTTTTTCTGTTTTTTCTGCTTCCACTTCTAGTTTTTTTTATCTTCATGCTGCACTGCTTATGTTTTGTTTCTGTTTCCAAAAAAGATTAATTAGTAAGAGGGAAAAGGAAAAGCAGCTCCAAACTAGCAGATATCGTCGACAGCATGTGACCTCCAAACCACTGCTCGTGTATCTGTATGTGTCTGCGTGTCAGATGATTATACTTTGTTGTGCAGTACATTATGCAAAGATAAGGCTGCCCGATAATATGCTTTGGGGTTTTTTTTCTTCGTCTTGCACTGTAATATTACAGAGCATTGTGCAGGACTTTCTAAATGTTAAACAAAGAATCATTACACACCGAGATGCACTTTCCAACGATTGATGCAATCAATAGTGTCATTAAATCAATGCAGTCATTGTAGCGACTAATGGAGATATTCCATGCCTGACTTATAGAATCGCTTATTAAGCAAACTAAAGGGATAACAATATTAACCTTCAAGGGCAGTTATTTGTTGGAAATGTACTGGAAGCCTCTTGTGTTTACATCATTTAATTTGCAAGTGTATTTATATGTATTCTGCACAAAACATTTCATAAGCTACACTCTAATTAATAATATTTGTGGCGAATGTTGGACGCAAAACATTTATAGGAAGACAAAATTACATGAAAAACTCATCTTTGATCAAGATGGGGTCTTGATCAAAGGTCAGATACGCAACTAAACATCAGATAAGCATTTTCGTTTCGGCCTTCACCGTGGAAAACGAGTTTTGTGACACGTGAATTTTTTCTAGGACAGGACCAACTTAGAAATTCCCTTAAAGCGTGTTCATGCTGTTAGGCTGTTGGGGGCTTGTCAAGAAGCATTTAAAACTAAATAGAGCTGGATGATATGGATCTCTGCACAACTCTCGACCAGTTATCATCATGTGTCTCATATTTTTGGTGCTAATATTTTATGCCATTAATATTAAATGTTGGTTGCAGTTAGTTGTGCTGAGTGCTGAGCTGGTGGCTTAAGGAGCTACAGATATTCTTTATTTTAGTTTTAATCTCCATATTATTCTACTTTGGCTTAAAATCTTTCACATTAACTACAAATGTCTGTGTAAACGTCACATTAAAGCCCAGCTTTGTTTTCTATAAATTATGATAAATTACACAAAGACTCTTTTCATCATTAGCATTTCTTATGCATCTTTGTTACACGTTATATGAGAAAATGTTGGTTGTTTATAAACACCTAACTACAGAATAATATATAAATGTAAAAATCTAATATATAATTACTGGTTTTCTTTGCAAGCTACATAGAAACCTGTTCAGTTTTAAAGACAAAGAAAACCTAACCTGTTAACCTTGGGTTTGATGTTTATATAAAACACTTTCATTTTGTTATGGCAGGTGATATTCACCAAAACATGTACACTGTTATATTTATATTTTGATGAGCAGAGTACATGTACTGATTTCTTTTGGTAATCAGTAATTTAAGATCCCATTTGTAATACACTTTGTGTCTTGGCTGTTGATCTAAATTTCCTCGTAGTCTTATTATTTAATCTCAAACTGGTATCATTAGAGTAATTGCTTCATATTTTTTTATATATAAATGCCTGTATATTTACACCGATCAGGCGTAACATTATAAGCACCTGCCTAATATTGTGTTGGCCCCCCTTTTGCTGCCCAGACAGCCCTGACCTATCAAGGCATTGACTCCTGTAGACCACTATGCCTCAGATGTAACAAACTACGATGTTCTGTGTATTCTGACACCTTTCTATCAGAACCAGCATTAAATTTTTTAGCATTTGAACTACAATATCTCATCTGTTGGATCCCATCACACGGGGCAGCATTGGGTCCTGATTTTTATAGCTGAGCCTTGGTCGCCGTGACCCCGTCGCTGGTTCACTGCTGTTCCTTCCTTCGCCCAGTTTTGATAGATGCTGACCAATGCATGCTGGGAACACCCCATAAGAGCTGCAGTTTTGGAGATGTTGTGGTCCTTACTTAATTCTTACTTGCTTCCTTAAATATCCCACCCACTAACAGGCGATGATCGCTGCATGTGGGGTGATGTTGGTGCAACATTTCACTCAGATTGGCCCACCCCTTAATGAGGAGATATGGTGCAAACAGACATATATAGCAATAGTCTGATTAATTATTTATTTCTACGGAATACATACAGAGTGTATGTGCTGTCAGTATTGTAACTATTGTCTTTCTTCTCCCCAAAATGTGCTTGTGTGATTTATGCCCCGTCCTAGCAGCATATCGGTGCGTTGGATATAAGTTCAGCGATCCCTCCCTGCTAATCTTTGCAGCATCTCTTTGGCGATTTCTGTTCCTGATATTCACAAATAACTCCATGGCACTGGCCAGCTGCGCTGAGATGAGAGAGAAGTGAGGCTCTGGACCCTCTCTTTCTACTTCTCCTTTTTTATCCAGTACTAAACTACTCTTTGCAGTTTTTATTTGTACAATATAGTGCAACACTATCAGAGCAGTGTCCCTGGGGGAGATTGCCTGAAAAAGTGTGCTTAATCTCAAATTTTTTAATAATATCACACATACTGTCCACCGTTCCACATGCGGCCATGATCAAAGGGCCTTTTTTTGTGTGTGTGTCACATGCATGCGTGTCGGGATGTTTATTTGCAGCACAGTGCACTTGCGGCTATGCAGTGCGTGAGATGTGAATGTGGAGTCTGCATGTAAAGCTTGTTTGAAGGCAGAGGTGCGTGGGCCTCAGGGGCTGCAGAGGATCTCTCACCCAGCTGTCAAGCAGCCTTTAAAGTGTTCTCTAGTTGCTCTTCAGGGTGCAGCCAGCCACGGCCACATCCTCATGTCAGCCGCTGCTACGTGCCTGTGCCTGCGGGGTGCACCAAAGGCACGCACGGTGACAGTGACAGACACTGAATGATACAGAGCGGGAGAACAGAGGGAATGAGAGAGTTAGGGAGGGAAGGAGGAGCAGAGAGGAATAAAGAGGATGGCAGCGGAGTGGAGGGAAAAGACAGAGATCGGCATGAGTCATAATTCACATGTATTATTTCACTGTCAGCTAGAGAATAAAGAAAACATAGGTTGGTTGACATTCAGGTTTGATCATAAAGAAAAAGTATCACAGAGCAGCTCAGAGAAAGAAAGGTATGTGTGTGCGTGCACATTTGTGCGTGTGTGAGTGGGGGGGACATGAAAGACTCAGAGCTGGAGTTGAGATGAGTGAGGGGTGAGGCTGTCAGAGAATGAAAAGGATAATTTAGATCTGTTTCCTCTCTCTTACTTCAGCGCCTAATGAGCCCTAAGCAGTGCCGAGTCCCTGCAAGCACTGCCACCACAGTGAAGATGAAACAGGTAGAGAGTTTGGAGGGGGGGCGCTCCGAGACAGAGGCACAGAGATGAGAAAATGAATAGGAGGTAGAGGGAGAGAGTAGCACAGCAGATGCATTGGGGGGAGAGGGCAGGCAGTCAGACAGAGGGAGGGTGTGTAGAAAGATAAGGATACAGAGAGAGAGGGGAGACTGTTGCAGGCTTCAAAGGCTGCCGGCTAGCGTGGCCATGGAGGAGCCATGAAGTCTATGGTTCTGTGGTGTGCTGGTCTTGCGGAATAGGCTGGCTTTTTCAGGTCACGCTCTCTGTTCTTGGCTTATCTGGTTCAGCCACAGACCGTTTTCCAGGAATGAAGAAAAAAAGCAGACAAGGGTGGCTTGGCCCATTTTCTCCTCCCCCCTGACCAAAAGCACGTCTAGACCCCTGTATCACACGAGCGGGGTGGAGAGAGTAGACTTGCAAATACGGAGCTCGTGTAAAGTGAGACTGTGCATGTGCGGTGGCCTGTTGCAAACAGCAGAATGCTTGCTGTGTATTTTGCACCTTGTGGATGATGTGTGACCCAGCGACTGTGTGTGTGGTTTTTTTTTTCATTATTGTCCTCTGAGGAGTGGCATTTTCATCTCAGTAATTGGGCTGAACCAAGTGCTCGGCAGGCAGGCTGAGGACACATGCTAAGATGTGACGAGTGCCTGAGAAATTGGAAGTGAAAAACAAACCAGATGATCTGACACGGGCACATTTAGCGAACGAGCACACGTGCACGTGCACATTCATACCTCTGCTGGCTCCCGAACAACTCTGAAGGTCTCTCAAACAAATATCACAAAGTAAACTCTGTGTGTTTGCACGTTGTCTGTTATTAGCTCATCAGTGTGTTTGCAAATATTTGGAGATGTCCTAGTGATGCGGCGTGTTTGTGTTTGCTCAGCCAGTCAATCCTGAGCATTGATTACTATGCAGACCCATTAGTGCTCTAAGAATCTCCCGCTATGGCCAAAACATGTGTGTGTGTTTTAGCCCCGGTGCGAGCAGCATCTTACAACTGAGGCCAAATATCCAAACCTGTTCGCTGTCAGAACATCAGTACCACGCTATGCTTACATCTGTTCCTCTGAAAGATACCTAAGAGTCTGTCTGCTCTGAATAATTTTTACCCTCCTCTCCCTCTCATCTGCTCCCTTCTCCTTGCCTTCTGACAGGCCTGCGGCTTGCGGAGCAGCTTGCTCGACGTGAGGACGAGGCGAAGATCCGCCATCGTCTTGGGCTTTCTCTGTGGGCCAGTGGGAATCTGGAGGAGGCCCAACATCAGGTAAAGCATCTCCTGCTCGCTCCTCTTCTGGTTATGGATCACCTTGACTCAGACCTCTCATTTCCTTCTCTCCTCACCTCACCTCCTCTCTCCTCTCCCTTCCATCTGGGCTCCTTCGACCTCTGGTAGTTAAGGCTGACCGCCAGTAAGCCCACATCTGTCGGCTTTGAGGTTGGCAAGGATTAGAAATGAGAGGTGGAAGTACTTGTCTTAAACACATGGGGAAATATACGTTTTCAGCAATGCCTTCGAGGTAAAAAAAAAAAAAAGAGCCATGAGGAGAGAGAGAACAACAGGAGGAAAGAAAAGAAGGCGAGGTGGCTGTAGAGTTAGAGCATTGGTGCTGGCAGTATGCTATGGAGTCTGTTGAGCTGGTAAATGCTGTCATCTCAGCAGACAGGCGACAGATGAGTGAATATTTTTTTGTATCTGCGTGCATGGTCTCAGGATCCCCCAAGCCTCTGCATCACACACACATTCACTCCTCTTCAGCCCACTGCCCACCTAGCAAGCATGGAATATCCCCTTAACATCTCTCTTTGCAGTCTGTCCACACACCACAGCTCGCTAGTTGATATATACATATATAAAAAAGTATATATATACATATATATATACTTTTCTTCCCCCTTTCTTTGGCTTGTGTATCCACATGCAAGTTTGTGAACAGTCAGTCAGCAGCGGTGGCTGTCACGTGCGTCTGTGGGGATGTTTTTTAGCTGCTTTCATTTTTAAAATCTAGTCCAAGACTCTTTTTTTTCTTTCCCTTTTTTTTTTTTGTTATGACACACGCGCACGACTTGCATTTATTCGACCCAGATAGCTTTTGTTTTTCCGTCGGCCCTGCATCATACTTTTTCAAAAAAGTATTTTTGTCTGTTTGCAATTATCTGTAACAAGAGCTGAGAATGAAAGACTGAACCAAGGTGATGGCTAGAGCAGGGGCTGAGTGCTTGTGACTCATATTGAGGAATTTGTGTTCAATTAAAGCAAAATATTATTCTAACAAGCCAATGCAACATATTTTCCACTGCATGTTTGCTTTCCAGCTTAATGCTTCACCTTCAAGACCCTAATAGTCCATGCTAACATTGTGTTGTCCTTGTTGCAATTAACTGCAATCCAGTCGTTTGCATACATACAGTACACCACAGCTATGTTGAATGTTTTTCTGCCTGTCAGCTTGTAGCTCCTGCAGTGACTTGGTGGTTGGAAAGGACGCTGTTGTCCTCAGAGTATAGATGAAATGGTTATTCATGAGCTGGCCTGTCGCTACAGTTGACCTTGGTAAACACTCTGACCCACTTTATACTGCTATTTTAAAGGCTTGTATTTAAATTTATAAAGCGTTCGTAGGTGTAGATTAAGAGTACTTGACCTCATGTCCCTCATTTCTCTCTATCTGCGCACCGAATTGTATTTTAGCACCCTAGCTGTGATCCCGGTGCTCGTACTGGCACACAGATTGACGTGTCCTGATTCTAATCAGGTATTTGAACACTGCTTGCTCTCGCTAAGAAGCATTCATATCTCGGCAAACGTGAATCGATACATTTGTGCCTGCTTAAAAAAAAAAAAAAAAAAATCAGCGGTCTACAGTCGATTAAGCCTTTACCTCTGATATCATCTTCCGCAGGGGGATGAGAGCTCCCCGGGGATTTTATTTTAGAAAAATCATTCGAGGTATGTGTGCATTCAAGTCTGCTCACGTTTACTGATACAGTGTGACACTGACATTCACTTAACATGTCAGATAAAAGCCATGTTAGTGTGTCAGTAAAACAAGTGAGCGCTATCTGAATAGGTAGCGGCCTGAGAATGCCGCAGATTTTACTGCACCTGTGTCGCGGCAAAAAAGACACTATAGATGCAGTGCCACCCCCCTTCATCTGTGCCAGTAGGGGTGAAGACAGAGGAAAGGCGCTGTGAGAAATTAGTTACACTCTTAAAGGGATATCTGCAGGCCTAACAGATGAAACTAGCACTGCAGCAATCAGCCCACAGCCCTATCAGCAAAATCAGCCTGAGACTAGCAGCTCCTTCTACTAGGACTAATGCAGCAGAACTCACAGATTCTCTACTCTCCCCCCTACACTCCCTCTGACACACTTTCCTCTTTGACCTTGGGATATGCCTGACGAGCTAGATTCTATGCCTATGTACTCACCAGGAATCCACACACACTTTCTCCCTTTCCTTCCTCTTGTCAAAGCCACAGGGTTGATAAAATCCATTTAATCCATACCAACAACCCTTTTTCCACTGCAGAGCTCTTTGTCTTGCGTGTACTATGGTCGAGCAGCAAGAGTGTTTTACCCTCTCTGCTGGCCCCAGACTCCTGGAGAGTCACTTTATAGCAGTCCCAGTTATTCTACAGGGCTGCTATATAGGTGCAGAAATAGGAAATCAATAAAAGGCTCCCATGAATCAGCACTCTTGGCCGGTTCTGCTTGGCCAGTGTGCAACAGTCCTTGCCGCCCCACCTTTTCATTGTCTCGCCTTCTTCTTTCAATCCGGTGTCTGGCCCTGAATTGAAAGATCCAACAACACAGACGGGCCTATTGAATTCACAAAGCATTTATTTTCCTGAACCGTGTTTGTCTAAGATGCTCAGGGTAATGGTTTAGCTGCTCGCAGCCCTTTCTGGGCAAATGAGAGCTGAGGAGAGGTTTACCTGTGTTTAATGGTTATTCATCAAGCTACATTACAGTACTTTATTCTGCTGTGAGAGAGAAAAGAAGAAAGGAGGCTGATCAGTGATAACCTGTGAGGTGGAATGCTACCATCTAGTGGCCATGTTCCTTTTCTATCCTCTAAGGCCTAATCATGCCCAATTTAGTAAGATGCAGACATATTTAACCAACTTGTCTTTCTCATAGAATCCCAACTGCCTTCCTTTTTTTAAACACAGTTTATTCATTTTAACTTATTTTCCAGAAAAGGTATTTTGATGCAACGCCTTGCTGTTTCGGGGTCATCGTTGACTGTGCCGATGACTATTTCTTGTTATGTTTTTGTACACTATTCTTGTCTGGTAAATGAGCAATCCAGGAATGTCTGAACGCATTGCTGCCGTTATTTATCCTTAGCTTTACCGAGCATCAGCGCTGTTTGAGACCATCCGCCACGAAGCCCAACACAGCACAGATTACAAGCTTTCTCTGTTTGACCTGCAAACCTCCTGCTACCAGGCTCTCCAAAGGGTCCTTGTCAGCCTCGGTACGTCAACACACTTTACTCACACTCTCAGTACTGCACGCTGTTATGACTTGTTTTTGCTTTTGCCTCTGTGTGCACCTGAACGATTTTAGACTTCATCCGCTAATCAAAGCTGACCTCTGAACTCTGCAGGCCACCACGACGAGGCCCTGGCAGTGGCAGAGAGGGGTCGTACAAGAGCCTTTGCTGATCTCTTGGTGGAGAGGCAGACGGGCCAGCAGGAGTCGGATCCATACACGCCGGTAACAGTGGAGCACATCTTGGATACCGTGAACAGCCAGAGGGCTTTGGTGCTTTATTTTTCTATGGCTGCTGGTTACCTGTACAGCTGGCTGCTGGCTCCAGGAGCAGGTAGGTTTGGACTCTAGCTGAAAACTTTTTAATGAGTTGCTGAAATCCCATCATGTCTGTCTGACTACTGCTCTCCTGAATCTCTTTGTTTTACTTTGTTCTTTTATTCAAAACATTTAAGTGTGGGTACTTCCAATGCAACATTTTGGGATTTTTTTACTTGCCACATTTACCTGAAATGTGGCAAAAGCACAGAAAATGACTATTAAAAAATGGCTTAGAAATTTTGAAGTGGCACGATTTGTACAAAGGCGATCAATAATATGAAATTATTCTGTCTGTACAGAAGCTACTTGGTTTAAAGCAAAAGCAGCCCCACGCTCACGCTTGCTTGTTCAAATTAAAGCACATAAAAAGCCCAGAGGCTAGAGGCTTGTTTTGCACTGCAGGGGTAGGAAGGCCAGCTTTAACACTGAGCGACAGTGCCACCTGCCACTCCACTGCTAGGATTTGCCCCCCTGCCTCGCTTTTCACCCCCAGAAGGCATCTGCCTGTGAACTATGCTAATTGATTGTGTCACCGATAACGACACAGCCAAAACACCAGTGGCGTCATCTTCACACGTGTCAACAGCAAAAGTCTTCCCTGCTTTTATGTTTCATGTTTGCTTTTGTTTTCATCCGTTTTCTTGATATCGCTTTGTCCTGGCACTTCTTTATACACTCCTAAATCTTTCTCTCTTTTGTTTACACTCTGAGTAGCGCTGATGCTAGCGCAGCCCCTTTTTGTTTGCCTTGTAAAATTCCAGTTGTACAAAGAATAAGCTACGGTGCATGTCGCCCGACTGCTGTGGCTGCCCTACTGCTGGCTTTGCTTTGACTCTCGTGTGAAGAAAGGAAATGAGAGCCGTGACCCATGTTCCAAGGCACAAGAGCCTGAACATTTGATCAAATCCAGCTCCCAGGCAACCAGATGAACTTGACCTCCAAGCACTAGTCATAAGGAGGGGAGGAACACTACAGGGACCGGAGTACATCTTCAAAGCATCGAATATTGCCCCAGGCTAAGAGGGAGCCACTTGCTCACTAATCGCCTGTCTGTCACTTCCTGGCATTCCCTGGCATCCAGCTGGTACACAAACATGTCCAGCTCTAAAGAGTCTGCAGTCAATGAATGGGGCTCCTAATGTCATGCTGTAATTACTCCACTAGTGTACATTCTGGCCTGAATTAGCATGCACGTGCATATTCAGCGGAATCGCTTTACCCGTCTATTTAAACACATTTAATACAAAATGGTGAAACACACTGACACACCCACAAACCAGACACACACAAACAGCCCGTACTCGCCCGATGTGCTCTTCCCCACCTGCTTGAAACTTAGCCGAGCTCTCGCGGCAGGCACCAGATGGCACGGGCAGCCTACTCTTATCTTTTATTGAACAATATTTGTTTTATTCATTTTGCTCCGCAGATGCACTGCTGCACGTGCCCTCACCCACAGCTCTCAGTTGAAATAATCCAATATTGCCACCGTCGAGAGCGAGTAATAGGAACATATTAAAAAAAAAAAAAAAAAAAGGAAAGAGAGAGGGTGGAAAATAGCCACTTTCATTTGTTTTGTCATTACACTTCATAACCACCTGAAAGCAGCCAGTCATATTTACACTCCCCTCCTTTCTCTCTCTCACTCTCTCCACAGGCATCCTGAAGTTTCATGAGGTGTACCTTGGCGAGGGCGTAGCCGAAGGGGGGTCGGAATTCCAAGAGGGCGGTGTCGGCGGAGTGGTCAGTGGCTCCTCGTTGGAGCAGCACATCGCCAGTGCCCGTGAGGCTCTGGGGGTAGAGTCTTATTATAGCAGGTGAGGTGTAACAATGAAATGAAAACTCTATTTAGTTAGCTCATAATCTGTGTCACTTCCTTTTCCCTCTTTAATAACTCACTTTGTTGATTATGGCTTAGCGTACACTCGTCGCACATGTATTTGTTTTCGTTTCCCTTAAACAGAGCCACATTTTAGGTAGATTAAGTAAATGAATTGCACAAAGCTGATTTACCAAGTCGACATACTGCAATGTGCAAATTGTGTTGCGTGTCATGCTGGAAAAAAAAGCATGTCTTATTTTGCACCCGATGTTGTTGAGATAGTTGCCGCTAGCAGTCTTCATTTATTTGTAATGAGAGGGGGAGAAGTTATCAGAACAAGTGCATAATTGGCACGGGTGGATGGCTCAAAGCTGTGAGTCCAGTGCCAAAGCTTTGGCTCTGTCCCGTAGCTCTACATTCAGTCCTCGTCCTGCATGTTGTCCTCAATAATACTGGTATTAAACTAAACTGACTAAACTGAGCTTAATGTAGAGTGTTAGATGGAGAAGGAGAATTCAGGTACTAGATTCATGCAAGGGTGTGTCTTTTATGAACAGCCACGGTCATTTCTGCACTGAGCTGATGGGGTTTGCAGTGTTTCAGGCTTTTAATCGCTGTGTGCTTTCACAGCTTTTACATGCCTTATTGAAATGTCTGTGAAAACAAAGCTATTAACGGAACTGTGTTGACATATTAGATTAATGTATGAATGTTACTATATCTAATAATGACTTTATTAAATATCTAAAGCCTGACAGCCTGCAGAAAAAAAGTCAAGAGCAATGTGTGCATTTACGCACACGGCGCAGTATTATTAACGTCATTAACACACAGACGGCTCGGGAACTGGTGCTAAATAATTTCTTCTGCTCTTTTATGCGTGGGGACAGGTGAGTTGTTAAACACATATTTCAGATTTATACGGTGGATGAGTTTGTAATAAATCCTCCACTTCAGTCCTCAGGACCACACGCAGCCGCCAGCAATGTCTGTCACAAGAGTTCAGCCTTATATCAAAACATTTTCATTCTTCTTCCGCCTCTCAGTTATCTGAATTGCCACGCTGTTTTCAGAGAGAAACACGCATGAAACCTGCTTTTTATGTTATTATTGTTAGTTTTTGTTAGTACGTTACTTGCGTCTTCACCCACCGTCAGCTGGTGTGTTTGTTTTCCTAAGCTTGGTCGTTACTGAAATGAACTGGTGCGATCTTTGTTTTTAAATCAGCACACTGTTAGAAGATCACCTGCAAATCTCTCTCCGCAGCTCTTGTGAGGCCTGTTCAACACCATCAATTCATCCTGTGCATTTCTGGCTACTTTTACGCAGTTTTTTAATCTATCAGTAACAAAGTCCAGTCATCACCTCAGTTATAAGGAATAATACTCACAGGCTCAATATAAGCAATCTCAAATGTCAGCAAATTCCTAGAGGGACGTGACGGGAATGTGCAAAGAAGCTTCCCTCTAGTTTTCCATCAAGTCAGTTATGATAGTTTCAGCAAACTCCCTCCAGGAATTTGCTGACATTTGTGACTCCTTATATTGATGCTATTAATATAATTTTCTACACTAAAGCGATAAAGTACGATTGCTGAAACTATTGTAATTGATCTGAGGGAATGTTCCAAAATGTGGTAAAACTACAGGGACAAACATCTTTGCACCCAAAAAATACTCTCCACAACAAAGTGCAGGGATACACAAGAAAATCCCAGCATTTTACCACATATAAAACACTGGGTCATGACCACATGGCAATTAACATGTAATGCACCAGAACAAGCATAAGTAGGTTATAAAGATTCCCCTCAGCAGTCTAAATCAGGCCTTAGCAGAAGAAGGGTTGTTTTATTGTGAGTGTGTGTGTAAAAGAGTGTGATGCTTCCTGTGATGACAGACATCCACTACCTCCTTAAAGGGCTTTGCTCTCGCCCCCCAGTGGGAATCAATGAGATGGAATAATGGCTCTTGATATAGCTCGAGGTGTTGAATCCACCTAACACACAGCCAGTCTGACAACCCAAGGAAAAGAGAAGGCGGTTACTGTAACCTTAAGGAAGAATGGGGAGGAAGGTTCAGAGGAGATGCTAAAATCAGTGAGCCAAAAGTCAAAGAAGAGGCTGGTAGTGAATAGAGATCTAACACACAACAGGGGATGTAGTCATATGTGTAGGGCATGTAAAGTGTTTTGAGATGTATCAAAAGTTCAAATCACCCATTGACATCCTTGGAGCTACACTGCGCTTGACGTGTGCCATGTTTCTCTAGTTGGAGTTTGATCCATAGTGACCAGCTGCTCCACCCAGTGCCAGTCTCTTCCACCCCTAGCAGTCTGGCCCTCCTGCCCCATTACCAGCTCATTTACTTCTCCAATGGGAAGTTGCATACACACCACTGCGCCTGGATGGGCACCATATGGCCCCACTTACCAGCCCATTCAGTCTCCAGAGTGCAGAGAAAGGGAGGCAGCACTCTGAAATGAGTGTCTACAGAATGAATGGGATGGAGAAAAATGGAGAGGAGCATATGTGTGTGAAAGACAGGATAATAAAGAGAGCGGAAGACACGGCTTTTGTGATAGTCGAAATCTGCGTATTAACATGTGGAATCTCTCCATCTTTTTGAAAATCCAGTCTGAATAGGTCTGTTACCACGTACATTCCCGGAGAGCGAATCTCAGTGTGAGCCACGTACTGTGGCTTTAAGAATTGCAGTGGTAGGTGCGCAAGGCAATCAGAGATCCCATGGTGGTTCCAAGAAGTTCATGCAGCTGCTGTGAGATACTCTAAGAGTTGCATGATATCAAAGGAGAGGTTCACGCATGAAGGGCGAGATGAGAGAGTGGTTGCGAGCTAGTGATTGGGGGGGGATGACACCCCCGCGACTGGATCAGCATTACTGGCATTATATTGAAAGGATTACAATCAGGCTGTTGGATCCAGGCTGAAAAAAAGAGGCCAAGTGTGTGAGGGTTGAACGGTGTGTGTTTTTTGGCAGGTCAGAAGTGTCTGTGTGTGTGTGTGTTTCTGTGAGTACTTGATTTATCCGCAGCGAAACAATATAAGAGTGTATTGTCTGCTGTGCTCACATGCTTTTTTTTCTCTTGGCAACATTTCTGTGGCCTTGGATGCCTCTCACTCCATCTCTTTCTCTCTTTCAGAGGGTGCTCGAGCAGTGAGACTGAGAGTGAGGCGGGAGATTTGTTGGATCAACAATTTGAGGAGCTCAACAACAAGCTTAACTCCGTCACTGATCCAACGGGCTTCCTGCGCATGGTGTCCAGAAACAACCTGTTCAACAGGTAGGGGGGTTTTGATGCACATCACCTCAGTGTTCCTTGGCTGTTAATGAGTGGCAGTGTTAATCACCAAATGCTACTTAGACCCACTTTTGCACAAAGAAGACGATTAAAAGTCTCTGCTCGAGTAAGGAGATTCGTGGGTATTGTGGCTCATCTGTGAAAGGACTCTTTTCTCCATTGTTTAGCCAGCGCAGAGGCAGCATGTGAATCCTCCTTATTAAATAGACTGAGTAAAGCCAAAGCTGCTAAAGCCCTTATCAACTGTCTACTCTGATGGAAGCCCTGTGTGTGCGTGAATGTGGTCACATGTGCGTGTGACTGTTTGCCAGGCGCAGACATGGAGATGAATGTGGTTTTAAAATGTTTGCCATGTCTGTGTTTGTTATGCAGATTTATGAGATTTTAGTGAGAGCGCCACTGGCTTGTACACAGCGTTATTTATTGACACTATGCAGAGTATTCATTTACACTGGGCTGATTGGTAAGGTATACCGACAATGTGCGTGCATGTGTGTGCATACTTGTGTGTCTGGGTCATATTTCCCTGTCCTCGTCCACAGTTGAGCTGTTCTTTGATGAGAGGGTAATTCCAGCTTTAATTGAGTCTTGGTGCTCATTAAGCCCCTTTAATGGGCTGCCGGTAATAATCCCCTCATTCTTTTGGGCCTTTAAAAAAAAAATCTGAATTATAAAGCTCATCATGCTTAGGAGCCTGTCGTCTGTCACAATACCAAAAGCAAGAGAAAATTGAGAAAACCTCTTTGTCCTCCATACATCTTGAGGTTTGGTGTCAGATAATCTGTGTGTTATTCAAGAGCTCTTTTTGAATTCACTTTCTCCTGCTATTTTTCCTTACATGTTTAGGCTATTACCATTTAATGGAATGAATTTATATGAATACTTCAGGATTTTGATATTTATGTATTACAAAGAGAAAGGATACGTTTATTTCAAAAAGAAACCTTAATTGAATAACATTTAAATTCAAATAGGTACAGGGCACTGAGATCTCGTCTTCAGTACGGAGCTTGGAAGGATTACTGTGGGAAAGTGATAATGAAAGTCTCTTTGTGTCTTCGTTGTGTAACTTGATGAGATTGTTTAATGATCTTGCAGTTCTCTGTAAAATTCTGCCAAAAGGATGATGCAAGGTTTATTTTATCAGCAGTACAAAGACAGCCAATATAATAAGCTTAGAGGTACAGTAGTTATTTTTTAGGTTATTAAATAGAAAAAAAGAATATTGTATTCATACATGAATTCGTGTGTAATTACATGCTCTAACAAAATCATGCGTTCTCGTAAACTTAGAATTAATCGTTACAGATACACAAACTGGAGCGAGTGGCAGTTTGTTGAAGCCGCCGTGTTGCCCTGTCACGTTGTCATGCCATGGCCATTTCACCAGCCTCATACGCAGCACACCTTATACGTAACTTTGAATTTAAAGATCACCAATAGCTCTTTCCAACTATATTCGACCATTTAACATTTGTACATGTATATTTTCATCATCTCTTTCTCATAGTGTCTTTCTCCTCCTCCTTTTCATCTCATCCTCTTCCTCCTTATCTCAAGCTTCATCTCCTGAACAGCAGCTAGGGCTGTAACACACAAAAATTTGAATAAACGTGTGTATTTATTCATGCAGTTAAACATTGTCACCGGGTAATTAGATGCCAATGTTAGGCTTGAATGTCCTAAAAATAAACCTTTAAAAATATTGTCTCACACATTTCCTGAGTTCATTTGCAAGGTGTCCGAGCCCAGCAGTGTTGGATCTGCTTCAAATGAAGTTCCCCTAACGCTGGCTAGCAGCAGCTAACTGTGGCAAAAGATCAGCTCTTAAGTTCAGGATATCATCAACAATTCGTCTCAGTATCACTGACATGAGACAGGAGTGAGACCCAGCCTTCATTCACAAAGTCTGACAGCCTCTTCCAGAATACATAGACATGCATATTGATAGCTGAGGTAAACAGCAGATTGACAGCCTACACTCACAGATGAACGACATCCAGAGTTCTTTATCCTACATTGGCCACCGTAGCCAGGGTTACACACCTGAATTTGGATGGATAACAAAACAGAGCAAGCTGCAATCCACTGACATCTAGTGGTGAGATTTCACACACTGCACCTTTAAATGTATACTAGAGGATGATTTATTTATCTCTGATTACCACGCAGATGACACTTAAAGACCCGTTTTTCACTTACAACCACTGAATGCAATCTTCACGTTCAGCCTCTCTACAGCTCCCAGTCTTTTCTTTTCATTGTCTCCCTTTACACTTGACACTCACCTTCTTTTGGCTTATCCCTTGTCTCCTCACTCATTCTTCTTGTCAGGCTAACAAACGATTGTTTTGCTTTCCCACGGAGCCTTATGCCAAGGCCTGGGAGAGAGACAGAGTGTCGGGAGGCTGGAGGAAAGCCAGTGGCCTGGGGCTACCAGAAGGGCAGGATAGATGTCTGTTGGCTGGGTCCGGAAGAAATTCTGGCTGGTGGAACAGATGGAGGAGTAGTGACAAGTGTGACTATAAAGCTTGGCCCTGCTAGGAAAAAGGAAAAGGCTTCTAGCCCCTCAGCCACCATTAGCACAGTTCTCAGTATGCTGACTTTCTCTATGTGAGCTGAGGGCTGTCATTCCCTTCACACAGCAGACAGGCATCCAAAACGCATTGTGCTGTTATCTTGAGTTGGTTTGTTGATAAAGATTGAAGACAGTCACAAAACTAACAGATGATGGGATGTTCTGAATTTAAAATGTTGAAGAAAATGCGTGAATGGTGCTCTCCTTCTGTGGTGATTCTGCCAGTCTGGCCCCTATTTAGGCCAATAAGTGCTAGATAAACAGTGCAATACTGCCATCTAGTGGAGCTGTACATATTGACATGGTAAACTGAGTGAATTGAAACAGCCTTTGTATTATACTTGCCTTCCCAAGGGGTAACAACAAATTAATATATCCTACCCTCATCTACCTCCTCTTGGATTAAATTTGTTCTACGTTTGAGCAGATATATGAATGTGATGATCCTCTGCGACACATTATCTATTAAATTAAAAATGGACTTTGTCATCCACTTTCTCAACACACAGGCAAAACTGCTTTTTGGAATTAACAAGAAGGCCAGAAAGGCCCAAAGAAATATTTGAACAGTTTAAAGTTGGTTTAGTCTCAGCAAAGACTCCTAACTCAAAAATCATGAAGAATCTTAAGTGTCTGAAACTTTCTTGAGGTTTTCAGGATTAAAATGAAAACTACAGTACGTTGTTTTGTGTCTCTGCAGGAGTTGCCAGAGTATGACAAGCCTGTTCAGCAACACAATGTCTCCTGCCAAAGATGGCAACTCTTCCCTGCCCCGTCGCTCCAGCAACCTTGGAAAACCTCCATTGCGGGCACTTTATGATTTGCTCATCGCACCCATGGAGGGGGTAAGTACTACTCCGGCGGGGTATTGCCTGTCTGTTGAGGCAGTTGTGTGACAGAGAGAAGAAAACACAATAGGGTGCTTTCGAGAGGAACAGAAAAGCAGAAAAAAATGATTTTCCTTTATATGATTAAGTGTTTTCATATCCTTGCCTCACAGGGCTTGATGCACTCCAGTGGGCCTGTTGGCAGACACAGGCAACTAGTGATGGTGCTTGAGGGAGAACTGTACCTCATCCCGTTTGCTCTGCTAAAAGGAAGCTCTTCTAATGAATACTTGTATGAGCGTTTCAGCCTCATTGCTGTGCCCTCCATTCATGGCCTTGGAACCAGTGCAAAGGTACAGCTTCTTATTTAAACTTTGTCACGTTTTTACAATCTGTAATGCTATAACAAACTATTCACCATCCGTCCTAAGCTTTGCTGTGCTACAAGGTAAAATTTGTTGATGTCCTCTAAGGCTCATTCTCGGCGTCCTGGACCAGCCCCATGCGGCGGCGTCTCAATGGCAGCAGTGGTGGGTAACCCGAGACTTCCCTCACCTGTGATGGATCGCTGGCTGTGGGGACCTATGCCGTCTGCAGAGGAGGAAGCACTAATGGTGGCTGAGCTGCTGGGATGCCAACCCCTTGCTGGCTCTTCTGCCACAAAGGAGAGGGTCATGAGTGCTCTAACACAGGCTGAATGCGCCCACTTCGCCACCCACATTTCTTGGAAATTAGCTGCACTGGTGCTCACCCCAAACCCTGAGGCTGTGCCTGGGGGAGCAAGCGCCAATGTGGGAGTGGGAACAGTGGGAAGAGGTGCAGGGGGGAGAGCAGGCAGCAGTGGCCGAGGCAGAAAGGGCTCCACTGGAAGTGGCTACACCATCCCAGAGTCTCTCCACATGCAGGATGACAGCAGTGATGTGGAGAGCATCTGTGACAGCCCGCCCCTTCAGGAGTTCCTGCTTACAGCTGCAGATATTTTGGATCTGAGGTTGCCCGTCAAGCTGGTTGTGCTGGGGTAGGTAGACTGGCAAAGCGATACAACTAAATAGTGATTTTTTTTAATGTAGATTTAAAGTCATTAAAAAAACCATGAGATTAACCATATTGAAGATCTGAATTCAAAATTGATTGACTGACATGAAATTCATTAAACACACAAATGTACTTAAAATGTACATCATGATTTATTTGATAAGCACAGGGTAGAATACCAAATTTCAAGCTTGACATTTTAGTTTTACAGTTTTCACATTTGAGCCTTGTCTTTTCGTGGATGCAGGTCATACCAAGAGTCCAGCAGCAAGGTCACAGCAGATGGTGTTGTGGGACTGACTAGAGCTTTCCTGGCTGCTGGGGCTCAGTGTGTACTTGTGTCCTTGTGGCCTGTCCCAGTTGCTGCCTCCAAGGTTTTTGTCCATGCCTTCTACTCCGCCCTTCTCAACGGGACCAAAGCTAGTGCGGCACTGGCAGATGCCATGAAGACTGTCCAGAGCAGCAAGCAGTACTCACACCCTTCCAACTGGGCAGGTCAGGGATGAAATTCCTTTATGCATTATTTCAACATTAGTAATAAACAAAGTAGTTAAAAGAAGATCGCTGTGAAACTGAGCTCTTCTTACTTTATTTCTTTTTTCCAGGATACATGCTGATTGGCAATGATGTGAAGCTTAACAGCCCATCTTCCCTAATTGGCCAAGCCTTAGCTGAGATTCTACAGTATCCAGATCGGGCTCGCGATGCTCTGAGGGTTTTACTTCACTTGGTGAGACACACACCGTTACTTATTTTACAAGATGTCACAGTCAGCACTGCTCAAAAACACTGATGGTGCATTGCTGTGCTCACTGCAGGTGGAAAAGTCTCTTCAGAGGATACAGAATGGCCAGCGTAATTCCATGTATACATCCCAGCAGAGTGTGGAGAACAAAGTAGGGGGTGTCCCTGGTTGGCAGGCTCTGCTGACAGCTGTGGGCTTCCGTCTTGACTCTGCAGGCACCGGTATCCCCGCTGCTGTCTTCTTTCCCACTGCTGACCCAGGAGACAGGCTTCAGCAGTGCAGCACCACCTTACAGTCACTGCTGGGTATGTAGACAATGTAGCTATTTAAAACAAACCAAGTTGTTTACAATGTGCCCAAGGTTATGGATTTATAAATACTAGCAAATCCCTGTGCTACGACAACTTATTTGGCTTATAATGTTGGGAAATTGAACATTTCTCATTGAATAAAGTTAAAGGTTTAAATACTGTTTGTATTTGATATTGTTTGTCTTTGCTATAATGCTGCCATCATTATGATGCTAAGCTTCTGTTGCACAGCAGCACTGATTCCTACCTGATTCAACATTTTGTTTTTAAAATGACAACAACAACCAAAACATTGCCATAACATTTTGATGTCAAATAATCCAATTAAATGAGAAAACACAATTTATTTACTAAAAAATGCACATGAAGATTACTCTAAATCCTGGGAGCATTTAGTGTTATGCTTGTCACTAAACATAGCTTATTATAGCCCCAACAGGAGTTGCAAGGTCGTTGTCGTGCTGCAGGATGAGTTTGAGACCAGGACACCTTCCTGGCATCACTCTGTGATAGAATCTCAGAACATTTTAACACAATTGATGTTTGCGCCATTTCATTGATCCATGTATCGCCCCATGTTTAGCACTTTTTTTTACCACTACCATTTAAACCAATGTGCCTTGTTAATGAATAATGAAGAACTTCCTTTGATCCAATCCCTTAGGTCTGCCACCGCCAGCTCTGCAAGCTTTGTGCAAACTCATTACAGCTTCAGAGGCAGGAGAGCAGCTCATCAACCGGGTAGGTCCCTGCAGCTCTGAACAAATGCTGTTGAGTTTTGCACCCAGTACCCACTGGTCTTTGGTTCAAATGACAAATACCATTCCTGTTACTTAGAGTTAAAAAGCATTGTAGCAGTCCCCTTTCACTTTCTTTGAAACTTTGCCACACCTTTGTATTATAAGTGCGTTGCTAGAAGAAGCATATCAGTGATTTTATCACTGTGTGATTTGGTAATGTCAGGATGGATACGCTCTAATGAACTGGCAACTCAAGCTGGAGCTTAATCTGCATTGAAATGCAGCACTGAATTCTAACTAGTTGCCCAAAGTCTTAACTACAGTCTGAGTTCTGTTCTCTTCCTCCCCAAGCTTATGACACCTGAGAATTAATCTGGGACTGACGTAGTTTATCCCTGTTTACGTGTAACATGTGGCTGTCACATGCTTAAAGTCATCAAGTTAGTTTGTGATTGGCAATTTTCATAGCCTCAAAATGTAAGTGTGTGTGTGTGTCAGTGGAAACACTTGATCTAATCTATATATGCTGCAAGCAATAAACTTTAATCTGTTAAACCACTAATGTTACTTGTTGCTGTACCCTCTTGTTGCCATAAATCCTTGTACTTTACTCTTTTTCTTTTTCTTCCTTTTCTTTTTTTTTTTTGCGAATGGCCTGTGTGCATGCCATTAAACACCTGTTTTCTCTCCCCTGTTCCTAACGTGTGGTCTGAAGGCTGTTAAAAATATGGTGGCGATGGTAAGTGTGCATTCACTACCAGCACTCCATTCCATAGCTATCTTGTTAAATCACTCTTTACTGTCTGTTCTGCTAAACTCTCTTTGTATTGGCGAAAATGCATGTTGTTTTTCCTCTCCACATGCAAAGTTTACTGTCTTGTGTTGTTCATAGTTTTTCCTTTGCTAGTTTTCAGTCAAATCTAAGGGATTTGGGGGTATTTAAGATTTAGAACTTGGGTTTGGTTCAGGTCAAAGGAATGTTTCAGGGTGGAAGCGGGGGGTAAATCTGTGATGTAAAAAACCCTTTCTCAATCGTGTCGGGTGAAACGAGAAGAAGGGGTTTCTGCACAGTTGCGTCAAGTTGACAAAGATGTCTCTGTTCAAAGCAAAGTAATCCCCAAACAAAACACGTAAGTGTGCTCTCGGGCCGCGTGTTAAACCCTACAAAGCCCAAACCCTTCCAGCTCAGCTTACCTACAGTTATTTTATTGCCAAGATTGCTCGTGCACTGGGCTCAGACATATTTTTTTAGGACACAGGCTTATACAAGATACATGAATATGTTTTAATTGGACGACTTAAAGAGAAGAAAATGAAATCATTATTAAAAGGAAGAAGCTGTATAATTTTTTCACTTGGGTTATTTAAGTTACTGATGCAACGCTTTGATCACCCAGTTCACTTTTAAGCCGTTAATTACATCTCCACTACTTTATTGTAATGTTGTCCCCTGTCTCTTTCAGCTCCACCAGGTGCTAGTCCAACTACAGACAGGAGAGAAAGAACAGGATTTCTCCCTGCTGCCCATTCAGGTGTCCATTAGTGTGCAGCTATGGAGACTCCCAGGATGCCATGAATTTCTGGCTGCTCTTGGTTAGTCATCTATTATGTAAAAAAAAAAAAAAGTCCCTATCCTATTGTCTGCCATATGTCTATTTAAGTTACAGCTGTTGTCCTGTTTTGCATGTGCAGGGTTTGACTTATGTGAGGTAGGCCAAGAAGAAGTAGTACTGAAGACAGGCAAGCTAGCCAACCGCCGCACCTTGCACTTTGCTCTCCAGTCTCTGCTGGCACTCTTTGGTAAGTAAATGTATTTTTCTGCTTATGCACTTTCATTCTTTGCTGATTGTTGTTGAGCTCCTAACTTGATTCCCTGTACACTGGAATCTGAACTGTGCATTGGCACTTTTTAACAGCCCGTTTTTATCCTGTGTTTATCTCATGTCACATTTTTCATCATCTCTTTTCTTTTATGTTCAGACTCCACAGAACTGCCCAAGCGCTTGAGCCTGGACAGCTCATCCTCCCTTGAGTCCCTAGCTTCAGCCCAGTCTGTGTCAAACCCCCTGCCCATGGGATACTCAAGCCTTCCCTTCTCTCCTCCTTGCCTGGACAATCAAGCATCTGATGCCATTTCTGTTTATAGCCTTAGCTCTGTAGCCTCCTCTATGAGCTTTGCTTCCAAGTCAGACTGTGATTTCCTTGCTCATCGGCAGCGTGGTGGGGTCACGGCACACTACTCGGTCCACAAACACCCTCATGTTCCTCGCAGCCGCTCGTCTCCCCATGGAGCAGCTGCTGCAGTGGCGGGAGCCCGCGGAGATGAGGAGGAATATGAGGGCTTTTCCATTATCAGCAGTGAGCCCCTGGGAAGTCATTGTGACTCTCTGCCTTTGCCACCAGGCCACAGCCAGCGCCACCACCGGGGAGGCAGGGGTGTCGTCGGTGGCTCCAGCACAGGAACGGGGAGAGGGTACACTGTATCTGTATCATCGAGGGGCAGTGTCAGCACCCCAACATCTCCCGTCAAAACAAACCTGGTGCCCAGCCCAAACTCACCGTTTCAGAAAGTCGGTAAGGTGAGCAGCTCAGATACAGGAGAATCTGACCAGTCCAGTACTGAGACGGACAGCACTGTCAAGTCTCAGGAAGAAAAAACTGTCCCTCTAGATCCTCAGGAACTGGCCCAGAAGATTCTGGAAGAGACTCACAGCCATTTGCGTGCTGTGGGTAGTCTTCAGAGGGCTGGTGCAGAGGCCGGGACAGCTGGAGGAACCTCAGCACGGAGTAGCGCATTCCGCTCTTCTGAAACTAGTGCGTTCAGCCGTCCTAACAGCGGCGCTAGTGGTCGAGCTCAGTCTTCCCCAAGACCCAAACCTCCCTCCCGATCTTCTTCACTGCAGAAGATAAGCTCTGGCTACAATAGCCCTGCGGTCTCTGAGTCTTCCCAAAAGGAGGGCAGCCATCCTTCACCCACTTCAGACACTCACGCACAGTTCAAATTAAAGTACCCGAGCTCCCCGTACAGTGGCCACATCTCTCGTTCCCCGAGCAACGTGTCTCCCAGTTCTGGTCACCAGTCCCCTGCTGGTAGTGCTCCATCTCCTGCTCTTTCCTACTCCTCTACAGGCTCTGCCTGCTCTACATCAGCTGACACGGCGGATTTGGATCGACTAAGAAGAGGGGTCATTGATGAAAAAGTACAAGCTATCCACAATCTAAAGACCTTTTGGGCTAATGCTGCGGCCCAACAACAGCAACATCTAGGTCCCGTCAAAGCTGTCCACAGCACACCCGGTCCTCTCGCCTCTGCCAGCAGAGATGTACTAAGTCTTCTGAACCTCTCCCCGCGCCACTGCTCCCCTAACGACACCCAAGACAGCCTGGAGCTGCGGGAGCTGGGGCTGCAGTCACTGGATAGGGGTAGCAAGAACTCTTCCAATGGACATCACTGCTCCAACCCCAGAAAAGTGGCCCCATCACCTACTATTTCCACTAGCAGTAGCCCTGGTGCTCGTTCTATCCGACTACCTGCTGGCAATGGATACAAGTTCCTGTCACCTGGAAGATTTTTCCCTTCCTCTAAATGCTGAGACATTTAAAATGGTCCAATACTTTTACCTATCATTTACTATCCTGGGTGCTGGAGGGGTAGGGCACTTTTTGGGGACCGCCATTGGTCCATCAAGGTTGACTGACAGCGAGAAGGATTTCTTTGGTTGTGAGTTTGATTCTGCAGAGGCACATGAGTGCTTTAGAGAGCGTCTAGTCTTTGTGCCCATAACACTGTAAATGGCAATGAAAAAAACTCAACGACCTGATACTGTGTTTGTGTGTAACTGTGTGTCAGGTAGATGTTAATGCCATTTGGTATTTTTTCCCCCAAAAAACGTTGCTGTTCGTGTGGGCCAAGATGCAACAGCTATGACTGATTTCTTCCATTTTTTTTTTGTTTTTAAATTTAATGGTTATTGTTATTGTTTGTTATTGTTATTAATATAATAATTATTATTATGTTTTGTAAATTAATTCCAGTGTTTCACAATCAGTATTAAGCGTTTTTATATGATTAAAAAGTGAACAAACCTGTACCATGTAAAGATGGATAGAGTGGAGAAAAAGATTTAATATTTTTTATTGAAATCAAAAGGGCATTTTGCCTGATTTCTTTGTGAATTGAGTGTCTGCTCTGAAGCATGGATTCTCTTGCTATTCAGTGTTAAGTACCATGTATGACTTTTTAGCCCATGATTTTTTTAGATTAAACATGAAAGTTTCATGACAACCATCTGTCATTTATCAGTAAACTGTTTCAATAAAGCATCATGTTTGCTTTCTTGTATTCTTGACATTATTCTTTTGTGTGGCTTCATACATCTTGACCTTGACCTTATTCCAGTTCAAGTTGGGACGGCTGTCGCAAAAAGAGAAATGATTAGCATATCATTTAAATCTTATATTTACTTGAATATAATACAAATATAACATAGCTAAAGCTGAAAGTAATATGAACAGTATAATGAGAAAAATATTTGCCCTCTTTTTGTCACGTCAGATCCTCTGGAGTAGAGAGAGCAGACGCAAATACAGACTAAGGAGACGGAACTGGATTTAACGAAAAGCAAACAGTTTATTTTTGGCTGTACAAAAAAATTAAAAAGAAAGATGGACGGGGACTAAGCTTAAACTAACAATGCTAAACTGGAGGAAGGTATATACTAAACACTAGATACCTGGAATGTGAAAACCTGAAACATGGAAACCGAGATCAGAAACATGAGCTTAGATGAACAGATGATATAACGAGGGACAAAAGGAAACTCACACAATAAATACACAAAAGGATGATCAGGGAAGTCGAGGCAGCTGGACAACACAGGAGGAACAAATCAGATTGAACAAAGTGAACCCATTGGATGCAGGACAAGAGACTATCAAAATAGGACAGGAAACAACAGACGCAAGCTTGACACAGTGACTGGGGAGACACGAGTAAACACGGCGACAAAGAATGACTAAACACAGAAGAAGATTAGACACTGAGAGAGAACTAAGATTGCTAAGAACTGAAGGCTAACAGAAACAAACTTAAAACATGATGAAAGAATAACCATGAACCTAAGAATCGCAATGAATATTCAAAAGCAAATAGCATGATGTCCAGAACTAGAAAACACTGGGTCACAGACAGTGCCCTGACACTTTTTGCCCTTTACGGGGGTTTCTTTTTGTATGTTTGTCAAACTTCTATGGGGGTTTTTTTTGGTTTGTGTTTATGTTTTTGGAAAGCTAGTCCAGTTAAACTAGTCACACCCAGGTCTGGTTATTAACAGGGTATAGTAGCTTTTAAATGAAATTATCATTTAAATACTGCAGTTTATATTTACTTCTCTGTTAAATATTACAATTTGTTTGATGACCTGAAACAAATATGGTGCAACAAATATGGAAAAATATGTATGGACGGATGCACAAGACATGGGTAACTTGCACACCTAATCCTACACAGTATATATAGGTTTTGGGATAACATAAGCTACTATCCAGTCATCTTTTTCAGGGAATACCTTGCTTATTTCAGTAACAACAAAAGAAAATTACATTTCGGTTTCAGTGTTTGTGTCTTTGTACCGTCTTTAATTAAATATGGAGTAATTATTATTTACAGATTTAAATTAAATTATTCATATATTACATATTTAGTATATTTAGTATATTTATATATTTTTTACGCGTTCAAGTGTGGAATAACGGATTCTAAGTAATCCATCCTCAAATACAGTGGGTGGGTTTAAAGTCACCAAAGAGAGATTTCATTGGATGATGCCAATCGTTAGGCCCACCTCTCCGTCATTCCGCAAATCACCGCTGCAGAAGGAGGGACCTGCCGCCTCACTTAGTAGCCCATGACGTCAGTTAGTGGTAGCTGGGCAATACTGAGAGGAAGAAGTTAAGATGGTTCTCATCAAGGAGTAGTAAGTGCGGGGTTTCTGTTTAAACTGTACTTTTCTTATTATTTCTGAAAGCACTCTATAGGTTAGTATAGATCCGTGCACTCACGGCAGTTTTTTTCAGTCCCTGTGCGCTGATGCAAACTTTTCATCTTGTCTCGGGGTCAGCGTCAGGCACACGAGGGGAGGATGGGATTGGCCAAGAGCGTCTCTGGCCTACCGGCTTTGACAGCAGATTGTCATTCTCTGACAGCTGCTGGTTTCCTGTAGTTTCTCATATGTTATCGCCAAGCTGATGGCTTCTAAACGCTTCAATCTGCGGTTTTTGTTATGTGGTTTTAAAGCGCAGACATTTTCTTTTTCAAAGCCTCGAATTGGCACCCGAGTTGCTAACGCTAATTTAGCTAACTGCCTAACCTGAGGGGAAGTTAACTGGAAGCTGTAAGTTCTCGCTGTCTTTGTAGTATTGACTCAGAAACTGTCGGCGCCAGCTAATCACCCCAGCATAACACATTTTGATTACTTAACGAATTGGTAGTTTGTTCACTCCTGTCTGTTTCAAGCATCAATCATTTTGCATGTAGTAAAGACGAAGCTAGCAGCTGTTAGCCTTAGCCTTTTGGGTTTTGAAATTGCATAAAAGATTTCAGTTTCCATTTGTAAAACCGCTATCCTTGGGTTAGGCTGAATATGTAAGCAGGCTTCTTACTTCACATCTTACCAAATGAATTGGGTTCAAGGCAGGAAGACTGAACACTTAATCGTTTTTAGAGATAAAGAAAGTGAATATAAATGGGTAGATGGAGGATGTGAATGGGTCATGTTTTGCATCGCACGGGAATTCTGAAAATAAGGATTGACTTAGATTTGACTTATGTAAAAACCTTGTTACAACATTGTCTTATTCCTTAAATATAACACAGTATTGCTGCCAGCATGCACCTCAGCACTGTGGCGCCCTAATTCCATCAAAGTCCCTGTGTGGTAAGCAAAAAGAAGCACTGGAAGTCTGAATTGGCACTACCTGCACTATTGCATGTGGCCACTTACTGGCCTACAGGAGTGAAGGAAGACTGTTCCCGCATCCCTAACACCCCACAATCGCTCACTGCACTCAGGCTCACATGGTTTGATAAATTTGACATCTTCTGATGTTGCCTGCACATTTTGTTTGCTTCAAACTTAAACGTCACTAATTACAAGTCCTAGCAGCATTGAAACAAAACATCTGATGGTGGATGACATTTAGTTCAGCCTTGTTTGACCAGGGATGGTCTTTAATGGTTAGAAATCTTGAATAATAGATTCAGATCTGTTTTGTCTTCTTAACTAAACTGCTTCGGCTAAGCTCACTGTATTTCTGGCCCCACCTAACTCACATTATTAAAAAAAACAACAACAACAACAACAAAATAAACTTTCTGTAGTCCCATAAAGTTTTGTCTTAATTCAGCTCTAACTTTTTCAACCAGGTCTAGTAATAGGTTCCTCTCATCTTGCTGATGTCAGCAGTATGTCACTATGGGTGGTTCTAGAAGTATTTTTTCCTCAGGAAGAGTAACTTTGAGTGTCTTCCTGTTCCTGGCAGTGAGCAGGTCTCTGTGTGTCATCGTGGTTCTTCTGGTTTTGTAATCCGGAGTCCCTGTAGTTATGTTCTCATTGCTTCTTCTGGACTTTTCTGCATACTGTGTGACCTGACAGGCAATTGTCATGTTGCATTCATTGTGAATACAGACAATAATATAAGGCGTGAGTAAATGTGCATGCTGATTTGGCATGGTAATGAGTAATATTTAGAGACTGAACCTTTTTATAAATAATTTCAATAACAAAGGCTATACAGGCTTTACTGCCAAGATGTAGAGACATTTCAGGCTCCAGAGTCAGTTTTATTGTTTTAGGATGTATTATCACTGTATTATTTATGCCACATGCATCTGCAGTGTTTTCTTTTTTTTTTGTCCTATTGTGTGTATGTGCTCTAACTCACTCTTAAAAATACAAATGTCGGCATACGTCTAGAAGAATACTCCTTCTCATATATGGGTCGCTGCTTTAGATTGATGTGGAATGATAGTTTATCTCATGAAATTGTCTAATATGAAACAGCGGATTTGAGAAATGCGTGCTTCATGAAAGTTACTCATCATATGTTTCTCTCTTTTGCAGCCGTGTGGTTTTACCCTGTAGTGTCGAAGAGGTGAGTAAGTGGCTTAATAGCTTGTTATGCTATTAAGATGTTGTAAATGATTAACTTTTTGTCAAGTCTGCTTATATTTTCTTTGTTGATGCCGTTGACACATAATCATGTTGACAATAACAAAATGATGACATTAACAGCCATAAAAAGTTACAATAAATTAATAATAACTAAATAAGGAAAAAGTCATAATAATGTTAAAGGATATGAAATGCACTTCTTCATACTTACAAATATGTAGTTTCTTTTCTATAGTGCCTGTACTGTTTGTGTGGTTGTAAACGAGCCCATATTGATGCTGGAAAAAAAGTCCATCCTCTGTTAGTCTGACTGTTTAAACTGAGTCAACCCTCAGTTCCTTTTTTGGGCTTTAATGTGTCACTGTGGCGTGGCAAAAAGGAAATGTTGCAAGTCTCTGACATGTGCCTTTTGTTTAAGACAGTTCTTTTCCACTCACTGATAATAAAGACATGGCAGTGTTGTATCATTTCTGTTGTTTTGGCTGCTGGCTGCTAAAACCAAGAAAAAGCTTAATTTTGCAGATGTTGTTTGTTTGAACCAGCAATCGTTCTCTGTGTTTAGAGACATTTCTGTAATAAATCCCAGACTTTCAGCCAGCTGCTGGGATGCAATCTCTTGGCAATTAGTGCTGCATATCCAAATTCAAAATATTTGAAAAGTAATTCTTGTCTTTGTGGAAGAAATGTTAACAAGAGTTATGGTAGCTGATTATTAGTCATTCTCTTCTTCTGCTGTTTGATGTTCAAACATCATAAGTAAGTTAATTTAGCTTTAAGATGGTGGAATTGGGGAACACAGCAGCAGAACTGAAAAAGCTGGCTTAAACATTTAGCTCTTCAGCAAGTTTTCTCTGCACGTTATAGAAATCTAACCTACGCTAGAGTGGCAGCAGGACAATAATAGAGCTTAAGAATTTTATGGTTACTTTTTTTTTGCACAGTTTTACAAAACAGGTCATGGGTTGAGTTCTGTTCCTACAATTTCACTGTATGGGACAGACAGAGAGAAATGAATGAATTAAAAAAATGTTATCCATATAAAATATTTGATTTACTTTTCTGACAGTTTTGGATTTCCTGTGTTGTAAAATGTTGAGAAGAGAAAAAATTGGTTTGTGATTTAGATGTATGTCACAGTAAAAAGTAGTTAAATCTACTGTCTAGCATCATTTTTTTTATATTATGATGTTTGTCTTGCAGTATCAAGTGGGGCAGCTGTTTTCTGTGGCTGAAGCGAGTAAAAATGAGACGGGTGGTGGTGAGGGCATTGAGGTACTCAAGAATGAGCCATATGAAAAAGATGGAGAAAAAGGACAGTACACACACAAAATTTACCACCTAAAGAGGTATGTGCTTTCCTTTGTATTTCTTCTTTTTTAGAACATTGATTCTTTCTTATAGTGTAATAGTGCAGTGCTACCAGGCAGTGTCAGTGTTGTCTTATCTGTGAAGCACTTTCAGTTCATTTGCTAACTGTGCAATCTTTGCTGTAGAAAAAATAGGTGATAAGTCTTCCTCCTTCCTTTCTTTTACCTGTACCTCCTACCCTCCACCACACCCTACAGTAAAGTCCCAGGATTTGTGAGACTCCTAGCTCCTGAAGGTGCCCTGATTTTCCATGAAAAGGCTTGGAATGCCTACCCCTACTGCAGAACCAGTGAGTCCCCTTCCCAGCACCACTTAGTTTAGGTTTGCCTTGAAACTCTTCTTCTCACTTTTAAATTAAGTTCATGTCTTGTCTTTCTTCCCCCCTTTTTTTCCTTCATGCCTAACCTGGAACAGTTGTGACGGTATGTAACCCTAAATGGGTTTTATTAGCTAAACTTAAAGTTAATAAGAAAAAAAATTACATAATTTTTTTCTTCATTATGTTTCTTCTTTCTCTTTATTCTAGAATGAATATATGAAAGATAATTTCTTCATTAAAATTGAGACATGGCACAAACCAGACCTTGGAACGCAAGAAAATGTGAGGACATCAAAGCAAACGGATGTCTAGTATGAATCATGAGTTTTATTTTCTAACATATCTTTTTGTATCTGCTCAGGTGCACAAACTAGACAGTTCCACGTGGAAGAATGTAACGGTGGTGCCCATTGACATTGCAGACAGAAATCAAGTGGCCCACGCTGTAAGTAGCTTCATACACAGTATGGCGCCTTCATGTGGACAACTTTGATTATTACAGTTCTTTGTCATGAGAATGTTTCGTAAGCAGGTGTTTTATGGCTCTGTTTATGATTTAATTTGAATATATATGTGTTTTCCAGGGAGAGAGAAAAACGACATCTAGCCTTTCCTATGTAATAGGGATGCAGATGAATAACACTGATGAAATGAAACAGCACTTTCTTTCTATTCTCGTCTAACCAATTTATTGAATTGCATATATATCTGAAAGTAGCTGAAAGAGCATTTTGTTACTACTGAGCAGTCTGTGTGACTTATGACTTACTGCATGTTTCTCTGGTGTGATATTACTGCAGTCCAATTTAAAATCCAGAATAAACGGTGTTTGTGCGATCCTTTCTCTTGCCTATATAGCACTCTCAAACTGTTAGAGTCAGAGTTTAATTCATGAAAACAATACAGACGAGCTAACTGACACATGGTCGTTTCATCTGTGGAGTTTCAGGGAACAATCTTTTGGCTAAATCGGTTTAGTTTATGTAGTAAAGATTTGCTCTTGGTTTGGTCAGAAATCACGCCGTCCATATAAATCACATGTTGTCACAGCATGTGGTTTCTCTGCTCAACTTTGTCTTGCTCTTAAGCATTGATTATTCTCAGCTACGGACACAGACAGCCAAAGTCCTGACAGCCAAGTAGTCATTCTTTGAAGTCTGCCACTTGGGGTGTACTTGTAGTTGGTGCATTGTAGTGTAAATCCACAGCGGACAGGAAAAACTGGCAGATATGCAGACACTGTGCTCTGTCTCATAAACAACTGATCACTAGGACCTGAGTGGACTCTAGTGGACTCACAAGATGTGATCAAGGCTTTAACACAAGCAGAGCTGTGTGCATCTGTTTTTCTGTTTTTGTTTTTTTTCAGTTAATATAAACTGGTAACCAACCGGATGTCCTAGTTAAAGAAGAAGTAGCACTTAATGTGTCTGTGCATATTCACTGACTATTACTACAGTTTCAGGGAGGCTAATAAAATATTTTGAAAATTATAATGACTGTTAGACAGATTAGAATTCAGTATCTTCTAGCTCCTGCTAAGCTGTTTATTCACAATGATTTTTTTTCTTCTACTTTTTTGCTGGGCTTTAGCTTTAGTTTTAGTTTCCAAAGTGTGTTTCTCGTTTCAATTTTGTTTTTATTGTTTGAAAATGTGTGTAGTTTATATTAATTTCACTTTTAGTTTTAGGTTTTTTTTTAAATTATTATTGTTTGGCAGGCATATGTCAGGAATAGGTTTGGCAAAATCATTACAGATTTTACAGTTAAAACAAAAAACTTGTTGAAAGTACTTGACTTAGTCTTGTAGACATCCAGAATCACTATAAACGCGTCTATCAAAGCGTATTGTAGTCATACAATATCCTCAGTTTTAGTTAATAAAAATAAGGATATTGTGTCTATATATTTTTTAGTTTTCCAGGTTCACAAACAGTGCTTATCCATCCTTTTTTTTCCTTCTTCTTCCCTCCTAAAAATTGCTTCAGGGCCATGGTGCTAACACAGAGCCACAGACAATCATTTACATTTAGACCTACGACTAGTTTAGAGTCACTTTACTTAATGTGTATGTTGATGTTTTGTGTGTCTGTGAGGAAAAAACTATTCGCAGATATCTCAGATTTGTAACTCACCAAGTCATATGTCAGCCAGGCACCACTTTAAAAAGCACGAGAGAGACTGGAGCACATTTTTTAGTACTTAACTCAACATTTGGATTTTATTTACAGGCTGTCATGAGCTTCAAAACAGTTGTGTATGTTGTTCTTACAGCAACATACTTGATTTTTCAGGTGTGATTATTCATTCATGGAGCTGAAAAAGCTGCCTGTGCTCGTGGCATCGACGATAAGTAGAGCATTGCAAGTGAAGAGAATCTTTGGCAATCTTCATAAACCTTTAGTCAATCCTGACCCATTTTATAAATATTTTACTGAAGTTGGCATCAGGTCCAGCCCATCTCCTTGGTATTTTTTATTTTGGTTTGGTTTGTCTGTGAGTTTTTCCCCAGTCTCTCTTTGTATTTTCTTTATAAAGACACAGAACATTAATTGCTCTCTGGGCTGTCGTGTACTTGGCTGACTGTTCTGCTTTATTGGGCTATGTTACTTCTTAGTTTTGTTTTGTTTACTTGTGTTTTTTGTGGTCTGTTTCTTTGCACCGTTTGAAAATGTGTTTGCTGTGCTGTAATAACACAGTGCATTAAAAATAGTTGATTTCAAGAGTGTGTCCCAATACAGCCAGCTGACTGGAGAGATCTTTGTATTTAAAAATGTACACATACCAGTTGAGGATAAATTAAAGATTTGAATACTGCTTGGAATCTCTGAAATCATATTTGAAGATGTTGCAGGTTATTGCTCTTATTTGACATCACATTGCCTCATTTCAATGTGACTGCCGGTATGCGTGCAAGCATACATGTGGCTATTTGGCCGAGAAGCCCTAGTTTCTGTGTGTGTACATGTTTGTTTGCGGTGGGTAGTTAACGAGGCGGACGTGTTTGCCTTGCTGGAGGAGTGTGTTGTGTCTGAGGGCCCTATCAGCCCTCAGCCTCGGGCATGACTGCAGGCTCTGGGGCGTACCGCCAGCACAGATGAGTTTGTTAGTGTAATTAAGGTTCACAGTGCTGCGTGTGCCGGAACTAGACAAACACACACTCGACGTAAACACACTTGCAGTCTAATACACACTCTTTTAGAAATGGCTTCTTTTCGCGTACCACGGCACATCGATTCACAGACCTCATTAGTGCAGCACAGTGTATTGTTATAGTGATGGAGCTCTCAGCATTAAAACACCCAAATTAGAGAGAAAGTGTGGGCTTGTGTGTGTGTGTGTGTGTGTGTGTGTGTTTTTTAGTGGTGTGTTTTTATTTCTTTCCACACGTTTGGCACCCTCCTGTTGGATAGTAGCCCTGAAAAAGTAGCTTTTAGCTTCAGGCGCATCATGATTTATTTAAAATTGCTGGGCCCTTGAGCTGTTGATAATTTTAAAGCCATTTCATTTATTTGTATTATTATTTCTCGTCTTTTTTTTATTTATTTATTTTTTTTTACATGAGAAAGTCAGGTCTGTTAAGTTTTTCGTGCTCGTCACGTGTGCTCAGTATCCCTCTACATTTTACTATACCCTTTAATACAAAAAGATCTTGGTGCATTGGGGGGAAAAATTAAAGGGCAAAAGTGCTTAGTTCACCAGAATATGTTGGCAGGACATGACCTTTTGAATTGGATACTGTATATGGGGTAAAAGGTTCTTTTGCAGTTGGAGCTGCAGACATACAAACTTAAATAAGCAGCACAAATCCTCATCAGCACACAACAGGTAGATGCAAGTACATTCACTTATATTAACTGGCATCCTCACCCTAATTAAACAAGCGTCAGAGCCCCCATACACAGATCGGTCTTATCTTCAAGCCACTTGTGAGCACAGCTGTGTTCTAGTCCTGCTTTGTGACATTATCTGCAGAGATGGAAGGATTTGTGAAAAGGGAGAAGCCCTCTTCTGACTTTTCTTGTAGCTAAGCTGTTTCTGCTCTTTGTTCCCTTACTCTCGTCGTTGAATAGTTGTCCCACATTTCCATCTTTTCATTTAAAAACGGTGTCTATGTTTTTGTTTTTTTTAAATTGGGGTAAAATCCTGCAGATTTCTTGGCTCTTGTTGCAAGATGAAACAAATACCAGTATTCATAAATAAGCTTGCCTCAGCTTTGTTAAATATTCTGTGCTATATATTCTACTAATGAAAGTAACTGAAAGTTTCATTGTAGGACTACAAGGAAGATGAGGATCCTGCCATTTTCAAGTCTGTCAAGACTGGGAGAGGACCTCTTGGTCCCAACTGGAAGGTAATGCTGTTGTAAACTACATATATTTTAAACTGAAAATGGTCTACATCCATGTGACTGTTTCAGCACCAGTTCAGAAATAATCATTTGATAAAATACAGACTTCAACTGCACAGTGGCTGCTTACATAGACAATAAGGGCTTCAGTGTGTGAATAAATTATTGCTGGTTGAGGCTGATTTCTTTGACTTTCTTCTGACAAAGGATCACATGTTTGGGTGGTATAAATCCAAGGTAGCATGTAGTTACCAATCAAACTCAATTAGGCGATGAATGCTAATATCTGTGTCAACTATTTCAGCCCTCTTGGGGTTGGCAGTTTTGACAAAAGTTTCCTCTCTGGGAGCCAGGCAAATTAGTGTGGATGCTCAATGTAAATACAGCAGAAGTGGATTTTTCTTTCTTTCTCGCTTTCGTTTTTTAAAATGAAACGCGATGCATCTAAGAGTTTTGAACACGGCCTTAGGCCACAGGGTGCTTTAAAAAAAAAACAACAACAACAACAACGGAGGCAAACATTTGACCCATTTGCCAAGTTATAGGAAAATGGGTATATATCTGGCCATCAAGACCTGGATTAGTAGTCTTGCTCTCATGGATTTTGCTTCTATATTTCATGACTTTGTACAGTCATGTGCATTGTATGTAGTTGCTGCAATGTTTTGATCTCCAAAGTCTAAGTGCAGCTTGGACATGTTGTGTCAGCCAAAGATTGTGTTTTGTGTGGATGTCCCTGCAGCAGGTTTATATAGCAGGTTTATGTGATGAGATCTAGGCATTAAAAGTCTTTTACAGGTAACTTACAGAGCTGCAAGAACACTCAGGCTTCGTCCACAGCTGGAAGTAAAGTGTCCGTTTGTGGACTCAGAGTCTAAATTGGCAAACAGCAGTTCTGTATAAAGAGGGACATATTTTGATAAGGGGTAAAAAGTCAATAAGTAGCTCATCCACAGAGAAACTTTGTCAGTAGTTATGTTGCTTTCGCCTGTAAACCCCGCCGTACCCCGGGGCCACACGACCGGGTCCTGTTCGCTGTTGGAGCACAGAGGATTTCTATTCTGCAGTGGAGCCCTCAAAGTTCACCATGGGAAACTTTCCTCTGCTTCAAGAATTTTTGCAGAACAAAGGCAGCCAAACAGCTTTAAAAAGTATGAATAAAGAAGCACAACTTTTATTTTGTGTTTTTAATTAGATCACTTTCCCGTCCGCTGTGGACATGGAAAAAGACTGTTTTTGAAAAGGTGGGGGGAGAAAGTAGTTATGTGACAACAGAGGCACAATTTCTGCCAGCTTCTCAGAGCAATAAAACTCTTGTCTATCTCTGCATGCACACATGCTTGCATATCGGTACCCTTTGTATTTCTGAAAACTTCTGCTCCTTTGAGTGGGGCACAGAGAGGGAGAGAAGAAATGTCACCGTAAGTGTTTTGATGTAGAATCCGTTTCATGTGAAGTTCTCCTTTAGCGATGACAACTTTTCTAAACCCACTGCAAATTTAGAAATGTTTCTCATTTCCCTTCTCTCACGCTTCTCCATGATCGTAGCATCAAACGGCAGTGGGATGAGGGCGATTGAGGCGGGTCTGTGGCATTTTCTTTTTGGAATGCCGAGCCAGAATGAAGTGATTAATTAAACAGGTGTTCTCAGAGGGAGAGTGTGTGTGTTCTGGGGGCGAGCAGGTCCTAGGTGTTAATAATGTAACCGGCTTTGCACTGCGGCGCCCTTATCGCTTCGTGAGCACCGTTTTATCTGCCTTCTGTGGCCACAAAGACATGCCTGTCGGGAACGGTGTCGCTGTCAGGGTGGAGGCAGAGAAATGGTCCCTTCATCTGGAGTTTATCCACTTTGCTGTGGTCCCCCCTCCCAACACCCAGCCTCTTTTCTTCTTCTCTTCTTCAGAGCGTGCGGCAGAGTGCAAGCAGCGGATAGATTTAGAAAGTGTGCTGTAGATTAGGGCACTTTTATCTGTGCACAGCACATCTTCATGTTGATAATTATTTCAGCAACCTTCATGCCCAAAGCATTATGCATTAATGAACGAATCTTAGATTTGTCAAAAATAATGCCTTCTGCTGCTTTTACAACTGTTCTCTTATTGGAAAGTTTCTGTCAAGTTTTTGCAGCGCGTTATTCTGATATAGTGACGGGTTGTAAGTCGGATTCTTTTCCCTGTTCCTCTCAACAGAAAGAGCTGAATAGTAATCCTGAATACCCAAGGATGTGTGCCTACAAATTAGTCACAGTCAAGTTCAAGTGGTGGGGCCTGCAGACCAAAGTGGAGAACTTCATCCACGAGGTTAGTGACATATTTGGGATTAGGATTCAACTTTATTGGCATTACACATGTATAAATACAGGATAACGAAATATAGTAGAAGACGGAAAAACTCATTTACACAGTTGGCTCATGAGTTATATTTAGAGAGTATTGCAAGTTTGCGCTTGCAATACTGTGCCTCTTCTGTCTGGGTGGGCAGTGCTTGATTAGTGCTTAATTATTATAAGCAAGCTGTAACTGCAAACATGATGAGGTAATGTTTGGGGGCTCTATAGTCAAATGGAACTTAAGCCAGTAGGATACAATAGAGTAATTTGTATTTAGAGTTTCTCAAGTTTCAAATGTACTTATAAACACTCGACTGTTGCTAAATATCACCCAGTCCTAACCAAGCCTGCTGCTATCTACCACAGCAAGAGAAGAGGATCTTCACAAACTTCCATCGCCAGCTCTTCTGTTGGATTGATAAGTGGGTGGAGCTAAATATGGATGATATACGGCGTATGGAGGCGGAAACGCAGAGAGAACTGGATGAGGTGAGTGTATAAGTAGAAAATCACAGTTAAAATTTAACTTTAAGTCTGGTAAGTGATGGATTTGGTGCAAGAGAAAATAAAACTTTCCCAACCCTAAGCACTTTCTTTGGTTAAATTTCTCTTATTCGCTGTGCAAAATCCATATAACACAAATTTTAGTTATCTAGCTGTTGTCTTCCATTCACTAGAAGTAGAGTGTGCTAATGTGATAAAGCCGGAGGACTGCTGGAGTAAATGTAGTGGCTTAAGGGCTCCCTGTGGAGTCTTTGACCCTTAGTGGTGCGATCTAGCTGACTTTCTTTGAGTGGATCCTGGTGTTATTTACCGAGTGCACAAGTAAAAGGCCCTTTTATTAATATATGTGAATTCAAAACCTCATAGTTTTTAGTGTTTTGTTTTTTTAAAATCAATATTTTCAATATCAATAATATTACATTTAAGATCAATCGCCATATTTTTTCCTTTTCATGTATGCATTTTGTTTGTTACTAAACATCCTTAAACTGTTTGGTAATCAGCACAAAACGGATGACTGTGAGCACAGTGTTTGTTCTTCCTCATAATCCCATTTCTATGATTGCCTTTATTGTATTTTTATCCAGAGGCGTAAGAATGGTTCTGTACAAAGGCTACAGAGGAGTAGCAAGGCCAAGTGTAGGTCTTTGTACTGCTGTTTGTTGTTACTGGTAGGGCAGCATCTTAATGGGGTTTCTGTTAGCCTGGCAAGGCTGTGCCGCATCGTGCCATATAGCTAATTATGATCCGAAACATTTCCACTGTCATCTGTAGGCCGCCTGTGTTCCAGTGTATCCCATGGCTAGTGCATGATGGTCTCGCCTCAGCTTGTGATGTGTAACAATGTCTGCCAAGTGCAGGGTATTTTTATCCCCCAACCGTAACTCTGCATGAGTCTCTATAGTTGGGGGATTAGTTTACGTTCTGTGTCCATGTTTGCACA
Organism: Pundamilia nyererei; assembly: GCF_000239375.1. Lineage (NCBI taxonomy): Eukaryota > Metazoa > Chordata > Actinopteri > Cichliformes > Cichlidae > Pundamilia > Pundamilia nyererei. Next base: position 1,666,098 of record NW_005187434.1, on the reverse strand, counting down.
CTTCAGCATCCATCCATCCATCCATTCGCTTCCGCTTATCCTTTTCAGGGTCGCGGGGGGCGCTGGAGCCTATCCCAGCTGTCATAGGGCGAGAGGCGGGGTACACCCTGGACAGGTCGCCAGTCTGTCGCAGGGCCAACACACAGGGACAGACAACCATTCGCACTCACATTCACTCGCACATTCACACCTAGTGGTAATTTGGATTATCCAATTAACCTATCCCCACAAGTTGCATGTCTTTGGACGGTGGGAGGAAGCCGGAGTACCCGGAGGGAACCCACGCAAACACGGGGAGAACATGCAAACTCCACACAGAAAGACCCCGGCCTGATGGTGGAATTGAACTCAGGACCTTCTTGCTGTGCGGCAACAGTGCTAACCACCGTGCTGCCCTTCAGCATCATTTTCTTTATTTTTCTAACAATCAATCACTAAGTTGGAGTAGTTTATATAACCTAACCATTCGTATTATTATTCCATCCTTCTGTCCATTTTAATGGCTCATCCAGTTCAGGGTTGACCTTCACAGTAAACAGTGTCTGCTTGCAGGAACCTTTTATGTGTGAAAAGTCTTAATATATTGTCTCATGTTTTAAGTTGACAGAGCTTCGGTAGATGCTCACTTTAGACGACTTTAGTTTTTCTGTGCGGTGCAGTGGAGCGAGCCAGCACGGCTTGGCTGATTGCAGCTGTTCATGGCATGGTGCGACTTCACTTTGTGCTCTTCGGTGTTGAGAAAGGGCTTTACTCCACTGTGCTTGTGCTTGTGTGTGCACATACCATTTCACATTCGAGGTCCAAAAGCAGTCATCTAAGAGGAAACACTGGTGAAAAGCATCCATTTCTTCACCACAAAAACATCTTCAGTTGCATTTTTGTAATGTTTCTCTTTGTGCTATTTGAACACAGGATAACAGTGTTTGACTGAGTCTCAGCAGTACAGATGTGTTTTTTTAAGTGTTCATCCTGCTACTTCTGTCAGTAATCACATTATTAGTAAATACCCAGTGACCCAGTTCTGCTGGCAACCACAGAAGCCCATGCCATAACACTGCCTCCACCATGTCTGACAAATGATTTGCTAATCTTAGTCTTATTCCTTCTTCGTACTACGTACTGTCTATATTCATGTTAATAAAGGCATTTTTTGATTATAGGCTTCGACAGTGGTGTGCCAACCTCCTCAAGAGTGCTCCTCAGGTAGCTAGATGTTGTGAACAGGCTTTTTCTTTAAAAATTCCCCCATTTTTAGTTGTCTTCTGTGGTATTTCAGGCCGTTTAGGGTTACTGAGCTGCCACTGCTTTTGTTCATTTTAAGAAGGAGCTATAATGTTCGATTTGATAGCTCACATGCAATAAAACCTACTTTTATTGCAAATTGAGAGCTCCTATGAAAGGCTAGCATACAAGTTTAACACAAGTAGTTATATATGTACACAGAAGTTCCTGCAGTCCAGTTAATCCCCATAGAAAAATAGTCTACTTCTAAATCACAGGCTTCAGTTTCTGCGTCTTGCATTCACTCTAAACCTCTCCACTGCCTTGCTCTTGAAACTTCTCCAAATATCAGTCTGGGAGCTTTTGGCCGTACAAGGAGAACAAGGGAGGAATCTGGGCTGGACCGGCCAAAGTGGGCCAGTCTCAAACATTCCTGGCTCGCTACCAGCATGCAGAATTTTTGCGCTTTGCCTTCTCACATCTCGCCCAGCTGAGCATGTGTTTCCAGTTTTCCCTCGGAGTAAGTAAACAGGTTGGTACAATCAAAGACGGCTGCGGCAAGCAGGGCAACAAGCCTGAACCTCAAAGCTCAAGGGTTACCAGGGTCACATTTGGGTGGTGGTGAGAACAGCCTACACACAAGTCACTGCCCTTCACGTTCTAGACAAACACAGCACTGGGTGAATGGAAAAACCTAGCATTAAGGAAGCTGTATACTAATAGTCATATCTGAACTCTTTAAGTATAGTGGTTGGGTGCTGATGGTGTGGAAGGAGGAGGTATGCGAGGACGGGGTGTGTACGAGGGGGTTTCAAGATGGCTCCTTTTTCCTCATTAACATACAAATGGAATTCTGCAGTTGAGAAGGAGTCTGTGCTGTGATTGAGGAGAAAGGGAGGGAGGATTGGGGGGTGAAAAGATGGAGAAGTGGGAGGGTGAATCCTCGTGCCATTTCATCAGATCTGTCTATTCCTCTGTTTAGAGCCAGTGTTGGTTTGAACTGTTCCATTAAGGTGTTCGGCTATCAGATTCTAACACTAATTGACTTTCCAAAGCCATCAGCCTCAGGGTGGGAGAATTTGAAAGTGATGCTTTTATCTACCTAGAAGACAAACAGGAGGCTTGATAAGGACTTTTGGAGCTGCCCTTTTTCCAGTTTACAAAAAGAAATGTAATGTATTTTTACTGGTTTGCAAAGCCAAAAGTAAGATTTAATGAATAGAAAGAAGTCCGACCCCTCCCAGTAACCAGCGACTCCTGAAGCCGTCATCTGAACTCTCCCTTACGTGTTTAGCTTGCATAAATCTAACGCGTGTTATTTCTCTCCCTTTCCCCACAGCTTCGCAAAAAGGGTGATGTGCGAGGAACCAGCGCTGCGGATGAATGAAAAGGATTTTAAACACCACACCCACAATGACAGCAGTTGTGAAGACTGCTAAGCGGGCTCCTTTGGTGCCACTTTTTTACCCTAACTGAATCACGCTGTGGAGGAGGGAGCGCTGCTACCTGCAATCAATAGAGCAGATCCCCGGCTTTAACCCAATCATAGTCACTCTATCCAGTGAGGAATTGATTTATAGCCACCGATACGATGCTGGCTGATGAGACTCAGGTTAATTTTGATCTTGGACAGAGAAAGGCCGGCTATGGCCATCAGGATATTGAGACCTAGTCTTCTGCAGAGATGCAAAGAAAATCTATTTACTTTTTAAAGAGAAAAACAAAAGCAAATTCATCAGCTTGATTCCACAGTGGCAGGTGTTGGACCAAATATTTCCAGCTCCCCCAACCTCCTGTTTTTTCCCTACCAAAAACCCCCCATTCCTCACAGAATGATGCCCTCTGTGACCTCTCTTTGTCTCTTCCCCAGTCTTCACTGTACACACTGTGGCTCAGTGTGTGGTTTGCATTCCCTGGCAGGAGACTGTTTGTCATGCTCTTGTTCCTTCCTGCCATAACCTCCATTAAGTGATTACTAACAGCCTTGGCGTCTTGGCCCGTTGTAATCCTTCTTCCATCACCCCCCTCACCTTATCGAAGCACTGCATCTTATTAACACTGACAATCATGTCTGTACAGGTATTCACTCTCACTCCCACATGCAAAGGTAACAGGAAGCCCACACACGCACACATTCATATGACACATGCAGTGTGCAGAGAGGATAAACATGTGAATTCATTCTTACCCATACACACTCACACACACACTCACTCACAGGTGTGGATACCTTTGTGCTGACTGATCTTTGAGAAACTCAAGCAGGGGCAGATCCTCGCGAGCTCTTTTAGCTAAAGGATGTTACTTTGAATATGTTTACAACTCTCACCCCCACCCTATACTGAAAACAGTCGCACATAACATACATTGCAGCATTCACCTCTCTAAAAGATGTCCCTAGAGGAAAAGAAACTGCACTGAAAAACAGCCACAGATGGTGCTACACCCCTCCAGCCTCTGTCACAAGCCAAACTGTGCTGCACTCACCCAACCCACCACCAGAGGCCTTTCTCGCTCCTCCGGCTCTCTGAGGTAGACAGTTTCCAGAAGGCCTCCTCCTCCTCTGCATCATTCTAGCTGTGTTTACAGATTTGCAATTGCCTTATCAGTGCCTAGTGGATACCAGTACCATGTAGAGTTGCTTATGTGTCCAGGCCTTTACACCTATCAGAGCTACTACACTTAATGAACCTCTGCTGCCAGCCATTGTTTTAGCTACCTCTCTCATTTCTGACTGGCCATTTTTCCTGATGCCCTAAAGTGTGTCCACCAAATGTTTTGGAAAATGTCAGGCACCCAGTTGAACCCTTAAGAGGCACATAGGTTTGGGTTCTTTTTTGTTTCGTTCTGTTTTTCCCATGTGAGAGGATCTATTAGTATGCCACACAATATTTTATGTCAAAGCGGTTCAAATACACGACTGTGCCTGGTAGCCGGTTTACAAATAAAATGTTCCTCCAAGCACTGTTTTTATATCAATACTGTGGTTGTCTGGTTGTCATCTGTAGATATGCTCTTACAGCTCTAAACAACTTATATAAAGTTGAGCACAGAAAAGAAGCTCCGTGCCACTTCAAGCTGCTGTCGTTTTATTTTTTGCGTAGCGTAAATACACGACACACTCGTGCTCAGGAAAAACACTTTGGTGGACACACACCTCGTAAGGGTTAGCATTAGCTGTTAGCTGGTACTTCTTAGGATTCTTGATTCTAGTCTTGACAAAAGAGCTTTATCAGGGCGCAGACTTGTATGTTATTCTTTTGTTTCCTGGTATGTGGAAGTGCAATTCCTTTCCATTCCCGCAAGCAGAACTTTGTTACTTTAACAGCCAGCGTGCACCGTTTGTCATGTAAATCTTTACCTCAGACCAGCCATTGGAAAGAGCTGCCATATTAATGTTTTCTGGCTTTTCAGCTCTGCATCCAGCTCTCTCTCTCTTTTCTTTTTTCTTCAGGCTTCAGAATTGTGTCACATCAGCCTTGAATATTAATTATGCTTGTGTTACATGTATACAGTATGTGTGGTTTGCTCATGTGTTCCCTTGTAATGTTCTTGAATATTTGTTTGTTTTGGTTGCGTGTCACTGTTTTAAATTGCCCAACATAAATTTGGGATTTGTGTTTAGTAATCGGTTTCCCGTTATTTCTCAAGGCAGATTATATGATTAAATACTTTCAGGAAAGTATTCTAGTGTGTTTGGTTAATGACAATCCTGTGAGGGCAAATCTGACCATGTCCACGGTAATTGGCTTTTCCAAAGAGAATAAATGGTGTTTGTGTGTTCAGCAAATATTGATTTAATATAGGAAAATTTGGAAAACTTTTGTCAGAAGCATTGGTTTTCAATAACAGAATCTTCTCAGGCTAACAATAAGACAAAGATTTGAGGCTGCAAAGATAATGTAGCCTGTTCGCTTTTATCGTCTTTATGTGTTAGAGCCACCTTTGTCTTTGTTACGGTCATGAATGCATAGGTCTCTGAGCAAACAGTGTAATTAGTGTTTCAAAGTTCATTTGAATGATTCCTCATGTGTGTATGAATAAAAAAAACTAAAAACAAGAACCCAGTGGAGAGAGGGAAAAGGAAAAATCTTAAATCAGTCGTTTGCTATTCTTCAAAACAATGATGTTAACAAAAGTGTTTAAAGGTTCTGATCAGCTTTTAAAAATCAGGGGTTGTGGTAACGAATGTATGATGTATTGTGCCTTTTTCTTTTTGCACATCTTTTTTGTGCTACTAAGTCTATATATTGTATCTAAATATAAATAAATTTCCTTTTTTTTTCTTCTTTTTTTGACAAAGTTTCCTGCAGTTCAGTTTGTGCTGTTTTTGTCTGATTCCTAGAAAATAAAGGTTTTACCTGAGGGGGATTTGATCAGTCCTCAGGGCAAAGGAGAGAGCTGTCATTTATTTGTAAAGCTTTAAATGGTCACAGTCTTTGCTAAAATACTATAAAAGATTTATTATTTATTTATTTATTTGTGCTATATGTTATTCTTTCTTTCATTTTGGCTCTTTGAATAACAGTTCTGTACTGTAGATTACTGATAAGACAAAAATGTCCTACAGATTTTGGTGACTCCAGCGTGGACCGCGCTCTCTACGACCTGCAGGTCAGGAGAGTCGCACAATAAACAGCGGAATCTGTGCTAAAGAGCAGGAAAAGCCACCAGTCTGCTGCCTGAGATAGCTGCCCTTTTTTTTTTTTTTATTGTTTGTGGAGGAATAGTCACATGTGCCTGCTGCAAGGAAACCAGCTATATCTGCTACAGAACAAGCAAATAATGCTGTTTCTAAAAGGGGAGATGGGCAGACTCGCCCACACACCTCCTGTTAAGTGGCAGCTCACAGTAGTCTACTGTAGGCATGCATCCATCCGTCCATGTGTCTCCCTCCCGAGGAAGATGAAGGGACATGTCATGAGTGAGCCCCTGTCGTTTAAATAGATACTGCAACAGATGAAGGAAAGAAATGGATCTCGAAGAGAGGCTCGAGACTTGACACAGCAGGACATCCAGGCGCGTTACCAAAGAAAGCCTCTGTGTTTACAGCTCCAAACACTTTGTTATAGCGGCTTGTTGCTTGATTGCATAAGCACACAGTATCCTGAAATCTGTCAAAATGAGTCGTGTAGGCCTGCGACACCTAGGAAAAAAAAGTTGCTCTAGTGTTTGTGCACCACATGGCTGCGTTTCCTGCCGCAAGACAACACACTCTGGTAGAACTTCTGTTTTTATAGGAAGTGGCACAAGTGAAGATTTAAACTCACAGTTTGGTCCACGCCTACCGTGTTTGTGTATGTGGCCCTCCCCAGGGGGGGGCCACATTTGCTCAGTGGCTGCAGGTTTTCTTGGAGAGGAAAGTTATTTCTGGTCTACACGGGTTAGCAGTGATGTCACGAGCGCTTCCTCATCCTCCGGGCTCGGGTCAAGTTTAGCCCCAGAGATTCTCCTGAGTCTTTCCTGTTGTTCTGAGAGAGGTGCGGAGTCGAGCGATGTGTGTGGGGTGGGATGGGGAGAGGAGGAGGCTGTTGCCACCCTCCCCTTAATACAATGGTGGTTCTTTTGGATGACAGATGCTGCTTAACCCATCCTGACCCAGGGAGCTGCGATGCCTCATCTGAATGACAGGCCCACAGAGGACACACTGATGCTCTGCTGCTCACTGCCTGAGCTGCACAGGACACTGTACCCCCAACAAGGGAAGTAACTGTCTCTTTGGGCAACCCCCCACAGTAATATATGTCTAGCTGAGGAAAGCTTAACACTCTGAATTAAGGGTAGAAAAGGGCACCCACTTCTGCTATCTTGTCCTATTGAGTAAAATATTGAGACAAATTGAGTACTAAATCACTGTAGAAAAGAGTGGTATTGTGACAGTGCTTGAAAGCCTGTAGACTCTCCATTGTCATGAAGTCGCCTCAGCAGCAGCAGCAGTAGCTCTGGGCTGCATTTATCATCACTGGGGACTCAGGAGGAAAGAGACCGTGCCATCAGTTTGTCATACTTAACTTGTCTGTCTCCATTTGAGAAGACAGTGTAGACAGAACTAGCAGGCTCTGTATCACAGAGTTATTAGTATTACTGTCAGACAGAACAATATCTTGATGTTGTTGCTGTTGAGCTGCAGAATATTTGCTTCTAATGCTCTTAATTGGGTTTTGGGATACAGTCTAGTCTTTACACATTTAAAAAACAAACAAACCCATGAATCCTAATGTCTAAAGCACAGGGTGATGCTCACACTTTCAGGTTCCATGACTAAAATTCTTGTCATGATAGATCCAGATGGCTTTTGGAATACGGAGGCAGCCGATTAACACGAGCGTGAATTAGCAGCAACAACACAACAGCATTCAGCACATCTGAACAACTTAGCATCCCTCCCCGTCCCCCTCTCACTCCAAGCCTCCCTCAGAACACAGCCACTACCCATCACTGCCTCTGCAACACGAGCTTCCGTTCTCCCAGCTTCAAGAAGTACATTTGCACGCGTATATTTGAGTGCCTTGTTCTGACCTGCTTCCAGGTTCAGCCCTTACATAACCGCCGCCTTTTTTTTTCTCTAGGTGCAAAGCTGAGCACTCTGTCTGCTTCTGTTAAATCAAAGTTTGTGCCATACAGAGCTGGTTATTTCTTTTCAGAACACAGAGCTTGTCCTCTTCATGATCCACAACACTGAGGAGAAATATAGCATGTGCATTATTGTAATAGGCTTGAACATTATATACATCCCATCATGTATTTGTTGTGTGTGTGTTGTGGCTGTTGAAGAGAGGCAACACACTGACCTCGCTGAACAAAGAATTAAAAATATCACTTTTTTTTTTTAAAATAGCACTTTCCACTGAATGACCATGTGACATTACAGTAGCTGCACATTTTCTTTCCATCTTCCCAGTTAAAGTATACCTCTGAGTATTGAAATAATTCATTTGAAAATACTATATTTGCTGTTGACAAATAAATTAGTGCATAAATCTACGTCGGTATAGCAGTTTAGATCATTACACACTCAAGTTTGTAAAAACGAATATCTAAAAGCTTCACTCTGACCAAGTCTTCTCCTCCGTCTTTGACACCATCCGCTAGGTGGCACTGTGTCTGTTTGGTAAAAGTTCTCATGGATACCCCAAAGGTATAGAGCTGTATTAACACCAAATTCTCCCACTTCCCACAGTGTCGAGAAAAGATGATATGGTTTTCTCCTCTGACCAAAAAAACTCTCCACATTTGGTGAATGAAAGTGCGTTTTGTTACCAGCACGCTCCCTTTGTTCTAAATACCCGCTTGCCTTTGTTATAGTAACCTCACTGTGGGTTACTTAAGAATCTACAGACAAGAAAAACTTCCTTGTCTATTCACACCGGGATTAAATGCAGGAGGAAGGTCGTGTGGAATATATATATGTGTGTGGTTTTTTAAACATTTATTGTTCTTTTTGTAAGTTGGTAAGAAAAAACAAATGCACTGGATAATTAAAATCCACGAGAAGTACCGTGTCCAAGAGGTGTAAAATATCCCGAACCAAATACATTTATAAGCAAATATGTGAGCTGCACGCGTGAACACACATTCAGAATTACATAACACATAACACGAAATATATTTGAGAAAAGCCTCAAAAACACTGTGTGAAATATACTCAGATATGCTCTACTTCTTACAAATGTATTATTCGGACATTAGATGAGGTTGATAACCGCTCATACTCTGTTATGCTGTGACTTTTGTCTCAAAACACGAGTATGGGCTGTTCTGGCAGTTTTATGTCTTATCTTTGGATATGGCGCTACTTAACCTTACACAGATAGCCTAGGCTGTTGCAGGCCTCTAATTAACCTTTAAAAACAAATCAGGCTTATCTGTTCTTACAAAAATGTTGCCTTTTAAAGACTATAATGCTAAGAGAACAGTATTGATTTTCGGAACCGCGGCCCAATACCGTCCATATAATTTAGTTCAGATAGTCTTTTAAGGGGGATTTTTTTTAAATGTGGAATGAGGACAGTGTGATTGGCCGTCGAGGTGTGGATCGACACTTTATAATATTAGTCTGACTGACTTTTTATCCTTGCATCGAATTTCTGTCTGTATTTCCGACTAGGCGTCATAAATCAATCTACGGAGCTCAATACTGGGAAGTTTCATTATCCCTGATAGATTTCAGATTGAGATTTTGAATGTTTACGCAGTTGATTACACGTGAGAGCAAATCCAACCTTCGGATTATTAGCTCCGCACTAAGGATGCATACCAGTTCTTCTCAAATCATCGTCGTCATTACTATTATTTTAATGTAGGGCTAGAAAATCTGTGAACTCCTGCTTACTCGTCTAACCCCTTAGTTGGTGTGACTAGATCCTTTTACAGTCAGGCTTTCTGTCATTGCACTCTAGCGTAAACTGTTAAAAGCACACTGGATACTGCGTGGATCACTCTGTTTAATTCATAAAAAAATGTATTTGACCGTGAGTGGAGAGGTCTAAAGGAGCAAAGAGAACAGCATTGGGTAGAATTTAACTTCACGCAGTCTCATTCAGTTCATTTTCCCATTCCTTATCAGAATATAATTTTATGGTATACGCCAGTGTGGCAGAAAGTCTCTGTTATTTTTTATTAATGTTGTGTTTTCAGCCGCAATATCCCATCTAGTGCAAATCCCCACTTGTGCTTTCTTTTGGGGCAAAATATTACTTTTAAAGTCGAATTTACGCACACGCACGAGTTTACAATCGCTTTTACTCTGCGGACCACCTTAACAGCGTTTGTCCCGCCCTCAAGCTTTCCGTGTTCTCTGTGATTGGCTGAAATCTCGTGGATGGCAGTGGCTGTAGAAATGCAAAACTTGTTGCTGGTTCCTCTGGACGCGTTGATCTCACACAGCGCCAAGCGGTAGAGCGGACAGCGAGTGTATCTGTGAATCGCTCCCAAGTGCACTCAGACCACACCAGACAAAACTCGGTAAACGGAGGGGTCGCACGCATCAGGATCGAGACGCACGGAAAGGACTTTGGGACCTGCGCCTCGCTGCAAAGCGCATGACCGACAGTGGGTGAAGGATGCTGTCAAGCCACTCCGTAGTTGTGGAGTGCGGGTAGCGCGCGCCGTGCTGCTCCTCCGGCTTTAGGTCGCATAAACAGACGCCCCGGTTCACCCGCGGCTGGGCTGGAGAGTCGTGTTTGTGGACTTTCCATCACACTGGACTTTTGGCTACATGCCTGCTTGGCCGTTTTTGATGTTTTGAAGGACGTCGGTGGGCAGTATTTATTTAAAGAAAGATTTTCTTCACTCAAAGCCTGGACTTTTTTTTTCTCCCCCACCTTTATTTCCAGCATGGGACCTTATTCAGAAAGTCATTCTGGGACATTTGACATCAGATTGGAATAATGAATTAGCTGAGAGAAGCAGTTATTGCCCGTTTGATTGCTTCGAGTCCTCTGCGCTCACCCTTTAGTTTGTAAGCGAGCTGTATTTGTGCCATGTTCGCCCCGAAGAAATGCGCGCAGAAAACTTCGGAATGTCATAGGTCGCTCGTGTAGCAAGTTTACTAGACGGATTTTCTATTCGTTTGTTTAATCAAAAAGACTAGTGTGCTGCACGCATTCACACGGGAACAGGGACACAGTTTACGTGCGTATTTGGACACAGTCTGTCCCTTCTCTGCGTCCTTGGAGAAGTTGGATAAATATTCACAGCAATGAGAACCTATTTGGTGAGTTTTGACATTTAAATGAGATAAATTGTCATAATCAGTAGATTCAAAAAATATCTGAATAGTTCTTCTGTATCTTTTTTTCTTTTACTTTTTTTTTTCCTTTTGGGGACAGACGGAAAAATAGACAGTGTGCCGATGTCTGGCAAACTGGCCGTCATGTGGGATTGATTGCAGGGGAGTATGTTTGGGCTGGAGCAGTTTGGTTCTCAAATTAATAGCAGAAACCCTGGCCAGTCAGAGAGAAACATAAACCAACAGAGACTGAACATGGGCTCCCATTATAAAGGCCCCGGTTTTCATGCTGGAGGCCCGCCGGGAGCCGTGGAACCCGGCATGGGCCCTCTGAGCGAGCCGCAAATGCTCGGGCTCAATATGAACATGAATGGTGAGCAGTACGGTAGCTTTCACCCGCGGGGACACTCAGACATGCATGCAGGCAGTGGACTTCAGCAGCAGCAGGGGCAAGGACCAATGCATGGATTTTTTAACAACCAGCAACCTCATCAAGGACATCCTCACGGCCATCAACCCCACCCCCACCCACATCACCCCCATTTCAGTGGGAATTTTGGAGGGCCAGAGCCAGGGTCATCATGCCTGCATGGCGGCAGGCTGATGGGCTACAACAACAATAACGGCATGGGACCACAGCAGGGCTTTGGAGAAGGATTTGATCCTCTTGCTGAGGGACAGACGGGTGATGGCTTTCCCCAGCAGCAGCAACAGCAACCGCAGCAGCGGCCTGGTAACATGCCTGACTTTCAGCATCATGGCCCTCCAAGTGGGAACCACGCTGTCCCTGCTCCCTGTCTCCCCCTGGACCAGTCACCTAATAGAGCAGCATCCTTTCATGGTCTTCCTTCTTCCTCATCCTCTTCATCTGAGTCTCATGGTTTGGAACCTCGGCGGCTGCCAAACCAAGGAGCCGTAGAGGGATTAGAATATAACTTTCCAAGTGAACCTCCATCTGGACATTTTGATGTACCTGTATTTTCTCCTTCAGAATCAGAATCTCAGTTACCACATTTTGGGCCAGGAAGACCAGTTCCCGGTGGGAATTTCCCAGGGAACGCTGGCATGCCACGGACACCAGGTATGCCGGGCATCTCTAAGGGACACCAGCCACCACCCCAGCCCCAGCAGCCTCAGCACGGAGTGTTTTTTGAACGTTTTGGAAATGGCCGGAAAGTGCCCGTGGGAATGGAGCCTGGGGTCAATCCAAGACATCCTCTCATGCAGCAACAACAACAGGCTGGCTTGATAGCCAGACAGAACTCATGCCCCCCTGGCCTCCCTCGACCCCCTCAGGCTGAGCCCGGCACTCCTAACCCTAACATTCTGGATGGAGGGGTCATGATGCCTGGCCAACACAACCAGTTTGAATATCCCATTCACAGACTGGAAAACAGGGGCCTGCACCCCTATGGGGACCCCATGTTTAATATGCAACAGCCAGCTCCTCCTCCCTCCCAACAGCCTGCAAATCAGAGGCTCCAACACTTTGACTCTCCTTATATGAACATGGCAAAAAGGCCTAGATTTGACTTTCCTAATGCACATGGCGGCGAGGGCTGGTGTGGCGGTATGGACAACCACCTCTCTCCATCTGCCTACCCTGGCCTTCCTGGAGAGTTCACCCCACCCGTGAATGAAGGTTTTGGACCAGGTCCGCTGCAGCATCCAGGGCCCGAGCAGCAGTCTCTGCAGCAGCGCCAGAATGCAGCTATGATGATAAAGCAGATGGCCTCTCGCAACCAACAGCAAAGAATGAGGCAGCCGAGTCTACAGCAGTTGGGTCACCATGGCGATGTACCTCCAGGCCCAATGGTTCACGGAGGCCCAGTCGGGAGCATGCCTCATCCTGGCTTTGACAGGGAGAATAGTGGCAGGATGCCCAACATTGATGGGCAAAATCCTCATGTAACTCAGGAGAACTCCTGGTTTCAGGGGTCCCACCCACCAGGAGAAATGATGTCACGGCGTATGGGTGGAGCGGGTAATGAGTCAGGGCCTCATGACATGGGGCTCCAACAGAACGGCGCTGGGATAATGTTTAGGCCGGGCATCGGCATGCAGGAGCCCATGAGAATACCAGGAGATGGACATGTGCAGAACCTTCATTCCCCAGGCATGCACTCACAGTTCAGTGGCAACATGGGCAACCTCACACAAATGCAGTCTCCGGGAGCAGGAGCAGGACATCCAAATGCACCAGCAGAGAGACGGCCAGCTGACTTCCCTGCACCTTCAATGGGAGCACAGCCAGCTTTTCCCTATGGGGGGGCTAACCGTCAGGGGCCGGCTCACAGTGCTCCCCAGGGGGTGAGCACCTCACCTGGCAACTACCCTCCTCAGTCTGAGTTCCCCTCGGGCCAGCGGTCGTCTGTTAGTAAGCTTGGAAATCTGTCCCTCGGGAACTTCAGCAAAACCAGCTCTAAAGACAGTGTTTTCGGCCAGAGCTGCCTAGCGGCCCTTTCCACAGCCTGCCAGAACATGATCGCTAGCCTAGGGGCCCCCAATCTTAACGTAACATTCAACAAGAAGAACCAAAACGAGGGCAAGCGAAAACTGAGTCAGACTGAGCAGGACATTAATAGCAGCACATCTAATGGGACTGGCAGTGCTGGTCCTGAATATTTTCAGACCAGCACTTCCCAGAACAGCCAGATGCCTGGCACTGGGAATAGCAACTCTAAGCCTGCAAGTCAAAGCCAGACGGTGCAGGGGGAAGCCAGTGCCCTCTCCCCAAATTACAACATGGACGCTACCCCGTGCAGTGAGGGGAAGGCAACAACAGGGAGTGGGAGAGGGAGAGGGAGGAGAAAAAGAGACAGTGGACATGTGAGCCCTGGAATTTTTTTTTCCTCTGATAATAGTAACCCTGTTGTAAGTCCAGGCCAGCAGACCCCCTCGGCTGGCGTTGGGGAGAGGGGTGGGGGCACGCCCCATGAGAAACAACTCCAATCGCCCTCTTGGGGGAAAGGAGGTGACCTAATGTTGGGGGACCAGGCTGACCTTATGTCTTCTTTAGACAGTGGCATTCAAAGTGTTGCCAAGTCTGACAGCAGCTCACCAAGAGTGGACTTTTCTGAAGATGTCAGCACCCACTATGGCAATGAGGATGAGGTGTCCTCCAGCTCAGATGCAGGAGGGGCCTCAGCCAGCAAACCTAATCGCAGCCCTATAATCAACGGCTCACCCAAAATGCAGAGGAGTGACCACGGGTTGATAAATGGACAAAAGCCCCTTGGCATGGGCATTAACAATCATACTACCTCGACGCCAGACACCTATGGACTGAATGCTGGTGTGGGCACAGGGGCCAGTGGGGTCAGCCACCCGGGCACTCCTGGGGTGGAACAGGTACGCACCCCATCCAGCACCTCTGGCCAGGAAGAAATCCATCCTCTGGAGATTCTGCAGGCCCAAATCCAGCTACAGCGGCAGCAATTCAGTATCTCTGAAGACCAGCCCTTGGCCATGAAGACAGGCAAAAAGAATGGCGACTGTCCCTCACAGAACGGAGACAATGAGCTGGCGAGCTGCAGCCCGGATGCTGGGAAGGGCTCAATGGGCACTATTGACCTTGACACCCTCATGGCAGAGCAGCACGCCACCTGGTACGTGCCCAGTGACAAGGTTATGATGGACGGGTCAGAGGATGACAAGGCCACGGGACCCTGGGAAAAAAATAAGAGCCAGAACAGCAGTAAAGAAGGTAAATGAAACAGTCTCTTTCTTTAAGTTTTAATTAATCTCTCTCACCCTCGTCACAGTCTCTCTCATGCGCCACTCACATTACATCAGCAGCTCATGCTCATGCAAATGAACAGATTTTCTTTCTTAAATGTCATTTATTTATTTTCAAAATCTGAAATGCAGTGATAACAGCACCAGTATAAATATGTAAAATAATCAGGTGACACTTACAAGAGAAAACATTTTGTCCACATTGCGCAGGCAGAAAGCAGTGTCTCCGTTTAACTGGGGCCTTTGGGTTTTAGAGGTTTAACGTTTATAGGAGGATACTACATTTAATAGTAGAGCCATTCATAGTCTTGAAAAGAGAGAAAGACAAAGAAAAAATATTTTCTTTTTTGAATTGGGTCTGTAGTACGAAATGTAAAAAACAACAACAACAACACACACACACACACACACACACACGAGTATATATCTATATATAAACCGAAATAACAATAAGCAAAATAAACTTGCATTCATGCAAAGTATTTTATAGGGTTCTTCCGTCCAGAGGCACTTCAAAAGAACAGCTCAAGAAAAGTAAACATTTCCTGTGGCTCTTTATCTCGGTTTTCAGGGTGAACAACTACATTGTAAGATTAATAGCTTTCTGAGGATATGCGTTTTCGCAGCGGGGTTTCCCCCTCGCCTTGTTACGTGTTTGTTTTTGTTATTACCATGAGATAATACTGAGCTGCTGAAAGAGGATTTTTTTTTAAACATTTGTTGGACGGGAGATTAGACAGCATGGTGATATTAATGCCATTCATTTTCAGTTTTGTTTTACGTGAGAAATGGAAATGGCGAAAAAGATGAAAGAGTTAAATGCTTTTTTAAATTGTTAAATGTTTGTTTCGTCTTGCTCCCTGTCCCTTTTGAATAATGTAAAATAATTGTCTCACACAGTCAATTTATAAATATTTTTACTATTTACAGCACATTATTTTGGTTGTTTTGTTTTTGAATGAAATTGGAAAAAGAAACTGACTCTAAGGCACAGAATTAGTTTTTTAAACTGCAGTCTGCAGACGTGGTTTATGGATACAATGCGATTTATCTTCTTTATTATTATTATTATTATTATTATTATTATTATTATTATTTTCTTTGTATTTTTTAGTGGCCCTAAATAAATAAAATGCAGACAAACAAATATACTATTTAGCTGTTAGAGCCATGATAATAATAATAATAATGAAATTAATAATATTAATAAATTCAATTTATTTTAAAAACCTAAATTTATGATGCTTCAATATGATTTGTCATTACGTGCTTTAGTCATAATGACATCGTTTTTGCAGTGCAACTGCATCATTAAGACAAGCTTTGTGTATTATAATATGCTACTTTAATTATTGGTGTTATATTTATTGCTTCTTTTTACTTGTCTCTTCATTCTCATTTTATTTCCCTTTTCCTTTTCGCGTGGGTTCTTTAGTCGCTCATTTCAAACCACAGCGTTGTACGGAGGCGTCTGTCGGTGTTAGCAGACGGACAAGCTTTTAAATGGTTGAACAGTGGCGGGTTTGCGCTGAAGGGCCCCTGCGTCTTTTGATATATAATAATAATATGGATAGGTTATATAATTGCGCGAGTGGCTTCGCGCGTCTCGAACGCCTCTTTGTTCTGATCGGCGCGAGCGCAGAGAGAGGGGCGGGGACGCGCATCGCGCGGACTCTGGAGTCCAGGCACACTTGTTTATGAGACTGAGCACAGGACGTCTCGCTGTAGCAGTGGTGGCATTACATCTAAAAAGCACTCTGACTCACCATTTAGGTTTTTTTTTGTGTTCACCCGGTCATAGAGTAACTGTAACAAGCGGTGTGCTGCATATTAATGTGATCCACAATCAGCCAAACTGGTGCATTTCTGCTCACCTATCCCTGTGCTTCCTCATAATTAAAGAGGCTTCTGTTGTCAGAGATGTATAAATGGTTACTCATTTTGATTATAATTACTGAGCAAATCTAACAATGATGAGCAGTCAGCCACACTCATCCTGCTGCATTTACTATTTTAATTCCTCTGGGGCTGATGGCACATTTAAAAAAAATTTCAATAGGCAAAAATCAGTAATTTAAGACAGAATAGTCCTCCTCTCCTTCCTCTCTCCTCTCCTCTCCTCCCTCTCCTCCTCTTCTCTCCTTTCCTCTTTCAGCCCTCCCTGCATGGACACAAGGCATGCAGCTCTGGAGCGATCGATAGCTAGTTAGCACAAATCACGGCTCCTGACAGTTTCTCATTTGAGTGCTTCAGACAGCAAAGATGAAAAAAGGGTGGAGGTGTATTTGAGAGGGGGGAGGGGGATTTTAAGATTGAATCTGATGCTTAGGCTACACAGAAGGGAGCAAAATAACATAATAATTTAAGATAAATCATAGCCCACAGTGCAGTTCCATAACATCCCACAGGCTTTTCACACTGCAAAAAATATCCATCTCCACCACTGAGTCGAGTTATAAGTCCTCAGCCTTGTAAACAAAAATCTGCCACTGGCAAGATAATGCCAGTGACACTAATGTAAAATAAATCAAGGCGATTCTTTAGTCCATTAGGCTTAATGAAATTTAACTGGGTCATAGAAAAATGACCATTTTAATTACAAAGAACTTAATTTGTGTAATTCCAGTAAAAATGATTCTTCCTCACGTATCTGGGCATTTTAACGAATGTTCAAAGATGACATGACTTGTTAAGATATTTCTATGCTGTGGAACTATAACTGTCATGTGAGTCGTACGTGCTGGCTAAAAAGAAGTGCA
Source organism: Pundamilia nyererei (assembly GCF_000239375.1). Lineage (NCBI taxonomy): Eukaryota > Metazoa > Chordata > Actinopteri > Cichliformes > Cichlidae > Pundamilia > Pundamilia nyererei. Next base: position 1,648,650 of record NW_005187434.1, on the reverse strand, counting down.
GCCATGTTACATTTTTTTTCCTTGCAGGTCAAATAGTTCTCTGACCCCTTCCAAAAAACCACACTTCTTTCCTCACCACAGCATGTACACACAGCACATGTCTTAGTATTTGTTTAGAATTATGCATAGATTCTTTTTATTCTTGTGTCAGATCAATAACTTCAGTAATGATGAACAGTAATAGATAAAAGCCTTGTTTTAAAGGTGAAAAAAATGCTTTGATATTTAGTTCAGTTGTCTGGCGCTCATCTTTTCAGAGAATGTATCTCTATATGAAAAATGGCTTATTTCTAGAGAAACTTGAGGCTTTGTGCTCAAAGTGTTTTTACTCAGTTGTGTCAAGAAATTTACCTTGAGAAGTGGACCAGGGCAATCAGCAGGCTGTGTGTACTTTGGATATCTGTATCTGATGAGGTGAGAATGACCAGCGTTGGGGGTCAAGGATCACTTTAGTTCCTTTGAAGTTGAAGCTTTTCAATCTTGATCACCATTTCACTCAAATGTAAAGTAGGGAAGTGTAGAATAATTGCTGTTGTCATGTGTATTTGTCTTTCAGGAGGATTTCAGGAGCTATATATCTCGCTATGCTTTAAATAAGCCCCAGTGCTGATATTTACAAGCAGTGTGTAACTTACTGGATGCTTGAGTATGCAGATAAAAGCTAAACTGTGCTTATAGGAACTGTATTCTGAGTGCTGATATCTGTGCATCCCGGCTCACATCTCTGTGGTCTCTTTGTGCCTGTTAAAGTGATGCGTGTGGCAGTAATGTCCCCCACTGGACCCCATACTTGGCCTCCTATCTAAGTGACGTTGTGCAGCGCAAGCCTTTCGCCCAGGCACAGCAATACCAGTTGCAGAGTCTGGTGTGCTGCTCGGCGTACCCGAACTCTCAAGGAGGTTTAGCAAGGAGGAAGAAGTTTTTAGGTGTACACGATCAACTTTCCCATGTCAGTTAATGTTATTTCTCCTTTTTCTAAAAGCATTTTTTTTTACGCTCTTCCTCTTCCCTTCTCTTCTGTATATCTTTGCCAGAAGCTGACCGCTCATTTGGAAAGTTGTGCATAGTCAAGATAACAGGCGAGCAGCAGGCGTAGGAAGTGATTCAGTTATTTTTATTTTTACTTTTCACTGTTTTTTTTTTTTTTTTTTTTTTTTTTTCCCCGTACACAGTTTTTTTTTCACACTTCACAGTTGACCTCCTAGAATAGTTTTCACTCTTCACGCTCAGTAATCAGTCCTTAAACAGCTTTAATAATGATCAAATCTGTCACTCTGACTTTGACAGCTTTGAAAAGAAGAAGCTTTCGTCTTTATCACACCTACGAGAAAGTACTTAAAGCACAAAAAAGGAGGCTGTATTGATAGCATGGAGAACAATCCTGTGAGACTACCTGGCTTTGACATTTCGGTACGACAACAGCTCCTCAAATCACGCCAGTAATTTGTGCTTCCTTTTTCTAAAATAGAAGAAAGTGATTGGCACGTGCTTGAAATGTGGAGGGGGGAGGGGAAAAAACAGCTTGGGGCAGTCTGTGTTCTTTACCTGTCATTACAAGGTGTTTTATATCGACTTTTTTTTTTCTCCCAACAACACACATCCACCGCACACTTCTGCACTTCATCATTATGATAATCATAGCAATTAGCATTGTTAATATTGTTTTCCGAAAGTCATAATTCATCTTCCAGTGACTACTTCAAGCTGACTTGGTTATTGACAGGTTCATCCAAGCTGCAAAGGACGGTTAGTTTTTAGCAGCACAGATGTATTAATGCAAGAAAAGGGCAACACTTGAAAAAGTGTCTGTAGTGTGGACATAAAAAAACAAACAAACAATATGCATTAAAATATTTTAATGTGAAATTTTCTTTTACTCCTTTAGCGTGTGTGTGTGTGTGTGTGTGTGCACTGGCACTGCAACTTGCATATGCATTTGCCTGCTGTGGACATAAAGTTTGATTTATTTAGACTCAGTGTCATGCCCACGGCTTCAGCCTCAGATCTCAGGTGTCTCTCCCGTTGGAGCGCGTGCACAGTGATTCCTAACAAAACATTTAAGAGTATTTACTCTGAGTGTAAAGTATACAGTATCGAAATGCATCCGTCTTTATATTTAAAGCATCTAGATTTAAGACAGTTTCTGTTTGCGTGTGACATGTGCGTGGTTTTCATGTTCCTTGGGATCTTTGCAAGACAGTCAAAGGAAGCCTATTAAAGACACGTGCTGGTGACTGATGAAGAGAGAGTGAGAGAAAAAGACGAACCAAAGTGTCAAGACTTTTTTTTGCGTTGCTGGAGTTTCAACTCTTCAAAATAGAACCTGCATCCGGTGTTTTGTTTTCCCTGGGGAAAGGTGTTAGAATAAAATGAAACTTGTCTCAGCATGTGGTAAATATTCTCCTTGGAAGCAGCAAGGAATGGAAAGCTGATTATACCTAGGCGATGCACAGAGGGAGGAGTTCCAAGCATTTGAATGTGGGTGCAAGTGGCAAGCCTCCAAAAATGTCCATGTGTCTTGTTTAGCGACACAGGGGTCCAAAGAAGACAGACGCATTTCAAAAAACCAAACCCCAAAAATCAGTTTGATACAAAGGTCCCGAAAGATGTCCTGGGTTCATGTATTCACTGTTAGTCAAGTGCAGCTTTTTAAAAAGTGTGTGTGTGTGTGTTTTTACTTTCTTTTTTCCAGAGGTGTAGATGTTGTCATGCTGCCAGGAGCGGTTATGTTATGTGCCATACAGGTAGTCGTCAGGCAGTGTTTAATTTGTATTGTGGAACTGACAAATGAGTTATGACACTGGAGCTGTTTCTCTTGGGAGACAGAAGTAGAAACCGATGGTGGGCAAGAGAAACTAAGAGAGATAGAGAGAAGTTTTGTGTGTGTGTGTTTTATTTTTTTCCCCTTAAAAGAACATCTGTGGTTTCGCTCACGAGGTGAGTGAGGAGGTAATAGCTACCATTTGCATTTATGGAAGAGAAAATAATTCAATTTTTCCATCACTTTCATGCACCACAACCATTGTTCATTCTAGTCTGTGTGTAGGAGTTGTTTTTTTTTTTCTCAGTGTAGCTGTGTATCTATAGCTCTTCAAATATGTCTGTCCATAAAACTGTCCCTACTTAACACCAATTAGAAAAATACTAAATAAACAGTATAATATTCTACATTTTACTCCTTACACTGTACATGTTGATTTGGGTTTTCTTTGTTTTGTTTTTGTGTGTGTGGCAGGTTGTGGTGAAAAATGAAATTAGGCACATTATTGTTTTAGCTCGAAACAAAAACCAAAGGCATGAGAAACATCTTCGAGTAGCCTTTGTTTTCATGTGTGCGCGAACCCTTCCGAAAAGACCGAAGCGCGCAGTACTGTGCTGTGAAACAAAATAGAGACAGCGAAGTAGATCAATATGTCACTGACTTGGATGACATGTTGGACAGGTCCCGGACATGGTTGTGAGTTATGAAAGAGGCACTAAATCACTTCCCGTGTTCTGATTTGTGTCTGGTTTCCTAAGCGCTTCTTGTGGCCAGAGGCAGAGGTGTGCGTGTGTGCGTGCGTTTGTGTGGGTATGAGTTTGAGGAGATGGCAGTGGGTGTGTTGTTGGTGAGAAGGTAACAAATGCTGGGGGCAGAGCCTGCCTGGGCAAGTTTTTCTCTCTCTCCTTTTTTCCCCCCACTTTATGTTTCAGGCCAGAGAACAGAGAGGAAATTCAAACCAAAATAACCTCTGTGCCCTTGCCTGAGAAATGTGCCCCTGCTCCCCGCAGATATCCTCTCTGCTCTGAGGGAAAGGTCACACTTCGGCAGTTGGGTGGAGATGAGGGGGAGTTTGCAGGCGGCCCCCCGGTGCATGGATACCTGGGACAGTACCTTTGTTAGCCCCACTGATCTTTATTAAGGCTTGACTCAACATATTTCTTTGTTTTTAGGAATATTATTTGGCTTAGCCGCTTCAGATCATTTTTGGCATGTTCTGAGGTTTCACTGAAACCATATAATGAAGATTGCAAAGTGTTCTGCTCATCTTTGGTTATGTCTGACTCCTGAAGAGATGCAAAACTTTTACTCTTGCACGTCTTTTCCTGTGGCTTTTTCTCTGTGGATTGTAACGGGTGTTTTGTGCTGACAAAGACAGACTCCTCACACAACACCATAGTGTTAGTTGTTATGCTAAAGGAATCTGACCTGATGTCAAACACTGTCATAGGAGCGGAGGCCTTTGGGTGTTTTTTTTTTTTTTTTTTTTTTTCTTTTTGCAGCGAGTGGAGCATTCTGATTGGTCTGGTTTGTGTTCAGAGAGGATGGGGTCACGGCCTCAGGAGCGTGAGGTTAAAGGTGAAGTGTCGTCATGGAAGTCTAGAGCTCGGGATTAAAAAAAAAAAAAAAAAAAGGGGGAAGGGGGTTGCACATGCGTGTGCCACATGAGATCCCGAGTCCTGGGAAATGTGTGTGATGAAGGCTTTTTGTAGATTCAAATATGTGGCATGCATTGATTTTTATTTATTTTTCTTTCCTTCTATCAGTTAATTTAAAAAAACATGCAATACGTGCGTCAGTCGTCATTATTTTTAAGAGTAAGTTAAAAAAATGAATTGCCGCTGCAATACTTATTATTTCATGGGTGGAGGATACAGACTCGGAGCAGCCATTGTTTATCTTCCTGCGTTGCTTCGGGTGTGTTGAGTGTGTGCGGCATGACATGTAAACCCGTGTCAGGCCGTCAGCTCCCAGACACATTGGTGTCATCCAGACAACCAGAGCTGTGCGCTGTGCTCCCTGCCTTCATGGCATTCGAGCTCTACTCATCTCTGTAAATTGTTTCTGGCTGTGTCTGTGAGACAGCTCCACAACCCTGCTGCTGCTGTGCCTGCATGTGTGTGTGTCTGTGTGTGTGTGGGAGCATCATCACCAGGTACCAAATAAAAATGTACTGCACTTGGGGTAAGAGATATGGTGATATAAGAGCATCACGTTAAATTCAGTGCCTACTTAACACATCACTTTGGTAATCTTTTGTGGCTGTAATGTGGTTAAGGATATTTAGGTGTATTTGTGGCTCGGCGCAGCTGCTTGTGCCGTTTCCGTTTTATTAGGTATTTTCCCCGCGTGCTTGTTGAAGCTAAGCACTTGTTCTCTTCAGATGAATTGGCTATTATTGAGATATTACCGTGGATATGAATTCTACCTTCGTCAGTGAACAACCCTAACAAGATAGATCTTATTGAGGGGGGGGGGGTAGAAGAAAAAAAAAAAGATTTTCCTGCTTGTAAAATGTCATGGTGATTTGGGATTTAGTCTGGTGTGATTTAGAATTTCACACCGTCGTTTCCACCTTTTGAACAAATCCGTCGGCATGGATAATGCTTGCGATTTAAATGTAGTGTCAGGATTTTTTTTTTTTACCCCCCTCAACCCATAAAATCACAGTCTCTCTCATAATACTCATACTGACTAATATATTTGATCATGTGGTGGTCAAGTGTTTGTGTGTTGGATTTTGCATATGTTTTTAATGCTAAATGGCAATCACCCCATTTTTTTCCTCCTGTGTTTAGTAGTATTTTTAAAGCATTTCTTATGCTTGTATATGTGTAAAATAAACTGTGAGAATATGGAAAGGATGCATTTATGTTTGTGGGAAATATTCATTTTGTTGTATTAGACTATGCATACATTTTTTTGTTAGTGTATTTTCCACCTTTTTCCTTGTGTTGAAGCTGAGTAATGTGTGTAGCCGGGTTCGTGTGTGTGTCTTTCTGCGTGCACGTCCATATGTAGTCAGGCGTATGTGTGTGCACGTGGAGCAGCAGCTGAGGGCTTGTGTGAGTATGGCAGTGGCAGCAGCGGTTGGCGTGTTGTGTGTGTGTGTGTGGGGTTTTTTGTTTTTTGGTTTTTTTTTTTGGGTGCGTGTGTTGTCAGTTTGCTGTGTGTCAGCAGTGAGCCACGGGAACGCTTGGCTGCCTATTCAGGCCGGTGCGGACCCTGCTGTGCCCAGCTAGCATGAGCTGCTGGCGGGTGCTGGAGGGCACAGTGCTGGGAAGAGGGAGTGTGAGTGGTTACGGTGGAGAGGGGGGGGCGATACTGGCAGGGGGTTGGGGATCAGCCGTGCTGAGGTGTATGACTGGACCCTCTGGCAAATGTGAGATCTTGTCACAACCGCCACCAACACCGCTCTAAATCCTCATTTCTCCCTTACCCCCTGCACCCTCAGCCTCCACTTACACCACGTCTGTAGTCCTTGGGAGGGAGATGGAGACAGAGAGACAGAGAGAAGAGCTCACAGAGACCGGCAGTCAGAGATGCAGATGAAATGGAGAACAACGGGGAGGCTTGGCTGCCTGACCTTTCACCAAATCCCCCCACTTTTCCATTCCAGTGGTCGCAGCCCAGACGGGCTGGGGGGCAAGCCTGCCTGAGCGCCTGCATGTCTTCCTGCCTTTCTTGGTTGTCCTAGCTGCATGGTCTTATCTAGTCTAGCTCGGCCTTCTCTCTGCCTGCATAAAATCGCTGCTGCCTAAGCCTTTTATGAGGGCAGAGAGGAAGGGAGATGGAAATGGTAAGCAAAGCGAAAATAAAACATGGTTAAGAAGCAAAGGAGGATGAGCAAAAAGAGAACACAGGGTAAGGGATGAGAAAGGGGCTGGCGCGATGCTTCTCTTTTCTCCTAGGTGAGCGTTAGCCTGACTGGTGCGTTGTGATCTGCAGCCTCTGTGCCCAGACTGTCGTCTATCACAGCCTCTCCTTTCTCTGACGCATGTAACTCAGCTTGTCAGCGCTGTTTTCCACCTGTCTCTACACTCAGACATCTAGTTGTCCCTGCACCTCAAAGGTCTTCGTCTTCGTGCAGCACACCGATCCGTTTCAACCATCCGCACAGAGTATGTTTTGTGTGGGGAGGAGGTGGGAGATTAATCGGACTGATTTAAGTGAAGGATCCTTAACATCTTTATACGCATTTTCTCTTTGCTCTGGGCTCGCTTGGAGGCAGAGCCCAAAACACAGGATGCAACACTTGTGTCATAACACCTAGCCCTAGCACTAACTCTTTGCTAGTGTTTCTCTTATTTTAGTTTTTTATGTTCCTGCTTCCAAACTTTTCCTTATTTCTGGCCTCTTTTCTCTCTGATTGCTACAGTCTGCATCTTGGCAGATATGTTTGATGAATTGTGATGTACCACATTTAAAAAAAATAAATAAGAAAATCTTCTCCTGGCTAATTTTGCCACTGAACAGAACACAAGGCTTTTTGCGACCATTTATTATGACGCTTCACACATTGGTGACACAGCGTCGATGCTGGGGCATGATCATTATACCAGTAAATTGGGTCAAGCGGGGCTAAAGGACAGGTGTCTCGGTACTCTCTGGCCCACTGACCAGAGGTCATTAGGAGGGTTCCACATTTGCACGCCTGGTCGCAGCCAAAATATATGCGCTTACATTTAACGTACGCCCGTGTTTTCACGTGTTTATATCAGGCGACAGGAGGCGGATGCGAGGAGAGGGGAGCTTTTGCTTGTATCCTCCTATTCGGGTCTTATTGATGGGTGGTGGAATAATGTTGAATTAATTTCACAGTGCAGATTTAGAGTGGGATGTGAAGATGACACTTGTTTAATTAAAAGTGTGTACTTTAAATGGTTCGTCTGAATCAGAGAATGCCAACTGCTTGAAGTTGTTTTTTCCATTTTTCTGCTGTCTTAATTAACCGCTTCCTCTCTGTTGTTGTCTGTCTGCAGAATCTGAGCTCACCCAGAGTAAGCCTGGAGCCGGAGCCCCGGGGGCTGTAGGAGGTGGGAGCAGTGGAGGAAACCACCTGCAGTGCCTGTCTGTCCACTGCACAGACGAGCTCGGGGACAGTAAAGGCCGAGGGGGGCCCGTCTCGTCGTGGCGCTCTCTCCACTCTGATATCTCAAACCGATTTGGGACGTTTGTGGCGGCACTAACTTGAGGGGGGGAAAAGAAGAGAAGAAGACGATGACCCAGCAGGACGAATTAAAGAAGATCAGAAAATATCAAGAAAGAGAGATTCAGAGACATTTAACCACGATAAGGATGCGACTATGTTAATTTGTGGATGGAACGACTGTGTGCCGCTCTTGCCTGTTCAGGGAGAGAAAGACATTTACACTCACAAATGGAACACAAATACAGCTACACACACGCACACGTGCACGCACACACACACACGCACACACACATGCTCACAGACACTCGAACACCATGTTTTGTTTTCTGATACATGCAGTCACACTTAAGAAAACTGCTGGACAATAACAGCACGGGGCTCTACTCGACGATGCCCACATCTGGAAAACCTCAAATCATTTATTTTTCTTTTCTTTTCTCGGTTGAAGAAAAATAAGAAATGTTAAAGGAGGAGAACGCAAAAACGAGAAGCATAAGGAGAGAGGTGAAGTTGTCATTGGCTTTGATTGTATACCAGTGTTTAGTCTTATGACTTATATTACTACCTGTTCTTAAACTTAGCTAAGATTGCCTTTGTAATGTGTATGGCAACTTCGGCATATGTCAGTCAAACCCCCCCCCCCCAAAATAATAAAATAAAATCCTGGCCTTTCACTCCTGTATTACAATTAAATATGGCCCAGTGGTTCAGAAACACCCCAAATACTAAAAAGGAGAACGAGAGGAAGGCGGGATTACGCTTGAATGTAACTCAGCAATTTTCCTTGTGAACACAAAGTTGTTCCTCTTTGTCAACGCGAAATTTAACCTTTATCGTTTGCTGCTCTAAATCATAAGGTTTGTTGTAGCTCTCTATTATTTGCGTTTCTGAGAATGTCTTTCCCTCATTCTATTCTATTCTATACTTTTTTCTGCTTTTCTCTTCTGTAGATCTTGTGAGCTCAACCACTTGTATACAACTCAGCCAATGAAAACTAAAAAAAGGGGGGAAAAAATGGAGGTCAAGGGATTGATAAATAAGGGAATTGAAAAAAAGATTATTGGTATTGCACATGTATAATAAGAGAAAATTTGCTGTGTGTTAGGCAATCTTGTAATCTTTAAATAAAGCTTCTGTTGAATTTGAATTTCTCAAACAATAGATGGAGGACTGTGACGGCAATTTAAAAACTGATTTTTTTGTTTCCTTTTTTTAATAATATGTAAAGTGCAGTCGTCTGTTTTCCTGCATATTGTATATATCTGTATATGTTTTATTGAGTAACTGAATAACAATAAATATGACGTTAAAGGTGGCCTTGGTGTTTTCATTTTGTTTGTTTTTTCTAAGAGTAACCCCCCCACACACACACACACTAAATACAAGAACAAGCTAAACACAGATTGTCTATTTAATGAATAATAAATACTGTGAAATACCGTGTGCGTATTCTGAAGATCAGGGAAATCTAGAGTATATTCCAAGCGACAGATGTGACAGGAAAGTTGTGGACTGATACATAACACCTGACAAGCGTGCTGGAACCGGTGTCATATTAAAGCCTGAAGCAGGCGCATGAGAAATGCTGGAAAATGTGGCTTCCTGGTGGATTTAGAAGCCGAGACAATTCATTTCATGTATACTTGCTTACGACATGTGTTGCATTTTATTCCCTCAACTTCCCTGACATCTTTGCTCCTATCCTCTAATACATCTCTAATAAATCAGCAGTGATGACAATAAAAAAAAGAAAAACAATAAAATTAGTTCTTGATACAAATAATGTTAAAAGGCATATAACTGAAACAGAAATGTAAATTAATAAATCAGTTATTCTCCAATTTTCTGTCTCACTACTTCCAGCAGCCTCAGCATGCGCGCGCGCGCACACACACACACACCCCTTTCCACTCCCCAGACCCTCTTTGGCTCACCTGCTCTTTATTGGCCATCTGCATGGATGCTTAATGCTAATCAATAACTCCCCTGTGTGCCAGCTCTGAGGTGGAGACGTCAATGCTACCTAACAGGACCAGCGATCAACCTTCATCACTGCGGTGTAGGATACGCACACACACAAAGTGGAGCTCCCTCCAGGACCCTGTCTGTGTCATTCAGGTGTGTTTGTGCTTGCTGCTGTACTTGGCGCCTGCTGTGTAGGATTGCACAGCCTGTTGTGAGCGTGAAGCACAGAGAGCTGCAGCGTTAGCAAACAGCAGAGACTGGTTATGTGAGGGACTGTCATATAAGTCGGGAGTGCCTGTTTAGGGCGGGAGAATAACTGTGAGTGTGAGATAGATGGGGAATAAATGCTGATCGTTCTGTTCACTATAAAACTTAAGGTGGAGATTGTCTGGTTTTAATACTCCAACACGTTTATTTGCCTTAGCGCAATGTAAGCATTTAATCTCTCCAAGCATGCAGTGCATTTGTTCATAATAAGGCAGTTTTGTGTGTCACGTGTCTATTCTCACAGAACATTTTGTACAAAAGGACAACAGGTTCAAAGTCGTGGATGACACTGGTTAGACTAGTAAAATGCAATAGAGCTGACAGGAGTGAATCACTTAAATCAAAAGGCATGTCTTTTTTTAGGGATAGACTGGGTGTCTGCTTACTGATCAAAACAGGTTCAAGTGCTTTTTATTGTCGGCTAAATCTAGGCTATGCTTAGGCATTGTGTTTGCTCATACCAAGGTGCTAAATTTCCTAGAGAGTCACTGCAGTCTGTGCATGCCAGGAGACTCCTGTGGTGACACGCTACCTGCCTACCTGTCTGGTTTGGCTGACCTCTTAAATAGCAGGACAAGGGCTTGTGCTCACAGGTTTTTCTGAGCTCACAGTTTGCGAATAACAAACAACTGGTATCTACCTGAAACTCTGTTTTTGCCATCCCAAAGAGAAAACTGTATCACAGTCTGACATGCAGTCTCACGATCTTCCTCTGTGTCAATTTGTTGTTGTAATAGACCTAAATCCAGCAGTTATTGCAGCTCTAAACAGGTTAATTGGGTTTTGTGTGTCATAGAAGCATAGAAATGCAGCTCGCTTGCTCTGTTTTCTCAAACATACCATAGCTGCCCAGCCACATGCCATGTGTGACACAGCGACAAAGAAGCCTTGGGATATTGGCTCCAGTCAAGATCTTTGATACTGGGCATTTTCCATCAATGGGCGCCTCTGCATGGCAGCCATATTGGGAGGGAGAATACTGTGTGGTCGCCTGAGAACTTGTGTGTTTCCCAGCCAACGTGCATCTAAAGAATAACAATTTCACTAGCCATGAAGACCATCCATGGAGCCGTGGGGTCCGTGGCCAGAAAGCTCGGCCAAACACTCCACACTCACGCAGCTTTCTATGTACTCCTATAAATACATCTCCTATTTGTATAGAGGCGATATGCATCTTTGGGAAAATACCACAATGTTGACATAAGAGCACCCTCTACACTCTCACCTCCCCCTCCCATCTCTCTCTAAACTCCTACCCCTTGCTGAACCTTTCACTGGTTGGGAGAGAGAGAGTCAGAAAGACGGAGAGAGTGAGGGAGAGAAGGAAAGAGAAATGGAGGGAGACTGAGAGTAAAAGAAGTGTCTCTTAGAGGCCTCCACGGTCTTTAAGCCACTATGGTATCCACCAGAGCCCTCACATACACTTAGGCTCTAAAGGGCTTTTGTCCTGTAAAGAGGGGGTTTGGCTAAATTGGGGGTGCTCGTGCATTGGCGGGTGGGATTGGGCTGGATGTAGTATATTTGGCTCCCACGTCTCCATCACTGGAATGGTGAACTTTTTTTTTTTTTTTTTTTTAAGCTAAGGAGTTGGAAGGTGGGGTGTGGAGTGGGGGTGGTGGTCGTTTTTTTTTTTTTTTTTGGGAGGGGAGAGAAGTTTGGAAATCTTCCAAACAGTGCCTTTTTGCTTTCAAAAAAACCCCTCTACTTGTGTAAATGTGCTCTTTGTCCCTTGGCCTATTGTTTGAATAGCATTGTGGACTTTTTGTGGGAAGCTCACAGGGGCCTGGGGGCCTAGGGGGCCAAGGAGGGACCAAGGGGGGCGCTGCCTGAATGACTTAGACCCAGGACATGGAGCTGTGGAGGCACCAAGGTACAATTAAGAAATGTTAATGCATGCATACACACACATGGAAATACAACTCCCCACACATGCTTGGGAAAAAAATAACCCAGAAATGGTAAAAATGCACTTAAAACTCTGTTAACATTCAAAAAAATGTTAACAGTATGAGTCTTTCTGAGAACTGTCCCATTGTAGTAACTTCTTTGCATATAGAAACAATATGAAAACCGCCCGGCTCCCTCCCCCTATCAAGGGATTTCTTAATAGAGCTGAATGTCTGGAGTCCCTCGCTTCAGCCAATTCATGACATCCATCTGTCCTCGCTCTCAAAAGATGCCGGCAGGTGGAAGAAAAGCACAGAGCATTTGCATTTTGGGGCCCATTTATTCTTCAGAGTCCATGGGTCAGTCCAGTAAAAAGCTTGCCTGTATTGTAAAATTATGGAGTTGAAGTATGTTTAAAAACACTAACTCCTGGGAAATGCAAGGACTTTGGACCTGCGTATGGTGCAGCCGAGAGAAGCAAAGAGAAGTAGCACACTTTACATTGTGATGAAGTCCTTGTAGAACCGAATGCAGTTAAGCAATAAAGTTGTTGTGATGCCATATTGCAACAGGTGCATTTAGTTACACAGACCTCATGCAGATTTATTTCAGATCCAATCAGGATAATGTAATGCGGATGAAGTAAGACCTAATGAGTAATCACTTGCATGTAAGGACAGATTACTAGTACTTGAAGTTTCTGCGACTCTGTAAATCCCTATCCTGGCTGTACACAGACCCTTGACTATACTTCCAATTACTATACTTCCTATAGTTGGTTAGATACCAAAGGCTCTTCTGAACTCTCCTTCACTGTCATCACTAGATATCCTGTGACCTTCCTAGCACTGATTCCCCCCCCCTCATCAGAGCAGCACACGAGCTTTCCACTGGAAGGTGATTGAGCATGGCACCCTGCTCTACCCTGTCCTGCTTTGTCTGGGGACGTGTGCCTGTGTCAGGATCCACAATTAGTGGGGCGCGTCCCCTACCATTAATCACAGAGCAGTCCTGGATCTCAGTACCCTACAGCCACACTTACTGACAACTTACTCAGCATCAGCAGCCTTATGCTAGCATCCTCAAACGCAGCGAGGCTATGTGAAACCAAACATATTCTGTTTTTTTTCCCCTTCTCCCATAGAGTCTAACATTGCATTTCAGTATAAGAACTCACTGAACTGATGCTATATCTTGTATTTTATTCAGCATTGTCACCACACGAGATCTTCTCAGCATGTAAAATATGCACGTATGTAAAACTGAAATCCCACAGACGACTTTGCAGTGTCACATGAACTTTGCAGCCCGTGCGATGTACACCAGTGAAGTCATGAAAAACAATACGTGCTTTTGGCGGAACGAACTGCAGACAGACAGCAAACACAAACCTGACCTCTTGAGGGGAAAGTATATCCCCAATTCCCATTTCACTCAGAGTATTCAGATCAATACTGTGGCAGGATGTTAAATATTTGTCATCAGACGATCACACATTGATGAAACAAATCAATGGGTGATAGGAGGCAATGAGACGGCGCTGTGTGCTTGCTTACCTAGCTCCTAAGAGACGGGGAGGGAAAAGAATGGGAACGATGGAGGGAGACAAAGATTTGTGGCTCTCGGGGGCTGAGATTTTTCTCTTGGGTACTATTTGTTTGTCTTTTTCTTTTTGTCAATAAGGGACAACCATGAGGAAAAGGATAAAGGAACTTATGGGTGGGGGTGTGAAGAGTTTCCCCTGAGAAAACTCAGAAAATTCCATGCAGTTCATTTAGTAAGCTTTGCATTCTTTACCCACATGCTTGTATATAAGACATCACACACATAATTCTCTGACATAAACTGATATGTTGAAGCACAGACACACTTTGTCCCGCACTTACACACAAAAACTGTTCTGTATGCTCTGACTGTCTTTATTTAACGCATAATGAATTTTTTGCCGGCTTTCTTTCGATCACTCTCTCTCTCTGTCTTTCTCTGTGCTCTCTGTGCTTTGTAAAAACAGAGGAATGAAAAGCAGCCAGATGGTAGCTCAGGCCTAATATAAAATCAATACACTGCCTCCAAGAGAACTGAAGGGGGAGAAAAAAAGAAGAAGAGTTAGTGGGGAAAAAAAAGAACATTTAAACACCAAATTTGCCAAAATAGAGTTCTTTGGTCTCTCCTTTTCTCTCTGCTCTCTCTTTCTTCTCCTCTTTTTGTCTCTCATCTGTTTTTTCCCCCTCTCTGACACAAATATGTGAGCAGAGACATGCACGCACAAATTGAGTCAGTGTGCTTCAACCACTCTCTCCAGCTTTGAGTATACCTGTGCTGCCGAACTTCCCCACCTACTGTCTCGCTACGCACCTCTGGGGCGCGCAACAGGGCTTGCTCGTGTGCGCGAGTGTGTGTTTGTGTGCGTGCCAATGATAGCACACAAGGATGTCAGGACATCTCATTGGGCCCTAAATTGAGAGGGAGGAGGGCAAGGTAGAGATAGCCTTTGAAGAGGGAGAGGACTGAGGGCCATTGAGAAATCATTAGGGTAATGATAATTGGTGCTGTGAATAAGCAAAGAGACAAGAGGAGGAGGACAATATATATGCATTTGAGTGTGTGTGTGTGTGGTGGTGGTGGTGGTGGTGGGGGGGGGTTAACAGATGCGGTGTTGCAAGAAACTGTGATTGACAGCTGCGTGCTAGATGGCGATATGGGTGCACAACTTTTTTAAATGTGTTTGTGAAAAACAGGAAGATTGTGTGTTTTTGAAATAGAGAACGACAGATGTGTGTGTGTGTGTGTGTGTGTGTGTGTGTGTCAGCTCCACTCTGTGTGTAAGGAGCAGTAAAGCCTGTCCCCCAGTGACTGGGCCTGCTTGCTGGGTGACAGATAGCCCAGGGAGAGAGGGGACACCAGGCTGTTTAGCTGATAATTAAGGAGGTTTTATCTTAATTTGAGCTGTTACTCTCTATCCTCTCTTGTGATTTATGAGTCACTGGCCAGCCCTGCTCCCTTGCTCTGCCCCTTAGCTTTGGGAACAAGACAAAGGAACCTCTTCCCTTTCTACAAACACATTCATAAATTCCACATGTACATTATCACCAGTGCAAACTCTGTAGCACTGACACACACAAACTGATAATTACACAGATCCTAAGGAATACATTTGCACACGAGATCTCAGAGGAGCCCATGGGCTCAAAGCCCACAGTATCAGCACGCTGGTTGATTGATATCTGCATGCTGCGGTGCAACAGGTCTCTTCCACCGCCTTTATTCTCCTCAGTGAGGCTCTGGTGGTAATGAATCATATGTGGAAAAAGGGGCTGAAAGTTTAACCTCTCACAAGCTGGCCTGCGAGAGAAATGGAGAACGGCACAGTATTCAGTTTCTGCAAGGTGGAGTGACCGCAGGCAAGAGTTAACTCGATCTTCAGCTGGGTGGGGTATGAGGTGAAGAGAAGGCAGGGTGGAGGAGTTGGGGTGGGGTAGAACAGGCAAACAATGCAAGCCACTGTTCTCAACCTATCACCCCCTGGGGTCACAGAGGAGAAGACATGCTAGTGCAACCTCATCTCCTCCAGTCGCCTTTCACATAAAGGCCGGGGATTTCTCCTGCGCCCCGGCTTGGATGTTGTTTTTACCAAGATAGTGGGTAGGTCTTTTGGCCGAGCGTGTTTCAGGCTGTGCTGTAATAATCCCACAGGTATTTGGCCTCAGGGAGGGACCTTCACACCTCCACAAAAAAAAAAAAAAAAAAGGAAAGAAAAGAAAAAAATAATGTTGGGCAAAAAGAGTGTTGGCAGGTGTGTAAACTCAGACGTCATTCTCTGCGTCTTTCTTTTTGAGCTGCATTTGTCCAAACTTTTCCAGTTAGTCTACATTCAGGAGATTTTTCTGTCGTGTAGTACAACCGTTCAAACCGGTCACAGTTTTTCCAGCGCTATGACCTTTAACTTGTTATCTCTGCCGTTTCCATAACAAGTTCGTAATTGTTTTGACCGGAAAAAAAACAAAGACAAGTAAAAAGAAATCCAGCGGGAGGAATTCCCGTGTGAAGGAATTTTAAAGAAGTTTTCTTCTGCGTGGATCAAAACTTAAAAAAAGCCGAAGGCGCGCTTAGTCGGAGAGCATGTGTGTGCTTGTGGATGAGGCGTGCAACAGGGCTAGCTGTCCAACAGTGGGAGTCAGAAACATGTTTGTGTTTCTAAACGGGGCCTCCCTGTTTGCTCTTATCTCTTTTCTGGTGGGACAAGTGAAGAGGTTAAAAAGGAAGTTAGTGGTTTCAGCCAAAGGCACAGAGTCGTCTCGGGGCACGAAACCTCATCTGTCCCCATCCTCTAGCCATATAGGCTCTTAACTTTCACCCCTGACCCTGTCACACCCTCCTCTGTGCTCCAGCAACAACAAAAGCAGGAGATTAGGGAAATCAACAGGCTAGAGGGGATTACTGTAGCCCTTTTCATCTCGGCCTGTGCTCACAGTTGACACAATCTATTAGCAGTACTTCAACTTAATCTGAGTGCAGTTTACTTTTTAGTTTGTGTATTTATGTTAGAAATGGTTTGTACATAGACTTGTAGAAGAAGTCCACAGAAAAAACTGGCCGTGTGTGCTTTTCATTTACAAAACTTAGATTAATAAACACACACACAGACACATGCAGCACACATATAATTAAGCGGCTTAGCTGCCGGAAACACTAACATGTGTTTGTTGCTTTGTGTTAATTTTAGAGGGTGTCTCTGAAGACAGACACTGGAGAGTCCAGCAGGAAGTCACCGGAGTTTTACCCCTCTGAGCTAGAGAGGTGCAAAAGTTCAGCAGAATGTGCAAGTGGGAGTAAATAACGGATAACTGTTTGGCCGTCTTTATTGTGTTTTGTTGCTGCAGTGGCCTATGATTAATAAAAAATCTTGTGTTGCTACACAAAGTTGGCTGCAAGATACAGAATGGCTAAGTAAGCTTTAAAACAAAATGCAGAAAGTTGCTCTTGCAAAAGCACAGGATTCAGTTTCTGCACACTCACGTCTCTTAATTACAGTTAAGTTCTTCTTTCTCCAGAAAACCCTGCATATCCTTTTCTTTACTTTTTTTTTGTGAACCATGCCTGAATCGCTTTCGGCTCTCAGGGTCTGGCAGCAAGTCAAAACTGTGTGCTCGACCCTCTGGAAGCACGTCTGCTAACCGTTAAGCCGTTTAGCTCCTAATACCAACAACAAACACTCTTTCTGTGTTGGCCCTGGGCATAGAGCACAGAGCTGCCTGTGAGGGAGGTCAGACAACTCTATAATCGGACTCTACCCATCTGCCCTCTCCTCTTCCACACTGAGCGGCAGGTTGGGCTCCTCGGCAGGGGACTAAGTGGGACATGGGGACACAGATGCCCACTGACACTGGACCACTCGGGGAGCTTAAGCCTCAGTGTAGCCACAGTCCGATCTCACAATGAGCAACTCCTTTAATGATGATGCGTGTGTGTGTCTGTGTGTGTGTGTGGATATTGTATGTGTTTAGCACCTGTGAGCAGGAATGTGTGGATGTGTGAGAGCTGGTTTTATGAGCATGCATAATTGTGTGTGGAGAGGTGTGTGTGTGCCTTTATATTTATGAAGTGCTAGATCAGACATTTAATTTGCCACAGCCTAGTGAATGTGCAGAGAGGCGTCTCAGTAGATGTGTGCTGTCACCACCCTCTCTGCCATGTCTCTGCATCATACTCCTTTTCCTCCCACCCTCATTCTCTCTCCTCTTCTTCCGCACTCCCTTCCTCGACCCTCTCGCCTGTTCCTGCACCCCATGCTGGGGCTAATTTTAGAGTTTCTTCCCTGAATCCCAGAGTGCAGGTGGTTGTCTCTCCACCCCTGCCTAGCTGAGAAGCTTTGCTCATGGATGTGCTCCACAGAGTGCTTCAGTGCTCCTTTGGGGCATGTAGAAGGTGTGCTGGAGGGGAGGGGAGATTGAGCACTGGGGAAAGTGGGGGTGGAGGCAGGTAAGCTACAGCTCCATGCTCTTTAACCATGCCAAGATGCCATGGTAACAGCAATCTACCTCGTTAATGGGTTATTTTTCTCATTCTTTTCTTTTGTTTTGTTCCCCCCTCTCTGCTGTTCACCCTATTCACTGGAAGAGTGCCGTTCTCCACTCAGGAGTGCAAGCTCACAGGTGATTGGCTAAGCAGAATCCCTGGTGACGTATTAGCAGCCAGACAGTACACATACTGTTCTGAACACACTAACAGGCACCTTTCTGTCAGACAAACTCAAATAAGACACATGTAACTGAACGTGCACACCCCAGAAATGCAGTTTAGATTAATGCGTGGAGTGTCTGCCTTTAATGTTCTAAATGAAATCAGTTTTTCCACAGATCATGAGTAAAATTGGCTTGCAGCACCATGTGCAATGCGATTTTGAACACTCTGTGTACAGTCCTGAATTTACTGTGAATTCAGGAGTGTATAAAAAAAAATAAATCAAGAAGTGCAGCTGTCGATAAATAAAATTCCCCTTTCAAAATGAATGATAGCTCTACTGTAGAGCTGTAAATCAATCACTTTACATAAAACACATTTTAAAAAAAATAAATTTTGGATTTACTTTGGAATTCATTTAAAATCGCAGATGGGAAAAATAAGGCTTCACAGAAAATGTGAAAATTGTATTTTTTATTTTTTTATTTTTTTGCAACAGTGACTTTTTTTTTGTTTCTCCTTAAATTTAGCTAACACAGAAAGGCCATGTGCCCCAAAGCACAGTGGAAGAGTACTTTGCTTAAATTGAATTGTTTCTTTCATATTCCCCCCCCC
>NW_005187434.1:1626600-1629803 GCF_000239375.1 Pundamilia nyererei | reverse complement strand
CCCCCCTTTGTGTCACTGACTGACTGTAATTGAAATCGGTACTGTTTCACCAGCAGACAACAATGATCTCAATGACCGCTAAGCTGCCTAAAAAAAATAAATCCTGCACCAGAAAGTTACAAAACAAACTGGGCAATGTCTCACTTTGTCGTCTGTCCACCTAGATTTGCTCTCTTGTTGTTGTTTTTGTCCTAGCTTTTGGGCCCAATCATTACATGTAGGCATTCATTCAACTGCTTTAACAAGCCTACTGGGGCATGAGCTGAGCTATCTGTGGGACATGAATCGGACCTGGCCAAGGGCACAAATCACAGAGAGGGAAGAAGAGAGACCCTGACAGCAGAGGGCTGTGGCTCAGCTTTCTCCCTCCTCCCCCCTTTGCTCCTTGGTGGATTTTGATTTTTTTTTTCTTTCTTCTCTCTGTAGCCTGCTGCTGTTGAGAGCTCTGACTTGGCTTGTTAAAATTAATCTCCATGCAGAAAGCGGGTAGAGGACAGTTGTTTTTCCCGCCTTGCACTGCTACGAGCTGTGTTGGTGAGGGAACCGGTGTATCGGCCTCTGTGTGCCGTTTTGGATGGAGCTGGGATGTGATTCATCATGTGGCGGTCAGGCGAACTCAACAGGCATAACCACAGCCAGCCACACCAAGCCATCTGAGACCATGCAGGGCTGTTTGGTTGGCTGCTCTCTACACACAGCATCACTCTAAACACCCAAGGGAGGCAACAGAAGTGGCGTGTGAAACGTACACATGGGGGGAAAGGCTGGAGGGTGCATGAGCTCATGCTTGTTGATGTGTGCGTGTGCACAAACTGTATACATGCAGATATGTTTGTGTGTGGGGTGCATGTGTTTGATTTAAAAAAAAAAAAAAAAAAAAGCCTGCTGAAATCAGCGGTTTTGGAGGGTTAGAACACAATGTGAAAAGATTCTGAGAAAAAGTGGGGGAAATCATGTTGCTGTGCCTTTTTTTTGTAAGTCTTTCTTTCCATAGCTTGCCTGCGGAGTAAGTTTCCAGCCATGACTGAGGCCTCAGGTTCCCGGGATGGAGTGGGGATGATGGTGGAGGGGGTGGCTGTATTTCTGTCTTCGCTTCCTCCATATTCCCTGTCTTCCTCCTTCTTTCTAGTTCTCCCTATGGATTGAGCTGAAGGACATGTCACTACAACAGTGCGCTGGATGAGACAAGCCCACATCTCTCCCTCACTCCTTCCTCCCCTCTCAGCCTTCCAAATTCCCTCCCTTGCCTCCTCCCTCCATGGACTTTTTCTTTTAACTCTCTTTTTTTTTGTGTTTGGCTTTTTCTTCTGTCCCCACAAACACAAACACATAAACAAACTCAATTAGCTAATGACACTGGCCCGGCCATTGGGTGGTCCTAATTAACGTTTACTGGCTGCCTGATGTCAGCTCTCAAGCAGTGATTAATAACTAGCCCCCTACCAGCACAGGCACACACATACACACATAGAGGCCGTAAACACAGAGGTGAGGGGTGCTTTTTTTTTTTCATTTTTCATATTATGATATTACCATGCAACTGTCTAAGGCTCTGACAACTCAACATGCAACATGTGCCAGTTGGCCGCAAACCAGAGCTGTTTTTTGGTTTGTTTGTTTTTTAATGGTGGACAAGCACTCTGGAGTGGTAGAAGCTGTAATATGATCATGTAAATCCGCTGTGCTGTTAAACAGATTAGAGCCTTAGGGTAGTACAGTGGAGTAGTAAGAGGCTCCGTCCAGCAGACAGTGTGTGAACTGGCCCCGAGGAGCGCTCTTCAGGAAAGACTGCTGTTTAGCTTGCAAAGGGTTAACATCTGCTGGGCTTGCAGACTCCCTGCGTGTGACGCACTGTCTCGATGAGGGAAAGTCTAACAGGAAAGGCAGTCTAAAAAAGGTCCCTGTGCAGCGAGGGCCCAAGGTACATTTTCTTTGGCCCTCTTCTCACATTTTTTTGCACTTGTTTTTCCAATTTGCTTAACTACAGTTCAATGGTTTGTGGATTTCCAGATTGCTGTACGGGTTCCCCATTGATTTTGATGGTGGAAAGGTGGAAGAGTCATCTCTTATAGCTATTGTGAGGCTAATTTGACATTTTTGGTTTTTTAGCTATGTTTTTAGTGTGAGGCCCGCTTGGCTGCCACAGGTCTTGCTAACTATCTGCTGCTCCTGTTGCCCATAAGTTTACTGTCCTGTTGATGCACAATCCCTCTAAACTGCTCAGAGATTTCTGGTGATAAAACAGCATCCACCTGACCCAAAAGATCTACGTGTTTGTGTGTGCATGCATATGTGTGTGTTTGTGTGCGCCCGAATACGAATCGGGTCAGTTGGGAGGTGGACACAGCAGTGACAGGGCTTCATATGCTAATATGCTGCACATGTGGCTCTGGTATTGGAGGGCTGGGGTGGTCAGAATGACCCCCTACCCATTTCCACCCCATCCCATTCATCCCCGCTGAATGTGGCTCTCCATTCATGCTGCTTTCACAGAGGAGGGAGGGAAGGAGGGAGGAGGAGAAGGAGGGACCGTGGTCACAGAGGGAAAGAGGTGGTCTTTCTCCTTTCCCTGGCTCAGAGAGAAGGAAAAACAATTGGTGTGCAAATGGATTCCTCTCCTTATTCCTGGATGATTCCCCTCCCTTCTTCTCCTCCTCCTTCTCTCTATCCCTCGTTTCTGTGGTCCCGGGAGGTTTAGAAAGGGAAGAACAGTAGAGAGGACAGCTATTGGCTGATCATCTGTGTTGAATCAAAATAAATAAAACGGGATAGTGCGCATCTTGTGGGCGTGTATTTAAACTGTGTTTTTATGTGTTTATATATATGTGTGTGTGTGTGTGTGTGTGTGTGTGTGTGTGTGTGTGTGTTCACGCTTGTCTGTGTGCTAGCTAGCCTGTCAAAGGAGAAAGGCCCCCAGTGTCCTCTGTAATTTTCATAGGTCAAAACTGACAATGGCCACTTTGATAGAGAAGCTGTGGAGATGTAAATCAGCCAATGGAGGAAGACAAAACAACTGTCCTCCCATTGGCCCCCCACACCCGACCGAAAAAAGAGGAATTTAGATTTAAAAGAGTGAAGGAGCAAGCAACACAAGAGAGAGAAAGAGCAAGAAAGACATCCCTTCTGCTTCTGTTGGGATGATAGTCTTCTTTTCAGATTCTCAGTGAGTTAGTGTTAGAAGTGAAGGCGTTTGTGTTTGGGGG
>NW_005187434.1:1621933-1626580 GCF_000239375.1 Pundamilia nyererei | reverse complement strand
GGGGGTTAGCAAAGGTTGCTAAAGGTGCTAAATGAACTATTTTAGTCAGTAGGCCTCATTCCTGGGAAAGTTTGGAGCATCTTCTCTATTGCCTGGCACCTGGAGTGGGTCGCTGGGAAGCAGAACAATAACGCTGAGGTTGGTGGGTCGTCGGAGCATGGTCCGGCTCAGCTCCAGACGTGGACACGCTCCAGGTCTCCCTTAATCCCATCACTACAGCAGCCCTGTGGCTGAAAAGACCCTCTGGAGAGGGTGGGAAAGCCTCCAGAAGCAGCAGTCACATTTAAAATATGCTTCTGTAGTTAATGTAAATAAGCTTGTATGTGAAGATCTATAAAAAGAGTGGAAAAACTGAATAAGCGTGTGAGACAGAGACAGACCACGAGCTCGAGCTTCCTACTAGTTGCATTCAACATATCTTTACAAATATGTAAAAATTGTCTATGTTTCTGTTCTGTGTCTTGTTTACTGTTTGTTTGTATATGTGTCTTTCTTGCTGCTGTTACACCCAAATTTCCCCCTGTGGGACAATTAAGGATTATTCTATTCTATTCTTCTATTCTAACAGGTAAAGCTGAAAACAGCAACAAATTAACCCCAAACCAAAAACATATAACTTGAAAAGTATTTGTTAAACACAGATTAAAATCACAGAAATGCCACAAATAATGATTTGAAGTTTAGCTTAAGTTCTGTTGGATTCCCAGATGGAGGGTGACTGATGCAATAACAAGAAGAAAAACCCTAGTGTTTATGTTCATCTCATACATTACCTCTTCTGCTGCTATTCCAGGATATTTTTCTCAGCGCATTTTGGTTAAGGATCTGTGATGACATCATAGCAATGACCAGTATTTTCACAACTGCAACTTGGGAAGCATGGTGTCTATATGCTTTCACACATGTGACTAATGGGCTTGAAAGAGGCCCAACAATAGCGACTGCTAAGTCACCAAGGCATGATTCATACACAGTATTTAACACAGACGTACATTTTTAGAATAAAGTGGTTAAAGATGAGAAGTGAGAGATGTTTCCCTTTAAAACCCACTTCCATTAATGGTTGAGATCACTGACTATGTTATGTATAGAGGTTTTTTTCCCCCCCTTTATTTTGGGGGTACGGAGTGAGAGCTGCAGGGCTGTGTGGAAGCCTCCGAGTGTGAATGAGCAGCGAGGCGGTCAGGCAGACAGACAGTGGTCAGAGATAAGCAGATGAAAGCCCTGGGGATGGCTGGTGGGAGAGAGATTGATCCATCAAAGTCTACAGACAGCCTATGTGACATTTGATGCCTACCTCACAAAAAGGAGATGCAAAGAAAGATGGTAAATAAATCTTAGCAGTCGTTTTGTCACAGTGTTGTTTTTTTTCCACAGAGAGAAGTATTTCTCTTGTTTAATTTGACAAAGGTTTTAAACTTTAATGCAAAGGTAAAGAAATTTGAGAATGACGAGGAGAACTTTTGACTTCTGACGAGCTTTAGGGATTAAACCTACTCTGGATTTTTACATGGTAAGTATAGCTGATGACTCTGGGGATCATAAAATCTACTAAAACTGAGATATACAAACATGCAAAACTTGACATATAGGGATCTAGTACTAACAGGAGTAGTAGTGGCGGTTGAAAATACAGATGTAATTGGTCTTTTTTTCCCCTTCTTTTTTGTGTTTATTTGAAGCTGCTGTTTAATGTTTGCATGCAGGAATACAGATTGAAAAGCACCAGTGGAAATTGTTATTAGATAATGAACTCAGTTCTCCTCCAGTAGGTGCCAAACAGCCTGAGGGTTCAGAGTAGTCAAGTAACAACAACTCCTGGGTATACAGTGCAACTGACAACATGTACAGATCATCCTGGAAAAGGGCAACACACTTCGTTAAGATGTACATCATGATTATACGGAGTGATGATTCAGTCGTGGAACCATTCTATAAACGGTACAAATTCATATTAGGCTGTCATAGGGAGATCATTTTGTACTATTGATTCTATTTTTCATGAGCAAAAACTTTATGGGCTGCTGTAAAATGTTGATTTCAGCAATTGGATATTATGACTGACCATTTTGGTCATTTAATGGCTCACATATTCAATCTATGGGACCCTGTGAGGGCGCCTGTGGTTACTCACTCCTGGCTTGTGTCTGTGTGCGCAGTGCAGTTTCCACGAAGGATGTGAGCCTGGCAGTGGGGAGCAGTGTGTGTGAGAGTTTGCTCAGAGCTCCTGTGCTGTGGGAGCTACACATCAAGACACAGAGAGCGCTCTGTTCCAGATATCTGAAGAAGAAGAGCAGGAAAACGATGGCACTGAGGAGTCATGAAAAAGTGTCTTTGTGTCAGAGGGTTGAAAAACAGCCCATTTAGAGTGGTCTGCCTATTAGCTGAACAAAGACAAGGGTCTGTCTCTGAAATCTGCTGCAAAGACTATTTAGTGTGTATACTGTATCAAGGGACAGCAAACAGGATCTTCTTTTTTTTGCGCCCCGGCTCTGGCTGTCCCCCATCTTCTCAGAAAGGACTCATCCTTTCTGTGTATTCCTCCTCTGGGCCCACAATCCTCTCCGGCCCCTTTCTCTCCTCCCCATTCATCTTCTCATCTAAGCTTCTGTGAAAACATCAGTTTTCTTCAAGTAAAAACTGCAGGATTGTTGTAAGCTGCACAAGCAGCGAACTAAACACATCTAGCACAAATGCAGCGTGTGATCTTGGTTGTGTGGCTAAAATCTTGTGACAGGGCCAGTGGTATTTATGTCCCCTGCTGACCTCCTCTCTCCTTTTTGTTCTCTATCTTGCTTTTCTTCGCTTTAACGCCACTCGCGATTCTCATATCTCCCTATTCCGGTTTGCGGCCACATATGACACTACTTTGTCATTTTTTTGACACAGACATGTTGTCTTTGAGGCCTGTGGTCGATGTGATCGCGTGGGACACAGCTGTGGCTCCATGCCTGCTTTTTTTTTTTTTTTTTTTTTTTTGTTAAGCCGGGGGGCAGTTTTGTTTTGCTGCACGTTGTTTATTTGTGCCCATGTGCTAGGCAGAGCAACATAACAATTCTATTAGGCGTGATAGTTATTTTGTAGGCATGTTGGGTGTGTCAAAACTCATTTAATCACACGTTCTTATATGTGGGGGTGTAAAAATGGATCACTCACACTTTTGAGGTGGTAACAAGTATTTAACAAGGTTGGAAGACATCCAGAGGCATTTTAGCTATAATCGTGTAACTCGTGGGAGTGACTTTCATTTAATCGTTTACTGGGTTGAAGTTAAACCCCTTGTTTCAACGTGGAGCATAGTAAAGTGCCGTTGATGTACTGCAGACACAAGAGGCAATAAATACTGAAACATTTGAATTCGCATCCTCACATTTATGCCGACAAAATATATACATTTGATTCTGAAAACGGGCGCTTACATGGGTTTTTTTGAGTTTCAGTTTTGTTGAGTTGAGTCGAGTCACCAGGGTGAAGACGCAGGAAGCCGTGTGGTGGTAAAGGGGAATGTGGCCTCACCTGTAACACTGCTTCCAGCTCCAGTGACTCATGTTGCTGACGGACTATGAACTCTGAACATTAACTGAACTGTTGATTCCTGTTCTCACCCTGTTCATCAAGTGATCGCTGGTCTACGGGTATTTGAAAAAAACCTTTTGTGTGAAAAGTTCTTCTGTGTAAAGTCCAAATGGTGTTAGGTTATACTTAGCAAGTACAGGCATATAACGTACACATAGAATATTAAAAGACAGCTACAACATTTTCTGTATTTCCATTTACTTCGATTAAACATAAACATGGCGCCCTAATTTGAAGCGACACAACCCTCAAACTACAGTAAACCCTTCATGTTTCTCTCACGCTGCAATCTGCTGTGAGAGACAGAAAGGATGTTAAAGGGTTAATTTTCATAAATCACACACACACAGACAGTCATGTTTCCGTGACTTCACAGAACATTAGACTGAGTTGGATTATTTCCTGGAGATTTACTCTGACATTAACCACAACTGCGACTTTGTAAACCTGAACTCCATCCTAAAATTAGCTTCTTAAAAACGTGCCTTCACCTTAAAACGGAATGATTGATGGGACTTGTGGGTTTTTTTTTGTCCCTGGTAAGAAGATGAGTCCCATTCATCTGTGTAAACAGACTGGTCCTCACAATATTTTGATTTTTAACAAAGCAGATGCTTATTTTAAGTATGAAGCCAGAAACCACTGCTGAGTAGAGGCATTGTAGCTGTTGTTGTGAAATGTTTTCCTGTTCTTTATTAGATTAGGATAGTAACTAAACAGCTCACACCGTCGTTCATTGTAATTTTCATTTCATAATGTACCAAACGTTTTAAAGTGTGGCAGTTGTAACCTACCAGGAGCCAGCTCTTGCAGAATGCAGAGCCATACTGTTCCAGTACATGCAGAATATAGAATGGATTTGTTTGTCTTCCTGGAATGTGAAGAATGAAATGAGCATCCTTGAGAAAGACAGCTTCTGGATGATGGTGTGTGCAAGCGACGTATTTCATGTGCATTACTGCAATCCCATACCACCATGGATGCCTTCTATCCTCAGTGATGAGTCAAGAGAAGAAGTTAGCATTTGTGGATGTTGGTTAGACCTGTTTCTTATTTTTTATATATATATGT
>NW_005187434.1:1608758-1621659 GCF_000239375.1 Pundamilia nyererei | reverse complement strand
TATATATATATATGTGTGTGTATATATATGTGTGTGTATATATATGTATGTATGTATGTGTGTGTATATATATGTATGTATGTATGTGTGTGTATATGTGTGTGTATATATAGTGAGTCTTTTCCTTAATCCTATAATATGTTACATACCATAGATGCAGAAATTTACAGACAGTGGGCAAATTTACACTGAGACACTTAGACACACACTATTCTTAAATACAATTTAAAATGCTGCTCAAAAAAAAATTAAAGGAACTCTGAAAACACATCAGCTCTCATGCTGGGCATCTATACTGATATGCACTGGGTCATGTGTTAGGAGTTAAAGGATGCCACATCATTTGATGGAAATTATCAACACACAAAGGGCTGAATTCAAAGACACCATGAAAATCAAAGTGAGTGTTATCAATTCCTTGATCCTCAGGAACTGCTTGCATACACTCACTTCATGAGGCCAGAGAAAATCATGAAACCACTGCAGCAGCATGGGGTCTAACAGAGGGTCCAAGGATTTCATCTCGATTCCTACCGGCAGTCAAGGAGCCGTTACCTGGCCTGTAGAGGCGAGATAACGGTAACTTACCCACTACTAAACCGATCGTGCTGAACAATATTAGAGGCAGTCTGTCACATGCTCAGGGTTAAACTAGTCGCATCTGTGAATATGAGCTGCCAATTCTGGTATTCCATGGTAAACTCCGATCG
Source organism: Pundamilia nyererei (assembly GCF_000239375.1). Lineage (NCBI taxonomy): Eukaryota > Metazoa > Chordata > Actinopteri > Cichliformes > Cichlidae > Pundamilia > Pundamilia nyererei. The sequence goes on along the minus strand of NW_005187434.1, from coordinate 1,620,949 downwards.
GGCCCCATGTTGCTGAACAGTGAGCAAAGGGCCCAGTAGAGGATGTCGGCCCTCAGGCAACCCTCATGAAATCTGTTTCTGGTTGTTTTGTTAGAGACATTCACACCAATGGCCTGCTGGGGGTGATTTTGTAGCTCTGTAGTGTTCAACCTTATCTTACTTGCACAAAGGAGCAGATATCAATCCTGCTGATGGGTTACAGACCTTACAGCCCTGTAGAAGGCCCTCCTGGAGTAACTGCCTCTTTCCTGGAATCTCCTCCATGTGCTTGAGATGTGCTGGGAGACACAGAAAATCTTCTTCAATGACATGTATTAATGTGCCATGCATTAGGAGTTGGACTACCTAACCTCTGTAGGGTCCAGGTATCGCCTCATGCTACCAGTAGTGACACTGATCCTCCCCAAATGCAAAACTAGTGAAAACAACTGTCAGAAAATATGAGAAGGGAAAAAATTGTCAGTGACTCCCACCTGTAAAACAAATCCTGTTTTGGGGATTGTCTCATTGTTGCCCCTCTAGTGCACCTCTTCTTAATTTCATTAACATCAAAGCAGGTGAACCTGACTAGCAACCCCCTCTGCTACTTGACTTGATGCTGTACTCCGATTAAAAAAGCGATCCTTTAAGTTTTTTGAACAGTGTATTTCTGGGAGTGAGATCTCTTTTAGTGTGACTAAAAGGGTAAAACAAGTCAGTGGTTCCCCCCAAGCAGTGAAAAAGAAATTCTAAATATGTTAATTCCATGTTAAGTGCCAATCTTAGACAATACACTGGCAGACTTGAAGGAAAAATTTAAGCAAATATTAGATACACAAACATTTTAGCAGACCCTTTATTACAATAGTAGCAGATGAGATGGAAACTGCTGTGTCGACCAGCTAACCAAAGCTAAGGTATTCAACTGCTACCAGCTTAACTCATAAATATTATATAAGTCTTTATATTTTTTCCTATAATGCCTTAGAGTGAGCCTGCAGTCAGGAAATAATCATCATTAGGCGGCACGGGTAATCAATAGCTGTACATCTGACTGACATGCTAATGTTTTTAAAGTCCCTCGAAACTCTTTCTGGCAGCTGAGTTTTCCAGAATTCTGATTGCACCCTCTTCTCTTGCCCTCCTCCTAACTTAATATTGAATTTATATCAAGACCGTGTTAGCAAAAGGTTGTGTTATGCTCAGCCGTAGCTCTAAACCATACAGTACAGTGTGTATCTCTCCACAGTCTAATTTTAAATCCTTGGCAAGTGTTTGGAGTAGGAGGAACTGGGTTGTCTACTCCCAGTCTAAGCACTGAGCTGTTTGGCACAGCCTCCATCTGCTTGAATCTGTGTAGGACAGCATGGATCAGTCCAAGGAAGGCTGTACTGATGCCGTGATCACATTCTAAGGGCTTAGGTCTATTTAAAAAAAGGAAAAAAAGAAGCACTCATACACTTTATCTGCTGTAAGAGAAACAATTAGTGTCATTTGTCAGGAAATGTTTGGACATAAATAGACACAATAAAATACAATAGAACACTTAAAAAAACCCCCAGAATAATCAGCAAATCTCAGCCAATAATCTTTTTTAAGCCCCCTGCTAGGTTTCCAGGAGTGAGTTATCCCACAGAAACAGGATGTGAACATGCATTGCTTAGCTCCTTGTTGTATAATGCACTATCAGGAGATGTCACAACCTGTGCAGAATAATCCATATGCCCCCCCCCCCCCGCCCCCCACCACCTCTCCTCAGCTTCACTCTGTTTTTCAGCTACTTTCCTTCTTCTTCTCCTCCTTCTCCTCCTCCTCCTCTGTCTGAATCTATCCTTTCTCACACACAGAGTAAGGGAACAGCGAGAGCGGTGCAACAGAATAAGAGAAGATGAAAGTGAGTTTCCCTCCACTGTGACCCTATAGGACATGACGTGACACGTATGTGCTTTGTACTTTGCAGGGCTGCCCTTTATGCTCATAGATTTTCAGATGATGTTGGTAAGGAATCAATGGGACAACAGCCAGTACCAGGAATGCGAGTCCTTTGGAGGAAAACTGCAGTTAGATAGTATTGGGAAATAGATTTTCCTTAACCCCCCCACCCCCGCCCCCCGCCCCTCAAACAACAATGGCTTCCACAAGCTTTCTTTTCAATACTAAATTTACTTGGCACTCACCAGAGAGCGATGGAACCTTGCAAAACTAAATTGTCTGTTTGTGTGTACAATTAGAGTGACCATGGAAGACGCGTGATGTAATTCAGGTATTGTTGTCATCCCATTTAACATTTACATGCATGACAACATGACAGATTTCCTAGACCCTCTGTTGTCGCATTCCACACTTGTGCAGGCATGTGGAAATGGACACACACATCCACACACTTTTCTTGTGTTTTATCCCCTTAGGAATCTGGAGGAAGGTGTCAGGTCCATCTCTGCTCTACACACAAGCTTCCCTCCATCTCGCCACTCTTTTTCCATCTCAAGTTTTTATGTTATCTCTCTGCTTCCTCGTCTCCCTTGTGCCCTCCCTTCTTTTTTCTTCCACTCTTTTTGACCTCCTCTCCCCCCCTACTCATTTCTCTCTCCCTTTCACTCCATGCCTCTCTCTCCTCCTCCCCCAGACTGCTCTATCTTCCCTTTCCTCCCCCTTCTTTCGGTGTCTGCCTTTCTCCTTCCACTCCCCCCCTCCCCTCCTCTTTCCTCCTGTCCTCCTCCGTGTCTCTCTGTCTTACCCGTTTGCCTCTAATTCTCCCAGCCTCTCTTGCTCTCTGCTCGCCTCACTCTGCAACAATAAATTACGCACAAACTCAATGTACATCTCTTTGTTCTCCCCCGCCAGATAATTCAATTCATTTTAGCCGGGCTCTGCATTCTGAATGATGAATGCATTGACTATGCAATTAAACAGGGCTATGCATTAGCGCACTCTCAGTAAGCTCCGACACATGCATCGCACATATACTCTCTTGGACCAGTGTTTAAATGCTGTAATGCAACCATACTTTGCAGTGAAACACATGCAGAAGAAAGCGAACAACCCCTTTTGTTTTCACTTATTTTCACCATTCACTGAAATTATCAGCGTCAACGCCGTTTCAGAGACAGAGGCAGTGTTTCTCATCCAGATGCCTCAAAGGACAAGGATGCTGCACAACATGACAATGTTGCGGCGTCCTACCTACAGTGAGGCAGATGAAGAGCTGTCTGCATACCATTTGGGTTTACGGCGCTGTGCAGAGAAGTGTTTTAACAAAGGTGACCCTGCAGTCCTTGAAGCCATTGGTGGGTGGTTTCCCCTCTGTCCATCTTCCTTTCTCACCATGGCTTCCTGTGGTGTGATTAATGTTTGCTCAACAACATCCAGTCTGCATACATTCACATTTCCCTGTCAAGACACGAGGGCAGCGTCAGTCAGCTGGTGGGACCGGATCAAGTAGTGTAGGGTGGCACTAATAGACTGGTGCCCAGCTGGGTAGAGCTTGAATGTCTTGACAATTGGGACTCTCCTGCACCAGTTGAGAGCGTGATGTCGAGATAGTTATCAAGGCCAAGGGCAGAGTTAAGCGAAGAAAATGGCAAAACCTGGGAGGAGAAGGTGACCAGTTCTGGGGAACTTCATTCCCTTCCTTAAGAGAAGGAAGAATATTTACACTGGCACCTGTGCTGCACATTGTCCCCAAGACGAGCACCCACTTTAAATGCTGTGGGATTGTGGGAAGGCAGAAGGTGATTAATGGGGCGTGTGTAAACAAAGCCCTTGAAACAAAAGCGAGAGTGTAAAGAATAGAGATAAGGCCCGACTCCACTCAAGTTTGGCATCATCCCTCTTCCACTAACGACCTCTACTGTCGCCCAGTGATGGCGGGGGCAGTGAGGATGTGGGGACTTTAGAATAGAAAGAAAGGGAGTAAAAGAAGCCCTGACATGCACATTCATTCTTTAAATGAAAAGAGATAATTGTGAGAGGAACCGACCTGTCTTCATTCTTTGAATAAATAAAAACGCATGACCTGCCTGAAATATGGACAATGCCATTACTGATTTAATTTGAATAGACCACTTGTTTTTGTGCCTTGCTGTGGCTTGCCATGAATGCTAAAGTGGTCGACGTGACTAAGAAACGGTGAAGGGGAAGATAAACCGAGCCTGCTTTGATGAAAAAAAAAAAAAATCATATGCAAAATGGGCCAGGTATATGTGTCAAACACAGGTGATAGTCTTCCTCGGCATTATCAAATGGCTCCCCCCCCCAATCATTTTATATGCGCTTCAGCTAGTGTTGCCAAACTCGAGTCAATTCATTATTAATATCATTGTGACTGCAATCATAAAATGAGCCACTTTAAAGATGAGTTGCACTGGTCCTACATCTCTTTGGCCTTATCTTTTCTTCTTTCATCAGCCCCCAGTGTGGTCAAGTGAGGAAAAACATGTTTAGTAAGCACATTAAATCATAACAACAAGCCCTGACTCCTAACAGCTGAAAGCTTATTCATTTACACTCTTCAATATGATGGTCTCGCGCAGGTCTTAATCTAATATATTTGACAAAAGCTGACCAATTAAACAGATTGATTTCTCACAATGATGTAAGCAAGCTATAATCAACGTGGACTTGTTCTCTGCTGATTTATGAAATACTGCCTGTCAACCTGTGGCAAAGTCCTGTGTTTACATAATGATATAATGGAAGAGAGGGCGCCTGTGTCCTCCCCTTCAAATACTTTAGATAAGGCGAGTTAGGAGGTTTTGGACGGAGCAGTGGGGAGGCTATCTGTGGGCAGCCTGGCTCATTCCATAGAGCATCTCTCACCGCGTAGTGAGAAACCTAAATCACTGGAAACACATTCATGGCATACATGATGCCCTGGATGTTCTCCTCGTAGGAATGTATGCGTGATGGGGAGGGAAATCTGGTGAAGGGAAGAGACTGAAATTAAGAGGTTGGATGAGCCGGGAGTGAAGCTTTTCTTGTTGACTGAACACAGTAAGGTGTAGCTGCTTGGTTCTCGTCATCTCCCGTCTCTTCTGTTGTGGTGGTGTCAACTATGGCAGGTTCAGCAATGGGTCAAGGAGAGACAAAGGCAGCCATCTTAATACCCACAACCATAAAACACCTTAGTATATGAAAGACAACTGTATGTGTGCATCCATGCAGCTCTGGGGACAGTGCTGATCAACGCTTTGTGCTCAACTTCAAGAGGTTTGGGATAATATGGGCAACCAGGTTGCACTGGTGCCACTGAAGTAAATGCAACACTGTTTTTATTTTGTGCAAACTGTGGATTGTGAAATTGTGGTTGTTTCCTGACATATCGTAATTATGCGCAGTAATCATGGCTTGTTTTATATTTGAAGCTTCAATTTATTTATGCTTAGCGGTATGCTGTCAGTACGTCTGTATGTGTCAGTGAGCTCCATCTGAGCGAATACACCAGCCATTCACTCAACCCATCGACCATACAGTGCTTCCCTGTCTCCTAGCAACTCACCGAGTGCCTGCGGCTGGCTGTTACCTTTCCGTCAGGACCCGTGATTTTTCCCGGTTGGAGTGAGGTGACTTTCATGTGTGATGTGCGTTTGAGAGCCCTCCTCCTCTTCTTTTGCAGCTCCCCCTGCCAGCCTCCTCCGCTGGTGCTACTGGGGTGTAACATACAGCAGCAGCCCCGCTGTCAAAACGCATTGGGTTCAGATTCCTGTTTGCTGTACCCCCAGTGGAAACTGCTTTTTGAAAAAGGGGAAGACTTGAAAGAGAGGAATCACAGAGACTGATCAGTGAATGTGATATAACAAGAGAAAATTCTGAAGTGCTCGTTGGAGGAGGGGAAAAAAAAGAAAAAATTGCAAGAGGAGTGACAGTTAGAGGTGAAATTTTTTTGCGAAGAGCAGGATGTTCAGATTCATGAAACAAGAAAACGATATCTGCCCATTTTCCGCTGTTTTCTCAATGTTTCCAGAGAAATAGGCGTGGAACAGTAGCCATCTGAACCAACACGTGCATTTTAACAAGTGCAACTGAAAGGCTTGTGCAGGAACGTCGGAGTGGTCCGTGGCAATGGACATTTTCAACACTTCATTCACACTAAAGAGCCACTTCAATAATTCATCACTCATTCTCTGCACAGTGCCTCTCTGCAGCGGGCTAATAGTTTTCAACACCCTTTAAACTCTACTTTCTCACACACACACACACACACACACACACACACACACACACACACACACACACACACACACACACACACACACACACACACACTGAGAGCTCACAGAACTACTTCGCTTGGGCTAAAATACCAACAAAAATCATAGAGCGCGAGGTAAGTTTATTTAATAAAGGGAAACTATTTTTATACTTTCCACACAACAATAAACACGTCAAAACTAATTTGATGAAATAGTATTCCTGCAAATGTGATGCTCATTTTACATGCTTGAAATGCAGGGATTGCTGGAGTCTAATAGCGGCCTGTGATGACCCCATTTTGACCCATGATATGGCTACTCAGCAGCACAGTGCTTAGAGTCTGAAAGGGAGGCCTTAGAGGGATTTCTGGCCTGGCAGTGTTCAGCATAGTTTGGGAGAGTGAGGTCACCGGTGTGTGTGTGTGTTTTTTTTTAAATAAATGTGTGAGTGTGCATGTATGAGTGTGGTTTTGTATTTGCGAGTGTGTGTGCTCATACGTGTGTGTGTGTGTGTGTGTGTGTGATTTTTCATTGTGCCAGGAGGATATGGGTTTGGAAAGGCTAATTTGCGTTTAAGGGCACTGGGCCCTTGCCAGGCACACCAACCAATCTCATATGCCATTTATTATATGATGGCCACAGCCTACATGCACACATGCACAAGCATGCAACCAGCCTTCAACCCTGCCCCCACCCAAGGACCATTCCCTGAGAACATCAGTTCGTTCAGCAGTGAAATACACTGCACTGAAATCATTCTTAGCTTGTGAGTCTCCTGTCATCCTCAATGCTGCTTATTTACTTAAATCTCTCACTCATTCAGCCCATGATTGCCTATTACTCTGTAAATTTTCTTTCCATGTTAATCAAATCCTCAAGTTTTTCCCAGATTTAAATACTAAATCATGGATAAAAAACTTGTTAACAGTATAAACTCAAACTGCTCTCTTTTGGGAGTCACAGGGGGATGTGCTTTGTTTTCTCTGTTTTTACTAAAAGGGAGGGCATTTTTAAGTCTCACCGCCCCTCCATCTTTGGTGTTGAAACAGTTGCTCCTGATTATGGTTGAGTCATAAGACTTGAAAAAAGTGTGGAGGGGCTACAGAGGCATCAATGACACAAATAGCTTTTCACTCTTCTTCCTCCCCCTTTTTTCTCTTTCTTTCCCTCTTACTTAGGCCCTGCAGTTTCCACCCCTCTCCATCTGCAGTCTGACCTCTGCTATTCTTCACTATGATTCCTGTGTGTTCAAAAGCGGCAGGATGTCAGTAATTGGAAGGGATGTGATGGAGCGGGGGGCCGCTCCTTGGGGCTGGAAGGCCCCCAGCGCTAGAGAGGTCAGATAGAGCCTGTCTCACACTGACATGTAGGCTTGGACGGCAGCATCCAGCCACAACAGGCCTGAGGCAGCGCGATCAGCAGCAGCGGCTCTGTCAGGGGAGAAGCAGGAGAGCAGGGGAAGGAGCTGCTGTTTCTCCTCTCTACAGTCCAAAACCCAAGCTCTATGTGTGGCTCAGGTTTCCACTTAAAGGTATCTTTTAAGATACTTTGCTGCTTCTGAGCTAACAACAAAATCTCTGTTCCTATATACGGTACTTTTCAGTGCTAATCTCCCGTCTACCCGTTCGCCTTGTGGGCAGTGGGCGCGTTCTCTAATCAGCTGTGATCAAATTGCTGGGCTACAGGGAACATTCCTGCTCACCTCGCACACAGAAATGGCAGAGCGATTAGCACACCTCTTCACACTAGCTTAGACCACAGAAGCCCCGGAAAGGGCGGCTTAACGGGCTACTTTAACCACATCAGCTTTAAATAAAGATGTCTGGACCCACCACAAGTCTGAATCCACGCTGTACGCACAGGTTATACATATGCACTGTATACACTACGATGTATTCTGACAGAAAAGCAGTCAGATGCTTATTCACACACACACCCATTTGAATACATGTCGATGTTTATGAGAAAAAGATTGTGCGCGTGTGAAGTGACATAAATTACACAAGCACACATAGTCAGTCTCTGCCTTCAGCATATGTCATCTTCAGTAGTCCATATCGTTTGAGGGCTGTCCTGGTGGAGTACGAGGCTGATTTGGGGAAACACCCAGCTGACACATTAGCCCGGGCTTTTCATAGCACAGAGTCGCCACTGCTCTTCTATGACACTACCTGGGGCTTTTCATGTGCCATTTGGGATTACCACTCGACCACGTTAGTGCCATACTGCCCACCCACTGCCTCCCAAAAAACAATCCCACCCCACCCAAGCGTCTGGCATTTCTGCAAGGATATGGCGATGAGAGAAGGCAAGGCTGATGCCGACCAACGTTACTGTCACGTTAACCCTATGGGGCTCCGTCTGCTTGTCTTGCCCTGGGGTGTGCCATGCTTGGAAACCTTTCCCAAGGGTGGACTTGGTCTCACAGCTCAGCCCCCACCCAGTATGCTAACCCCTCCCAGTTTCTTCTTATGCCACCAAAATTCACCCAAATCTGAGCGTCTCCTCCTCTCTGTCTGTCTCCTCAAATCTTTCGTGGTCGAGGTCATGAATAATGTCAATTTCATGGTCACAAAGAAAATGCTTGCGGTATTTATTGCCTTCGTATTTTACAGTGTGTGTACTTTATTTCCTCAACATAATTTTCTTTGGATGCCATGTTTTAAACGTATTATTGTCTACCTCTCATCACGAGTTTCTAATATGCAAAGAAAATGATCACGTCATCCGTTGCTTTTTTTTTTTTTTTTTTTTTTTTTGCATAATCTCTAAAAAAAATAATGGTACTCTAAAATGACATTAAAATAGTGTTTTTAATAGTATTAAAGAGAAGAAGTCTGCATTGACTTCTCTGGCAGGTCATTTCAAGAACAAAGAGGCTCAGTCCTCTCAGGTTTTAAGTCTTGGAATTACCGATCACCTTTACCTGAGGATATTAGGCCGCATTTAGTGTCGCATGACGTCAGCATAGACTGCTTTCACACATGAACTTCGGACCATTTCTTGAGAATCAAGGCCAAAGTTCACACGTGAAGTTCCTCTGTTTTTATTCATGTATTATGGGGCTACAGCATTCAGAAGGCATAATCGAAACATCATGAGCAGTTCCAAACTTGCTTGCTATGAATGCTCTGGACAGTTGCCTGCTGTATTCACACATGGGTTCACGCGGACATAACACAGACTTTGTGTTCAAGATAGGAACAGCAAAGTCAGTTTGATGTCTGGCCCGACTGTTTCAGACTTTTGCATTATAAAATAAAGTTTCTCTGGGTAATGTCCTTAAAAAAGGACAGGGCAACAGTGCCATGTAAATCTAGCTTATAAGATGTAATGCAATTTAAATGCATCAAAAGAAGACAGCAAAAAAATCTGTTTGAAACACACAGTTAAGATTCAAGACCTAAAATTATATTAACTATACCCTATGGGGAAAGAGCACTAAATGGATGAGATATGTATTGTTGTTGTTAGCCTTATCGTGGGATTCCTAACATGTAAACATTTGGGTAGGCTGGTTGACTCGGGTAGGAATGGAGGCTGTTACACTATTATCAATAGTTCCTAACAGGACGTTTTTAACCTAAAAACATTCTCGGAATTAACTTTCCCACTTAGGTTGGTAATGAGAAATCTGGTGATTAATTTATAACCATTTTGCACATAATCCATGATTAAGCTAGTGTATTCAACTGCAAAATAAATAAAAATGTCGTAAATATTCTAATCATTGAATCCTTTATTAACTTTGTTTCTTATTCACTGGTTCACACGTGTGTAAAACGTTACAGATATTTAGGGGTGAGCTGCATGCACAGCCATGTAGCATATTACAGGCACTGCATATCCTGTTGGTTGGTTGTTCTTACCTTCTCAAGAGTGTTTCCGCTTCCACAAATCTAGCATTAGTAGGATGGTCATGTCTGACATTTGACAGAAAACTGTAGTTTGAGTCTCATCTGTGTCCATTTGCAGATTTCATTTTCACTGAAGTTGCTTTTTTGGACTAGTTTATGGGCACCAAAACTACTTGGAGGTCTCTAAGAGGACAGTAGCAGTCAGACGCCTTTATAGTAAAAGGCTGTTTAACTTTTGTTTTCCATTATTGCATTCACTGAAGCCAAAGTGCGCAGATGTGGGACTGCTTCTTTTTCCATGGCTCGTCTTTATTTATTTATTTTTATTTATTTTATTTAGAAAGAGGGCCAATACATATTAATGAACATTTTAACAAATGTAAATATGCCAGATTATAGCCTTGGACTAATTTCCATCTGCAGACCCTCTGGCAGGTTGGTGTTAAACACAAGTTAGTAAAAACACACAGAGACACTATTTACAGGTCATGTGACAAGGACAAAAACAGTGATCACATTATACTAGAAGAAACAATGACAAGAAGAGTGGACAACAGAGGACAATATAGATAACAATAACGGAAACACATCAATTATATTGCACAAACCCCAGTATTGCACATGCCCTGACTGTCCTGATATTGCACTGACCCATTACACTAATAGTTGTTTCCCTTTTTGTAACACACTAACTCTTTTTCACGTCCAATATAAAGCATGATTATTAAACATGATCACATGTTTGTGTTTGTTATCTGCACCTTGACTGGCTCTTCTTCTCCAGCACTGGACTGGCTTCTGCTGATGTCGCTGTCCCTCCTAGTGAAGTCTTTTAAAGCTGTCAGATGCTACATTTATATGTGATTGAGGAAGCATAAACATAGGTCGTGCGAACTGGCAGTGATTGACTGTTTGTTAGAAAGGTTAGCTTTGAGTCAATTGTTGAAATTATAGGTATAGATATAGATTACAGCCTTGGGGATGTATGGCGAGTTGTCTGCTGAAAGAAGGGTTTTTCTGATCATTTTAAAAGTGTATTCATAAACTGTTAGCGATATGGGTATTTTCGATTGTATATTTGTGGGTTTTTTAATGTCATAGTAGCTTAGATTCTCCATACAGGGACATATATGAAATTGTTTTTCTGATGGTAGAAAACAATATTTTGATTTCTAATAACCTTATAAACTTAAATTTGGTCTTATACTAACATAAACTGGATAATAGCAACACCTTTTGGCAGTTTATTATCACTAGTGTACGGCTAGGCAGCTGTCATGGAGTGGTAGAGTGTGAAGAGAGAGAGAAAGTTTCAGCTTGGAAGTGATGCTCGAATCACATTATACTTCCACCTGCCACTCTAGTAGGGAAGCATGCTATTTTCTGGCCAACATACAGCTGAAGGTTTGAGAGACATCAGCTGGAACATCACCTGACTGTGAAGCTCTACTCTTACACTGTAATGAACCGGCCCTGGAAACCTATCTTCTGTCTCTTGTTCAAGCAATATCATCTCGTTGATCTTGATTGTGCATCAGTGGACCAAAACATTCAAGTCAATGAGTAGCAGTGCATCTGTTAGCTATCTCTTTTTGTCATTCCGATGAACACTCATGGGGTGAATAGTATAGATGACCTGAGCATGGCAAAAGGAAAGGAGGCTTGTTACAGGAGGTGAAACAAGAAGCGAGAGACCCAGGGAATTTAGGATACCTGAGCTGGCAACTTGAGCCCAAGAGAAAGAGAAAACCGCATCCCAGGGGAGAGTGGTAGGGCTGGAGTCGGCCAGGGTATGAGACACGGCCCAGGTACAAGGACGAGCCAGCACGCTGCTGAGACAGTAGGATGAGGTTTCACTTCAGTGGGATTAACAGGTGAGCCAAGCGGGTTGCTTATTTAGATGAACAGAGCACCCCATCTCATTAGCAGAACAGTCAGACCTCTCTTTATGGGATAGGCAAGATAAAGTTTGGTGTCCATGAATTTCAGCAAGGAAAAAAAAGTGCTTTCTAAATCCACACACTGCAGGCTAGTATTCAATGCCTGCCCATTCCTTTGTTATCTCTGCTTGGCTGTAAAGCAGTCAGAGAAGTGGAAGGAATGTGAGATATTTTCCTGTGTGTGTGTGTGTGTGTGTGTGTGTGTGTGTGTGTGTGTGTGTGTG
>NW_005187434.1:1583808-1608533 GCF_000239375.1 Pundamilia nyererei | reverse complement strand
ACACACACACACACACACACACACACACACACACACACACAGGCACAAAAATCCAGGCGAACACAAAGTGACTTAACTAAACTGGCAAAAATGATAATTATATAAATCTTAATTAGTTTCCAGGGATTAAAAGTGTGCAGATTTGGTAAGTGAAGAAAACGCGAACAGCTTGAAACCATGATTATCTCACTGCGTAGTATAAAATTGGGGTTAATATACCTGAGATGAAACAAACAGCTTAAAAGTCCCAAACCTCCCTGTGTCTGGCAGGGGATTCTGGCAGCATCACAATGACAGGGATTGAAATACAGTTCTATCATAGACAGAAAACACAGAATATTCACAATTTATTCAAGAGATATAATTCATCTGGCTTTATGGGCCTCCGTACATTCTCTAAATAACAGATGATGAATCACATGTGCAGCTGTGTCTCATACAACAGGAAAAAAACATCTCGGCGTTCAGTGGTAGATAAGGCTTTCTTATTTTCTTTCATCCACAGTTTGCTGCTTCTCTCCCGTTTCCCCCCTGCTGCCCTTACTCCTCCTCTCTGTGTTAATGCTATTAATCTACACAGCCTTATTGAGAGTGCCTGTGCTTGGAGCAGGATTCAGATATTGGGTAGCTCATTTGGTAAACTCATTGACTGCTATCAGATTTCAGGTCAATGACCTAAATGACCAGACAGCAGCAGAAAGCAGGTACGGAAAGTGGAGAAATGAACACCAGTGTCGTTGGTATGCTGGTTGGCTAAATAGATGCCTGGTATTGGGGATCGGGGGGAACTATCTGGTAGATAATCGGTGGGTTTTACCGCTATTGCAAAAACCATTTAACAAAAAAATGTATGCAGGATTGTTAAAAGAGCATCAGTTAGATTACTGGATTAACAATATGAGTAATTTGTAGACATAATCTTATGTTCCTCTTGCTATTGTAATATTGTTGAATACTAAGGGAGCACAACTTCAATCCATAAAAGTACGATCAGAATATGTCTTGATGTATCTGATATCCCGGTGTCAGTGTCGTTCCTACATCATCATAATAATGTTTGCCCAGGATCAACATCGTGATTGACTAGTCACATTCTTGTGATGTCATAGCTTTGCAATATAGGGGGAAAATGCCTTGGTTTGTATAAAACATACTTCTGAAATAAATAATAAGCATTTTAAGTGTTTTCTTTTTTAATTTGTACATTATAATAATGATATTAAGGGACAAGGGTTGACATCCTCTTATTTGATTATAAACAGACTAGAAAATGATGTTACTGATATTTGTTTTGTCCTATAAATCGGTTGCACCTGCTTTTGTTGGAAAAGGTCAAATACAGGTAAAAGTGGGTGTACAGCAACTCATTTGTTTAAATTTGTACCTCTTTCCTGTTCCTGTACATGCTCTCTTCCACAGCATGTCATGTCCTCCTCGTCTCACCCCAACCAGTCGTGGCAGATGGCTGCCCTTCCCTGAGCCTGGTTTTGCTGGAGGTTTCTTCCTATTAAAGGGAGTTTTTCCCTTCCCACTGTCACCAAAGTCCTTGGTCATAGGGATCACATGATTGTTGGGGTCTTCTTGGTTGTATTATTGTAGGGTCTGCCTTACAATATAAAGACGACTGTCGTAATTTGGTGCTGTATAAATAAAACTGAAGTTAATTGAAGTGAATCTGTCATTTCTTAAAGTGAAACACGATCCTGTAACTTATTACAGTTTGGGGGAAATTGTAAATAAAAAATAATATTTTGCATTGAAGAAAAGTTGTTTTTTCTTTATATATGCTCTCTATATGTTTAGGTATTACTCTGTTAGTCAAATTAGAATTGGCAAAAATAGGTATTGTCAGGTCATCCTGGTTGAAAAAACATTGGAAACAATTGAAATTTGTCATTAAATACTTTTATAAATATATTACATTATGTATTGTATTATAGCATAGATAAGGGACTATAATAATACATGGTACATACTATATTATATCTCGTCTTATGTCTTTGGCGGTTTGTTAACTCTCTGACGTCTAAGTCATCATCAGTAATGAGACTAACCTTACGCCATCAGAATGTGGAAACGTCATGACAATTATGGGCACATAGAAATGAATCACTGTAACTGACACATGCAAACAAACTATTTACAGTTTTTCACAAAAAAGTACTTTTTGCTTGTATGCAAATCATTCGGTCTGAACCAAAACAAAAAGCCAGTAAAAGCAAAAGTAAATGAAGAGTGAAAGCAAAACAGAGAGTGACACTAAAGAGTGTCTTTTACACTGTAATTCACACCACAGTCACGCCACCACACCCCTTCTGTCAACTTGTGTATCAGTGTGTTGTGTGTTTAAAAACATATTACTATTATTCTGACAAAAACAAACAAACCCCAAAACAATAAACATCAGTTACAATTTCAGAAAGGACATCCAGTCAGTGTTTCTGGAGGCTGAAAAACAGTATTTATTAACTATTCACGAAGTTTTACAATTTTTGGTGCAAAACCAATAATTAAAAGTTAATTGACTTTCAATGTGCTTTTATTAATAATAGTTATCCATCCATTTGCTTAACTGCTTATCAACTTAAGGGTCGGAGCTGTCGAAGGTTCAGAGATAGCGTATATCAGGACACTATTCATCGTGTTATTATGTCGGTAGTCTCAATAAAAGCACGTAAAATACTTGTTTTAAAAAAATAAGCAACAAAAAAGCTAAAATGGAAAAGATAACAGTTAAATCTTTATGCGCAATAATACTGTTTGTATTAATAACATTAAGGAAGGACTTTTTTTCTCACAGAGTGCAGTAAATATTGTGGCATTGCATTTTAAACAACAGAGTTTTGTGTTAGATTAAAACTTGCTGAGAACAAATCAGTCTGAGAGATGCTGCACTCTACATATCGTGACATTCAGTTAATTGTTTCAGAACAAATTCAAATATACAAAGCAAAGAGAGCTTTTAAGGCGGCCGTGCAACGAGGGCAAATATAACATGTTTGAAAAGTATGAGCTGTGGTTACATTATGGTGAAGACCTTGATGTTCATGCATAATGTCAGTGAGTACTTTGGGCTTTGCTATAATTACATTTACAGCTGGAGTGCAACAAGGTTCATCTACGTGATGTATTTTCTCTTTGCTGTGTGCTGATCACAATGATTAAAGATGCTTTTCTAAATTTGCTCCCTATTTTGATCCTAATAGGTGATACGGTCATTCAGGCAGCTTTGAGAAAGACATTAATTAAAATATATAAAACTCCTTAAACATATACAGCATTGACGCAGGCCTTAATGAAGATTCTGTAACCTTGGTTCTTTCTCAGTAAGATGTTGTGATAGGAACACAGACCCTCTTTTTTTTTATCCAATCCTAACTGTTCTGAAACAAAACCTGAAACTCATTCTCATTTTGGGCATGATTAGAATGGAAGAAGTATTTATTGCATGTCTTCTGGGCAACATATTGTAAATGTGAGGCTCACACAACTTAGAAGAAATAAAGTTTTGCTTGCAGAACGAACACCACCATTAAACTTGTCTGGGCTTTTAAGTGGGCTATAAGATACAGTGACATCATTAACTCTGTAAACCTCGGCACCTTCATAACATGGCTTTCTAACATGCATTTAAAAATGTAAAATTATTATTATTTTTAGCTAAAAACATAATCTTTTCCTGACGCTTACCAAGGTGCTTGGATGCCTAAACCTAATGTGAAGGTGCGTGAAAGCTCACAATGGTCCAAGAAGACAGCTGAACTGCTGCACGTGTCCTTTAAAGAGAAAATGCTGTTTTTGTTCAGGTTCTTGTGATGAGCCGTTTAATAAAATGGATGAGCCCCTTACTTTGCCATTCATGTTGTATATTGCTAGCCTTTGTAAGATTGAAAAAAGAATGCTATCAAAGATGTAAATCACAACACTGCCATCTTGTAGTTCAGAAGGCTGTGCTGCATTATGATTTTACTGTTTTGCATCCCTCATGGAGCTTGATACTGATACTGGTTTCAAACAATACAACAAAAAAAAGATCTTTATTGTAACGTAACATTCCTGGGTTGCTAAAACCCAAGTTACACATGTAATGGTTCATAAGTGAAGTTCTCCTTATCACATATATTATATAGGTCATGTAGACATTGCCTTTGTGACCTCCAGCTGTGTCTCAATTGTTTATAAAAGAGGAAAACATCTGTTCTGTTAGTGACCCCATCCTTTAATTATCTTTCTGTTTATCTTTGTTTCTCTACCTCTATGCCTCCTTTTGCTCTCTTTCCTCCATCGTTGCCGCCTCCTTTCTGCCTCTTCTTGGGTCATTAGCATGTTGCTGATGGGGGCCGGTCATCCATTGAGCGGTGTGGGGAGGTTTTGGCCGGGGCTGCAGCAGGCCTGTCAGGGCTGGTCATTAAGAAAACGACGGGTCGTGGAATACACAGACAAGGTTGATTGGTTTCCTGCAGCCGTCAGCAGAGCCCTGCAGCATCTCCTGACCCTGTGGGCCCCATCTAACCTGCGTGCACACACAAGCACCTGCACGAGGAAAAGACATACTTTTGCATACACATGAACTCTCAGAACCTGTGCAGCCATACAACACAGTAATGTATCATATGTATTCACACCTCTGTCCAAAGGCTAAAGACTGGGAATGGATCATGGGGAGCCGCATTCAGGTGATTAACTTGATCCCGATCTGAAAACCCAGCTTGTTGCCAGTTTTTAGATCCCCTAGTGTTCAGCTTGGCATTAATCCAGACAGCATGCCTACTGCTCCTACTGTCAAGACCAGGGTATCCAGGGTAGAGCCAAAGGAGCACAGTGATAAAATAAAATAAAATAAAATAAAACGCCTGAAGTTGACCCCAGTTTTCTTGAAAGGTCATGTGTGGGATTGAATGTGGCTGTGTTCAGGGAGTGGCTCTGTCATGCATGCATAGATGGAATACTACCCAGCATCCATCTCTGCTGTCTGTTGTGCTGTGAATGTCAAAACCCAGAGGCTCTAACACCCTACCTGACCCCCCCCCCAGCTGCCCTTGCCTACCTGATGAACAGAGCCTCATGCCTGGGGCTTCTGTGCTCCAAATGAGCCCTATAATAATGTTACTTCAAATGTCAAAGGCAGGGCTATTATCGCGGTGCGTGTTTCGGGTATGTTGCATGTTGTTGGGAGGATACATCATGTTTTGTAGCTGCCATAGCAGTCTCTGCATCTCTCAGTGTAATCAAATGCATTAATGTGTAAAAATGCCATTTAGCACAGCGACTCTGACTGCAGGCTGGTTAGTAGACAGTGATAGACTGATAGGGTTTGACTGACAGTTCCTGGCTGTGGCCTGTCTGTGGGTGTTAACGACACACAAGCCTGTCTTCATGCTGCAGGGACCAATATGATTGTGCGCTGGTCCTACTCAGAACTTTGCACCCCATATGTAGATCAGGGATGCCAAACTCATTTTACTTGGTGAGCCCACTTAAGTGGCCCGGACCAGCGAAAGTCCCCTTTCTGTCAGTGTAAAGAAGTTTATTACACATTTAAACCCTGATATATTTTAATATAAGAATAAGAAGTGCAATTTCAAAAATTCATCCCAGTTGTTCTGCATGATAAAGAAATGCTGCTGCATAAAATAGAAGAAATCTGCCAGCATGACGCTTTGGGCATAAATTACAAGAAATAAATCTCAAATTACAGAAATAGTTCTGTTATCATAATGCGCATTTTGTCTTTTTTTGTTTAATAGAAATGTCTATTGTAGATAGTGAAAAACAGGATCTTCTCTTCTGTTCATCTGTTCCTCATTTACTATGGTGTAGAATGAATGACATGGGGGGAGGTCTTTATCTGTGGGAAAAATCATAAAAACAGAAGTTCAGATTTATGCCTTACTTCATATTTTCCAAAGTCATCCAGTGAACTAGAGTGAAGTCTTTGCCGGGCTGATTCTGTTCCCCGGGCCTTATGGTTCATATCCCTGGTCTAGATGATGCAGATTTGTGCTGTCACCAAGAGCGGTGTGCAGTATTGAGTGTAACACACTGCAAAATAACTTGTTACTCATTACTGTATTAAATCTAGTAATCACATTAAATTTGCAGTTATGACATTACTTGCGTTACAAATGTACTTCAGTTTCTCCATGATGGGCAGATGGAAAAGGAAAAAAAATGTCAAACGTGGATTTTTCCACCTGCAGTCAGCTGATTGCAGTTCATTTACAAGGATGATGAAAATGTGGCGTGGTCTATAGCTTTTGAGGAGTGGGGATATGGGCTTTAAGAAGGAAACAAACTGCCAATGGTGGTGTGAAGTGTAAACTTCATTTAAGACAGAAACAATTGGATTACACCGCTAACATGGCATTGGCTCTTTGCATGCATCTGCAGAGATGGCATGCTAACACAAAGCTAGCGAAGAGGCCAGATTGAGTATATGCAGACTTAAGCCCAGCAGCTAGACCCTGATCTTTAACAGGTAACAAAGGCAGTGATGGGGAGTCAGGCTTGGAGCACTGCAGCCATCATTTATACCTGTACAGGTTGCTACAGTAGAATTGCTGTGGGGATTGCTTTAAAGCGTTTTTGGGTTGGTTTTCAGCTTCATCGCAGTTGCTACAGTTTGCACTGGTTCACCAAAATTGAACTACAGAAGATTGAAAAAATGTCCTGACTGTTTTATCTGTATTGCTGTTGATCATGTTCATCACTTTCTGACCACAGTGTACTCATCTTCTGATGGCTGCTTGCAGAAGGATACCACACACTCACTGTATTAAAATGGTCTCCACCAGATTTCAATCTAAGAACACCATTGTGATGTGGTCATATGGGAGATTTGAATCATGGATGGGCAGCCAACAAATGTGCAGCAGCTGTGTCATGCTATCATGTTAGTGTGGACCAAAATCTCAGAAAAATGTTTCTAGCACCTTGTTTATTGTGTACAAGTAAGATAGCTCTGAAGACAATCCGGTCGTTAAGTCTGACGTCACTAGCCGTGTCTGGGCCTAAACTCCGCTGCAGGTCCATATATCAAACGATCACTATGGCATTACTGAGAGTTGAAAAACTGTCTAAAGTCTTTCATCTTTAATAAAATGATCAGCGTTCTGCTCTACCAGGTGTAACAATTGAGTTTAACATCCAGGCATCCATGAAAACGGAATTTATGACATTTAACGGAGTTAGAAGTTAGCAGGAAGTTAGCTCACTAGCTTCTATCTAAATACAATATAGCATGTCCTGACTGCGGGGTTTTGGAAACAAATTAAAACGTACAGCTCTGTTATCACTTACAACATAAATGAAGACAGAAAACTAAACAGCAGTGACGTTTGTAGGCTTACTGAAGTTTGGCTAGCTGGTATATAATGATGTGCTACGTGACCGCTAGCGACACAGCTATGTTAGCATAATATAAACAAGCTAACTTTTTTTCCACTCGATAAAAGTTAACGTGAGTGTTCTCGGTGGTCAGGAACAAATATAATCGCATGGCGGGATGCTGTAAAAGGACCAAACTTCATCCAGGAGAACAACTGAGATAATCCATCCACAATACAAGGTTAGTCATTCATATACTGCTGCATGGGCTGGGCTGTAGTTACATCCTAAGGTTTTAAAACTGAGCTTAAATAAATGATTAGCGGTAATAAAAGCCGAGGGAGGTCAACAGTGATCACTGACTGTTTTAGGAGCTTTTTGAGATTAAATAGAAGAAAATATATAACTTAAACATGTTAACAACACAAAAGCCATATTAAACGCAGACTACTTTAGGCCCGGAAGTAGGATTCGTCACGTCATAGCTTAACGACCAGATAGAGGTTGCAACGTAGTACTAGCAAGGTATACCTAATAAAGTGGCCAGTTAATGTTTGTTCTTGACCATAAGAGTTGCATACAATAGTTACTGTAGCTAACATTTGCAGTGATTACCACCATTACATTGATGTCATCAACAATCAACTGTAACTAGTTTATTCAGCTCTTCTCCTCTTATTTTAAACGAGTAAACACATGATTTTTATTAAAATATTCTTTATAACGATTGTGTTTTCATGTAGCAGAAGATTCAATTTGTTCTTTTAGCTTTAATAAATAAATGTGTAATCTTTTTAAGCAATATCAATTTCAAACTATGGCGTGATCACAACAATCACTTAATATTGTATGGTAAAGATCCTGCAGTAATTGTAAAATGCATTGACAGTCACTTTTTTGTCTAAATTCTCCTCTAAAGCTGCAAGGACACAGAAAGCAATTTAACACGCCTGCCAGAGACCACAGAATATTGATGAAATTTAGCGACTTCAACTGATTTTCTGGTTAAAAAGCACACTGTCTAGGCCCCGAGATAAACTTTTCTCAACTTCAATGCGAACGACTGAAGCAACTACCAGTGAGAGTGCCTTATACCGGTAATTGACACATGACAGGGTAGTGAATACATTAGAGGGTTACCTAGGCAACCGGAGCCTGTGATGTCTGCTAGTGACCAACCTTCACTTTCAAAGTGATGCACAGTGAGCACATTGCTCCCTGTGTGGACGCAGCTTCATTTTGGCGTGCTCCACACACCAACACACACATTTGTAAGGCAATGTACACACTCTGGCATTAGCCCAATATAACTGCTAATGGGACCTGTCTTAGAGGTGAAGCGTTGTTAACCTTTGATCAACCCTAGGCTCAACCACTTATAGGCTAGATAGAATTCATCACATTTCTGACTGACCAATTTCACACCCGTGACAATGACGAACACGCGAAGAGAGAGATGACCAAGAAACGTTTTAGCGCTCCCTTTTTTTTTTTCAGCTAATAGATAGCCTTTTACTGTTTCTTAAATGTTAAATTCATTTCAGTAAGTGATGGTCATTACACAAACAAGCCTGCTGGATAATGTGTTGTTTGCATTAATGAATTAGTTAAAAACATTCCATGAACCAGCTAGTCAGCCAGAAGCTGGATGTCAGGGCGGGTGTGTTTAACTCACTGTAACTGCCAGTTAACCAGGCTGCAATTAAGATGTTAGCTTCATAAGGATGACAAAGTGGGGGTGAGGGGTGGGGGGCGCCCAAGCCAAAATAGATTTCCATGACATCTTTTTAATAGCAATAGCAATTAACCCAAACTATGTTCTGTGTATTTCATGTACCAAAAGCACAGGAGAGTTATGACACATTGTTCTTTAAATGTTACATTTTTTCATTTATCGTGTTTTTGGCAGTTTTGATAAAACACCCATGTCAAACAAGAAGGCAAATAGCTAAACTACAGAGTCATCACCTCAGGGCTAATCCTTTGCTTAAGATATTGTAATATAGTACTTTTTTTTTGTTGCTATTTTGCATTTATTCATCAGGTGAATAATTTGTGTGTGTGTGTGTGTGTGTGTGAGAGAGAGATACAGTACGGCCAAGCAGCAAGACAAGGGCAGGTGAATGATTGCAAGTCTAATTAACAGGGTGGTGGCTCCTGCGCTGAGCTGCTTCGAGAGACGAGTCGTCAGAGACTCAGAGGTGCCGGGCTCAGTGGGGAGGACTCAGAAAAACAGCTTTAATTGGTGGGAGTTATTTATAGACAAAGCACCTCTTCCAGGGTTAGTGGGTTAAGTCTGTTCAGTCCTCTGTGGGGACAACTATGTTTGATGGGAACAAACAGACCATTACCAAAAAACCTGCATCACCTCCCCATCTCTTTACATGCACATCCCAAATCCAGTGCACACACACACACAAATGCAGATATAGCTATAGCTATATACTGCTGAACTGTTGCACCTTTCCCACGCACTTAGACATGCTGTTGACATCCTGGGTCTTGTGCAGAGCAAAAGAAAGTGAGAGACAGCAGGAGAATAACTGAGAGAATGAGCAAGAAAGTGAGAGAAGGGGTAGAGAGATGTGGATGAAAAAGACAAGGTGGGGAGGTTGCTCCTGGGTTGAATCCCTCATTGGAAGCGTCTTCATCTGCCGGCCAATCCTCCTGGGGGCCTCTACCTCTCCATTTCATTAGTTTGTCAGCCTGCACGAAGGATTGTGCATTAGGCCTTTAATTTAGTGGATAGCCAGAGGCTGGCTACCTGGTGCAACTCTCAGCTCCAACAGGCTGGAATTTAACTAGGATCAACTTAGCTCAACTCAATACACACACACATACGCACAAGCACACATTTTTCACTCACTCAGTGGGAGATACAGAGAGGGTTGGAGGTCAATTTATGTACTGTCTGTGTATCTGTCTACTTGTCTGTCATAGTGGCTAAGATGAGAAACAAAAAATGCCAAGTGCAAAAGACAATGCAGTGTGCAAGACAGCAACTCATCCTTCTTATAGCCCAACTCAAAACATTCCATCTGATCACCTTGTTTTCTTTTCAATGTACAGCTCCTTGTTCTCCGAGGCCCATCACCCCCGCTAACTTTCAACCATCTCTCCAAGCATATCTCTCTCTCTCTCTCACCTTCTCTTGCAAACTCCTCAGTTTCCCCTACATTGCTGGGGTGGGTGAGGTGGCTAAGTGGGGTGCAGGGCCTATTGGCGTAGACAGGGGCCCTTCTTTTGTTTCCTGTTACAACATGCATTTCACGTGGAGCCCTAGTTTCTGACCCTGCTGAGGCTGGAAGCTCCAAGGGAAGGGCCCATCTGCAGCATCCATCAGGGCCACTCTCTCCCACTGAGGTACTGTCAGAAGCTGGGGTGGGGGAGGCGGGTTGTGGGATGATAGAGCGGGGGTAGGGATGTTCAGGGTGAGGGGTTGTTCAATTGTATGGTTGGGGTTGAGGGGAATTAAAACAGACTTGAGGGAGTCAGAGTCTACCTAAATTTGAGGTGAAGTTGAGGGGAAGAGGGAAAGGAAAAAAATGCGTTTTTCCACACGTGTGTGTGTGTGTGTGTGTGTCTATGTAAGTAATTAGAGCAAAGAGCTTTGAAATACAAAAACATGTGAATAAACAGGAGCAAACAGTGAAACATGCGGAACTCATGAATCTCAGTGGAAGTGGGAGTGTGGTGAAGAATTCCAACAATTTGCAGCTGACAACAAAACAGGATTAATTAAAATGCCATTGTTTATGCTATATATACATATTATATATATTAGTGAATCTTCATGTGTGCACGAGACACGGTACTGATACAGATACAGTGGATGCAGGTGAAACAATTGCTTTAATTTCTGTGCTCTGGCAAGGGACTAACCACTGACAGAGGTTTACTGATACCAGGGGTTCAGGTAAAAGCTGCTGAGGGTGGAACTGAAAGACACCAGATGTTGCTCTCTGCCATTCTTTTTTCTCTGAAGGCTCTCGTGTGTTGTTGCACATACCTGAGGCGTTACAGAGGAAGAAAAGTGGACTGGTTTGAAGGTCAGTTTAAATAAAAATACTTCAGCAAGTATGACAGGCAGGGTGCGCTCTGTATAAATGCAGTGCTCTCATGCCAGCACGCTGGAACTGATTGATTGACTTGTAAGATGCCATGGACAGGCTGGGGAGGCAGGGAGGGCGAGAGAAGCGTAGAGATGGTGAGAAAGATATGGCTACTGTTTGGTGGAAGATGAGACATATACACATGTGTGTTTGTGCGTTGGTGTGTTGCACTGTTGAAATGCACATGCGCTTTCACGCACACGCGGTCGTATGCACACAAACAGCTGGCCAGCTCTAGCTTGGTTCTGGTCAGTTGCCCTTGGCCATGGCGAGCACAGGAGTCAGCTGTCAGCTTTTGACGGATTGATACAGGCACCCCTCACCCCTCTGCCTCCACCCCAACACTCCCAAACATCTACCTCCATCCCTCAGTCCTTCCAGCCCTTTATTGCTCGCCTCCTCCTCTTCCTCTTCAGCAGCCAGCCCATGCCTGGTGGGCATGTTTGAGAAGAGACGTATTGAAGAGTGGGGACAAGGCTACATATTGACCCTGGCTGTACTGGAACATGCCCAATTGTCACTCTGAGTCAGCCTCCCGTTTGGCATCATATTTTAGCCGTGTTAGCCACTAACCTGTGGTCCCGTTATCTCATCATCTGGCTCTCTGAAAGCAGCCTGCTGAAGATCACTCTGTGTTTTTTGTCCTGCTCAATGCTGTCTCTTTTACTTATCATAAAGATTTTATTATATATAGAAGATGTTTTCTTCAGTGTGTGTATGTATGTATGTATGTATGTATGTATGTATGTATGTATGTATATATATACATACATATATATATTTATAGCCTCTACTGTAGTGATTTAGATTATTCCTCATACTTGATGGAAGTACAATAAAAAACTCACTGGTGGATTTTTCTTGTATAAATCTTCTGTTTTTCCTTGCTTTGCTGATGGTAACCAGCAAAGAAGGCACAGCATTAACTCTTTGGACCCATTAAAACTTAGTGCATGATACTTTCTCGCCTTTTTGTGACGTCTCTTTAACACGGCGTCCGTATTTACACCAAGATTGCCATGCCTCTATTTGTCTCAGTCTCCGCCTTCATCTCAGTTCTGTTTGTCCGTCTCTCCCTGTCTCTTTCTCCCTGACCAGTGTGAAGTGTAATTGAAGGAGCAGTCTTCACATGGCCCACAGGCATGGAGGGGACATTGTGTGCGCTGTGGCGGCAAATTGCTCTCCGTGCTTCTTCAAGCCTGCACCTCACCTTCACTCCTCCTCCTCTCTTCATACTCTGCTCATCTTCTCACTACTTTATTAGTTAGCCCTCTCTATCACCAGTCCCCCCTGCCCTCCCCATTAACTCTCTTGCCCAAGTATTCCATTTTCTTCTGCAGTCCCGCATCTGGTTCATAATATTTACGTTCATATGAATTTAAAATATTTGAATGCATTTGTGCTTTAGTAGTGTGAAGGTCTGGCTCAAAGATGGTGCTGACTGAGTAAAACAGTCAAAGTGCAAGCTGCAGCTGAGCAGAAGTTGTGTGCGCATTAAGCAAGAGAGAGGGTAGATGGGTGGAATAAACACACACCCACTTGAGTTAGTGGAAGTGACAGAGCACCTATGATATGGGATGTGAGAAGTCTCCAATATAAAAAGTGATTTGAGCAGCCTACCTGGAGAGAGGCGCAGGGAAGAGGAAGCGCTACGGAGAATGAGCGAGGGAGAGAGATAGAGGAGAAAACCTGAGGGAAGGAAAATAGGGAGAGGGGAGAGTGGTATTCGGGCCGAGACGAAGAAGCGCATGCTTCATTAAGTGAGGAAGTAATCCTGGTTAATTAAGGCTCTCCATGACAGCACTGTCAAGGATGACTGATCCTTCATATGGCACCTCCCTCTCCTGACTGACAGCCAGTCTGCTCTCACTGCTTTGAAGGTGAGAACTTCCTTACTTATTCCCACAGCTTTTTTTCTCTCCCTCCGTCGCCTCTTATCCCCAATTCAAAGTGTTTTTCTTTGTTTTTGTATCTCATTATCATTTTGTAGTCAAGTGTGTGATGGATTGTATGTGTATTGGTGGGTTTGTACGAATGTTATCTTCCGTGCAGCATTTGTGTGTATCTGCCTGCGGGTGCATGTGTGAATGTTTGTACATGTGTAGTAATTGCTGCAGTACCTGGGCAAAATACGGGAGAAAATCAGTGGATAGAAGGCACAGCTCATTGATTGCTTGACTAATTAATCAGCTGCATTGGCTCCACGTGGATCTAGGCTTATTGAGTGGAGGCTTGGCTCGGGCCCTTTATGAGCCCATAATGATTCCTTGGCCCATGGGGGTCAAAGCCTCATCTGGCCTTTTGCACAGCTGTGGTAATACTACACAATACAGAAGCTTAGAGAGTGCACACACCTTGACCAAAAGTTCATCCTTTCTTGAAGTCTAAACCTTGACTCAATTGTAACATCAATGCACTGACCCAAGCAACATCACTGTGTTTGAGTGGGATCACATTTTTGTGGAGCAGCATGTTTAACTCTTATTTATAGGGTTCATTTTCACAGTGGGGTGCTTTCTCCACATGATCCATTGTATGCACCAACTAGACACCCTACAACCACATATGTGCACTGACCTATGCCATTCTCAGAGGAGCTATGTTGACAGTTAGTGTCCCCCTGTAGGAGAGCCCACATGAAACAGCAACCTGAGCTGAAACCAGAGAGAGCAGAGGCCATGGTATATGACCCAGACGCCCAGACAGGGCTGTGCTGTCCCGCCTGCCATCAATCCTTGCCTTCCGCCCCGGCCCAGCTCGAGACAGACTAGCTCAGCCCAGCCTGTCCTAAAACGGGGGACTACGACAACCTGCTCGTAAACATGCCTATAAAAGTCCTGTTTGTATTGCACCAGAAGGCGGCTCTGTCTCAGCCCCCAGGAGCTCACGTGAATGAGCACCCAGGATGACCAACTATCTTGGGGCTATGGCAATGTGATCGTCACAACAGGTGTCTGTAAGGCTATGTGTTGTGCAACTCCTGTGGATATGTACTTTATCATTGTAATGCTCCTGCATCTACGAATGACTAATATTTAGTTAATTAATTGACTAATAACCGTGTTGTGGAAATGTTGTTTGAAGTGTAATTCAGGATGCAAGGATATGTGTAATGTCACATGTTTATAATGCACACAAACACCTACGTACAAATCTGTGCCCTTAATAGCATGTTTTTGTGTGTCAGTGAATATTTATCTGTCAGTGTTTTGTGTTCAAAAGTGCAGGGTGCACGAGTCCACTTTCTTTCTCAGTTTGATAGGGAGTTTTAATGGGTGACTACATTAATGCAGGCAGCCTCTAATAGCCTCCTTAACTTTTTTTCCCCCCTCACGGTGCCAGCGACTCATGAAATAGATGATTTAACAGCAAGAAGCCTCTACAATCACACGCAGTCGTGGAGATAAATGCCAACTGGAGCAGAAGAGGGAGGAGGCTGTCCTTTTAAAGGAATGGACATTAGTTTTTTGCATACGTTTTATACACAAACAATGCCAACTGAACTGAATTAAAAAATTGTGTGCGTGTATAACATGCATTGGATATGAATCGGGTGGCATCGTCAGGACTGTATTTATAGTAACAAGTAATTATTCCTATCGTATTGCTCTGGATGCCATTAAAATCACTGTACCCTAATGTCTACAGGGCAGTTTAAGGACAGCAGGCATTGTGCTGTCATGGTGTTACTACTCCAGCTCAAATGGACAATAGTGGCTTTCTCCTATTCTGTCCCATAA
The DNA here is from genome assembly GCF_000239375.1 of Pundamilia nyererei. Lineage (NCBI taxonomy): Eukaryota > Metazoa > Chordata > Actinopteri > Cichliformes > Cichlidae > Pundamilia > Pundamilia nyererei. The sequence goes on along the minus strand of NW_005187434.1, from coordinate 1,593,355 downwards.
GCTCTCTGGCTCCCTTGGGTGGCTGGATTGGAGTTAAAGCACTAAGACCTACGCAGTTAAAGTTTACAGTGTCGTAAAGAGGACTCACGCATGCCAAGTCTCTAAAGATAAAGCTAAATACACTGTGATTACAGCACATGGTCCGTGGGCAGGAACTTGGAGCTCTAGATGGACACAAAGATGATTTGCACATTGCAACAGCACTACATGTGTGAACACTATTTTTCTTTTTAAAGTCTGTTACAACATGTTTGTGTGCTTGCCTTTGTGGTGTGGGCGTGTAATGTGAAACTATCTTGTCATCACTTACGCACCACAGATGCTGACTGAGCTCGATTACTAGAACACCTTATAATCACATTATTAATTTTCCAAATGACCATTCTTCTTTTGTGGTTTCATATCGACTATTTTCCACTATGTCTGTGAGTGTGTGTATACGTGAGAGGGAGAGAGAGAGTGATTGTGTTTTCGAATCAGTGAGCGCATAGGGCCATTTATAACCACAGTCACAAGACGCCAGTATAGGGTTAGAACAGAGATGAGCTCCTGCTCTCAGAATAGTCCCTTGGAGGCTGTGAGGCCTCAGCCACTGACCCTGGTCCACATTCCATATGGCAGACACACAGTTGTTGGGTCAGACATGGTTCCTATGCTGGCAAGGGACAAGCTGAGTAGGGGGGTGAGGGGCTGTTTTACCATTGACAACTGCTCTCTACTCGACACAGCCCTATTAGTGGAAAGCAGATAAGTTGTTTTGTAGTTTGTAATTATACCTCCTTACTCTTTCTTATTTTTTTTTCTAGTCTAATCTTTGTTTCCTACAGTCCTGGAGTGAAAACTTCATTCCACTCCTGCAACATTACAGGTCCCTAAATCATACATCCCTGCCCTTTTCAGTGTCACAAGCCCCTACCTCCTTATGCGCCGCCCCCAACAGCCTTACCATAAAAATATCCCTCTATTGCTTGAATGATGCATACTTGGGATAGCTTCCACTGGGGAAAAAGAAAAGACTTAAATACAGCAGGACAAATTTGAGTGTAGGACATAGGGGTACAGTGACAGTAAAGAGAGACTGTTTTCACTAACCTTACCACAGTTAATTGTGTTGTGCTATACCAGGGAATAGGCCCAAAGAGTACATAGTGATCCAGTATGCTCCATTGAGCCCTTTACACTAAATGCTCTTAAACAATCAACTAAGAAAGAGCCACAAAGGGAGAGAGAAAAACATCAGAAGCTCAGAAAGATTAAGTGAGCTTGGGTCAAAGTTTACTGACACATTAAATTTGGCCAGTGCTTGTCCACAACCAATAATGAGTAAAAATCAAGTATTATGTTAATTAAATTAATTCATTGGCACTGCTTTCACGCTGTAAATTAGTGCACAGATAAACAGGCAGACCTGCAAGCATCAACATGCAACCAAGGTACATTTCTATATACCAGATGGAAGTTGGAGACTTTCTCACCAGGTCTGGCTGCAGCTTTCTCCACCTATGTTTTTCTAGTCCGTCTGGCAATTTCACCCATGGACATTCTCAAACCAGCTTCTCTGACCTCTGGGCTGCTGCTGCCCCCAAGCACAAGTATTACAGACAGTCATTTTGTAGACTGTGTATATGGAGATTGAGCACTGATCTGTGTCTTCCCAGTGGGAATGGCTATATGGAGTGGTATGGAAGTGTTGTATGGACTCCGTCTTTTATTTTCAACACCCTACTCCCAGGTGGTGACAGCCCAGTGCTAAGTGCAGTAATAGCCAATTGATTTTGCTCTCTTTTTTTGTTGGTGGCTAGACATAAATCAAAGTGTCTGTCAGGGCCTCGATGTAGTTTGGAGCGTTGTGTGTGCGTGTGTATTTGTGTGTGTGTGCGTGTGTGTAATGGGGGTAGTGAAGGTTCTGTTTGGACTAGGAGAGTGTCAACAATTAATCCAGCCTCTGATCTGTAGGCCACTGCTCTTATGACCCTCAGTCACAACCCAATTGGGATAGCAACTACACAAGTGGGCTAAAATCTACACAGAGAATCTCAGCACTTCGGTCCACTAGATTTTTACAGTGTCTTCCATCTATTTATAAAGCATGATTTTTTTTTTCAAATTTTAATATGAAGATTTTAGATTAGTACAATCCATAAATAGCTATCTGACACGTTGTAAAGTGGACTTTAATGATCTAAAGGCTTGCATTTATTTCATGGGAAACCTTTTTCTAAGCATTTGCAAATCTCCAGTCCCCTTGAATTCTGTCAAGAATTCAAGACAGAAGCAAAGAGTTGGAATCATAGAGAACACAGATGTGAGCAACATTGAAACCATGTTAATCCTTTTAATTCAATTATGGTAAATAGGGACAGAGCTTCCTTCTAAACAAAACACAGTATGCAGGAGTTCAGCAGGCAGTGGCGGGGGGGTGGCTCTGATGTAGGCAGGCTACCCAGTGGGAGGCCTGGTGGTCTCCTGGGATACCTCTCTGCTCTCAAGCACCCTACTGGGATGCTCCCCCAAAGGCTTTTCCTGGCCTAGCCTGTGGAATAGCATGGCAAGGTTGGACAATATACCTGGAACAATGGGATTTGCACCACACAGACACACACACACACACACGATGTGACTATGTGGCCAGCTGTAGTCATTCCTATAGAGACTTAGTGGGGAGTTGGAGGGAGAGGATGGGTTGGATGGCATGTAATGTGTCAGGATTGAGTATTAAATGGGGATCTGTCAAAGTGCTTTGGGGCCTGGCTAGCTTCTTTGCTCCTGAAATGGTTGTGCAGAGCAGCAACCTGCTAACCTAGGCCAGACTGACACCAGCACCTCCTCCACTATGAAAGAGAGTGTCTGTTCCCCAGGATGAACACAGGACAGAGAGGGGGCAAAGAGGGGGCTGAGAAAGGGAGTATGTTTTTAAAACAGTTAGACAATCTGTTTGGATTAGGCCCACTGCCGAAGAGACATGGAAATGATGGGCAGCCGGGACGATAGGAGGAGAGGAAGAGGTGGGGGAGAAGTGAGGAGGAGGGAGACAGATGGAAAGGAAAGGTGGTGGTGGAGGGGATGAGAAGAGGCATGAGGGGGGTGAGAAGAGGAGAGGGGTCAGAGACTGGAATCTCAGGATCTAAGGCTCTTTTGGCTTGATAGTTCCCAGATGTTGTCGGCCCCCTTCACCCCTCCTTCCCTTCACTATTTCACTGCTGTGGTGAATACACAGGAGCCCAGTTAGCCATGCGGGACAGATGGGTCAGTGACTGTGTTGAGATGGGCCTCCTGTGGACCAAAGGAAATGGGAGGTGAGAGGCATTCTCCTCTCCAATGGCCACAGGCCAGAGGGGGCAGCCCTGGCTATAATTTTTTATTGTCTCTCCACCCTTGGCAATCTAAGACAGTGAGGTGTGTGTGTGTGTATGAGAGAGTGCGTGTGTGTGTTGCATGCATACACTTACCTGTATGCATTGACAGGCAGGTTTTTATGCAATGACCAGAAATTGCAGAAACAACTTGGAGTGAAAGGAGTGGGGTGGTAATATTGCTGGTAATATTACAACACAATATTAACTGTATATATCTGTATGTAGTTTGTAGTATATATTTCAACAGAGTACTGCTCTGCAGTCATAGACTGCAGAGTATGTGCAGGTGCATGGTGACACTGTAGCCTGTGCTGAAATTCTGGCGCTGCTTGATTTACAGCGTCTGGCTGCAGCCAGCCATGTTTCAGGATGACAGCGTGTTCTTGTCCACCTATCTGCAAAAACGCTTACACTCCATAGCTCTGCACCACACTGCCTCTACCGCCTCAATCATCCTCAGCAGCAGAAAGTGTAGTGGTCGTATATTAGCAAGTTGTTGACTGGCCACTAAAGCGCACATTTGTCAACATATTAGAAGGTGTCAACACTTGAACAACACACCATTAAGCCCACCCAACCTATTTCAGTGCCAGGTGCATAGTTCCACCTTTATTAACCCAAAAGTTCTAGGAAGGGGGAACACGTTTAAATAAGAGGGAACAGAGTAACGAGGTTACTTTTTGCTGTTTTGTGTTAACTTGGAAAAGATGAATTGTCAATTTGCCAAAAGTAATTAGGTGTTTCGAAACTTGAATATGGTGCAGCGAAAGTTATGAGCCACATAACTGGATTCATCCCAATGCTCCTATTGCAGCCTTGTGAGTAAAAGCTGGGTAGCTCAGAGACAATAAACCCTGTAGTTACCAAAGGTTTAAGAAGGGTTCTTTTTCTATTTTACTTAATTATGATTTGAAAATAGTTCACCGTGCTTGTTTCAAGTCTCAGAAGTTTCTGTATCCCTCTGGGTGCTTTTAAACCCTGAGCCACACGAAGGGAATATTTCACAGAAGCCCTGGCTTAAAATGTGGTCATGGTTGCCAGATATGGAGAGAGACATTCTATCTCTCCAGAGAAGGGCGGATATCCTCCTCTGGATATGGTGGGGGAGGGTATTTATGGAGCATCTCATGGATATTACAGGGAAATTGGGGATGGGAGTACGGTTGTATGTGTGTGAAGTAAAGGAGGGAAAGAATCGGGGAGCCGCTGTGATCAGGATTCCACAGCTGGCTCATGTCACTCTTTGACCCTTTCCCCCACATATTCCCCACAAAATAAAAGTCTAGACTGTACTTTTCACCTCACCACTTCACAGGGATGGCCAAAAAGGCATATGTTGGGTTGGACAAGACGAACGAAGTCATAACTTTCTCTTTCCCTGAAGGACTCAGTTCAAAAGACTCTCTATAGGCTTTTTAGACTTTACACTTCATGGCAAGACATGGTGTCTATTAAGCCCATTAATAAATAAAGCAAGGCAATAGCGCCACCAAAGAAATAGATATCACACTATTACTTATTTAACCACATTGATGAATTATTTATTGTTTATTCCAAATGATCTTTTTTTTCTTTCTTTTTTTTTTTTGGAGTGTACACTTTCAGCTTGGGTATCCCATGTGAACGCTTGCGGCACCAGATGATTTGGATAGCTAAGTTCATCTTGGACGAGTTTGTGAAGGGGTATGTGCCTTTGCTGGTGCAAAAGTACTGCAGGGGGTTGGGGAAATGATCCTTGATGATCGTGTTACTGACATCAAAGAATAAGTACACCAAAGTCAACAGCCAAACAGTATTAAACACTCACTGAAAGACATATACTCTCTGTCTTCCTCTCTTTCACACTCATTTACTTTCTATGTCTTTGCCACTCTGCTCCTGAAACACTGTGGGTCCGCAGAGAGAGATAAATTATGGGCTGAGTGGCTTTTTGAAGTCTGCTCGGCATCAACACCAATAAACGCCAAGCACGGCCCGCCTCCCTGCTCCTAAATTAAGTAATTATTACTACTGGTGTGACTTGGCCATGTGGACCACCTTGCGCCTGGTTAGGGCTGAAGTCTTTGGGTAGGCAGTAAAGACAGACACGGGGAATGAGCAAAGCATATGTCTTCTAAATATAAACCAAATGCTAAAAATGATGGGACTCTGTGTAAAATGCACATAAAAACAGAATGCTATGATAAACAAATATCATACATCCCTATTTTATTCACAACAGAACACAGAAAACACATCAGATGCTTAAGACGTTTGAGACATTTTACAATTTAATGGAAAATATTCATTTATTTTGAATTTGATGGCACAACAGATCTCAAAAAAAGTAGAGAACGGGCAACAAAGGGCTGGAAAAGTAAATGGTACTAAAAAGAAACATGTGTAGGATCATTTTGCAACTAATTAGGTTAAGTGGGACTAACATAATTTGGTACAAAAAAGCATCTGACAGAGGTAGAGTTCTTCAGAAGTAAATATGGGCAGAAATTCACCAATCTTAAAAAAAAGAAAAAAACCCATCCACTAAGGCTCTGTCATGCAAAGACTTTGTGAACATGATCCAGAAACACCGTTGTCTTTTCTGGGCCAAAGCTCTTTTAGAATGAACTGAAGCAATGTGGAAAATTGTTCTGTGGTCAGGTTAATAAAAATTTTTTTGAAGTTTTTGGAAAACATGGACACCGTATCCTCTGGACTAAAGAGGAGATTTTTCAAGGAAGTGTATACTTTAGCAAGACAATGCTAAACCACATGCTACATCTATTACAGCAGCATGACTTCATAGTAGAACAGTCTGGGTGCTGAAGTGTCCTGCATGCAGTTCAGACCTTTCACCAGCTAAAAACAGTTGGCACATCATGAAACCAAAAATAGGACAAAGATGGCCCGGGACTGCCGAGTATCCTATATGAGACAAGAACGGGACGACATTCCTCTCGCAAAAGTCCAGCAACTGGTCTCCTCAGTTCCCTGATGTTTACAGGTTGCTGTTAAAAGAAGAGGGTAAACTACACAAAACAAAATTAGGGTTAATATTTTTCATAAAATTGTTCTTTTTCTCAGTTTAAACAACGTCTCTGGAGCTGGTCTTATATTAATCTCTTTCTTTCACATATTGTTGCTTAAGCGCTTTCTATACCATTTACCTAAACTGCACACTTATGTTAAACATAAACGTAAAACATTTCTATGATATAAAAAGTTAGTTGGATAATGTAAAACAATACTTCTTTTTGAGGTCTGGGTCAGTTACGTAAGATCTCTTTCTGCTGAACAATGAAATAATAACAGCAGCTGGCACTTCTCTCAAATTTAATGCCACTGTACCAAATAGAAAAAAAAATCTAGTAGCTTAAGACAAAAGAATGGAGGAGGTCCAAAACAGAAAGAGAAGAAAGAAGTTAATGGAGAGCAGGCAGCTCATTCTCCTGGAGCGTCCTTTAAAGTAGTGCCAATGCCCATTCTGGTGCCATTGCACTGCATTTGCTTCTAGGGAAAGAGGACGTGCAGAACCCTCTCCTCTCATCTCTCCTCTCCACCTGACACACGCCTGTCTGGCTCCTGCAGCAGGGAGACTGTATAACCCAAGTGTGTAAAACAGTCTTTTACAGCATTGTAAAGATTTACTATTGGAGTAAATAACGGTGGGTGAACAGGGCTTTTAAATGGAACCCAATCAATATGTCAGTGGAGGCTGCAGCAGAGGACAGGGCTGTGTCTGATGTCACATACAGGTAGACGGAGCAGGGCAGTGAGAAGTAGACCGAGGAATACCAGGAAGAGCTCTGCATAATAGCACTAAAAAAACAAAAAAGAAAAAGCTCCCCAAACTTTAGTGACTCCTTATATTGGATGTTAAATTGCTACCTAGTCTGCAACCAAGAATATTCCAGAGTTAAGCAGAACACCATGGGTCAACAAAGTTTACATGAAAGACAAGATTTATTATTGCAAAGATTTATTAAAATAAGAAAACACCTCTTAGCATAATGTGTACGACCGTCAAACATGAAAAATATCAATACATGCATGTACACACACTGAGACACAGTATAAATTCAACACTTTGCTCCCTCACACGGACACGTCCATGCACCCCTGTGCAGAGAAATGCAGACATGCAATAAATTCCAACTCCTGTGAAAGCAGTGTTGGTTCACACACACACGCACACACACACACACTGACATTCAGCCCCTATAGACTCTCACACACGCACACAGAGACACCCCAGCCTCATGAGCAATAAATCGCACAGCCCATCTAACAAGTTCATTTCCGGAGGCCAGAGAGGATGGGTCCTCTGACTTTGGAGTCAGCAGCCTTGTGAGGATCAATGGCAAGAGACGGAGAGCGAGGGGCAAGGAATTGAGCTGAGATACAAAAATCAATCAGCAATTTAATCGCTTTGGGAGGGGAAGACAGAAAAAAAAGAGCGGACAGGAGAGAATTCCACAGCTTTTTTACTTAAGAAAGCAGTGCTTTGATTTAACCCTTTGACATACATTATACATCTCCCAGTTTTATTGATGCTTTTCTCTATGACAAGAGAGGCTCTAGAGGGAGCAGATCTATTTTGAGACATAAGATCAGACAACCACTGTTTCTATCTGCAGTCTCACACAAGACTTGGTTAATGTTTCAGAAATAGAGTATGCCATAGATGAGAAATTCCACTGTAGATCTTTAGCTTCTATGCTCATGCATTCAAAACCTGCACGCAGATATATGCGTAATATACAAGTTTCTTCAACTTCAGTATAATATGCACCTAAACATATGCCATATTCCTTATGCTGGAACTGTGAGGTTGGAGGTTGATCGTTTGGGACAAGTTTTAAGGGATTTTTAGGCTGCTGAAGGTAAAATGAGGATTTTATTGAAGATGATGATGGAAGCATTTCTGTGGAAGGAGTGGTGGTTACGGGGCTGGGTGTTGAGGAGGAACTCTTTTAGGTCAATGGCTCAGGCTCGGAATTGACACTATTGAACTTGCAACCCTTACGCTAATAAAATGAGTGACAGCCTCTGGTGCAGAATCGAAGATATGGATCTTCTGAGCAAAAAAAAAGGCAGCTGGAAGAGGGAAGAACAGAGACACATTCCTTAAATCAGTTTGACCAGTGAAAGAGACTTAATGGAAAGAGACTGAGCTCATCAAAAACGTTGCCATCTTTTCTGAGCATGACTTTGTATGAGATTAGTGTATATTTTTGCAAGCTCGTTTGTGTGTACATAGAGCACACGTTAAATTCTACTGCACAGGATATACATAGTTTTATTAAAATTGCTAATTTAAGTTCTGTGTATGTAATGTTAAAGGCTATTGTGTATTTGTACAAGCCAGCGATTGTGTGTCCAAATGACTCTTGGCATTATGTACTTGAGAGAAACTCTGTGCACTAATGTGTACTCACTTGGCCTTATGTGAGTGAGTGTGTTAGTGTATATATGTGTGAGCTAGATTGGTGGGGCGTAACAGGCTGATTCCTGCAGAACTTAGGCATTGCTGAAACTTAGCAACAGGAGCCAGGGGCCTCCCTCCCCAGAGAGGTTGGCTGCCGAGACACATTCATTACCAGTCCAGAATCTTGGGCTGGATTAAAAATTCATGCTGTTTACAACAACAAAAGGCCCCCCGTTAAAGAATATGAGCCCTTCTGAACAATGGCTCCAACAAACCGTGAGCAGATCGCTGACATCTCAAAGGAGACCGGCGGTTGTGTATGAGTGTGTATTTGAGTTTTTGTGCCGCTAACAGCTAGTATTGTGCTTTCTCAGTGCACACAACCTCATGGGCAATGGTGGTATAAATAATGATACTGTTTACTGCAGCAGGGAGTGAAAACAGCCTAAGGGCACTTGAATAAGGACATGATTCCCTCAAAGTCTTGTGCCTTGTCATGCTGTTTACACCCATAATAAAGGAGTATGTATTTTCAGCGTGGCACACATGTGTGTGTAGGTGCTAGTATGCTTTCTTTGGCGTGAACTGAATTTTGGGTAGAGTGTGTGACCCTGTCCCTGTTCGGCTCATTGACAATCGCCTGTGTTCTGTGCTGTCGGCTGATTTGTTGGCAAAGGGACTGTGCTTATGAGCTCTATTCAGTGTTAATTAGCACACTCCACAGCGATCATTATATCAGGTTCCTGTGGTGACGTTTGATTGCATTGTCCCTGTGGGGGGGAGG
>NW_005187434.1:1546936-1583764 GCF_000239375.1 Pundamilia nyererei | reverse complement strand
CACACACATACATCGCATGCACAAATTTCACTCACAAGACCACACACGCAAGTGCCAATGATGGGAGTCACATAAATCCTGCACATGTATAACAAAAATCTGTAAGAGTGCACTCAAAAATACAGTTTTGGGATACAATTACATAAAATATTCCCCCCAAAAATATATATAAAAGAGAAAAACACAGGGGTGGAAAACCAGGCGCCCACAGCAGCAGCTGCCCCTTCATTCCGTTAATGCCACGATGAACAGGTGCAAGGTCATACCACTATGCCAATAACAGGTGCTCATCATTCTCAGAAACTTTTGTCTTTGAACCACTAAATGTTACAGAAATGTTCTGTGCTGTTTGTATTGCTGTGATGTGGATTGGGAGAGAGCAGTCATGTGTGCACAGGTCAGGCAGATTCTGACCATAGTTGCCCTTTCTTCTCCATCAGAGACCGAACAACAGCCAAGGGGCTGACAGCACGTTGCTGAGTGATACTTTGACCTGTTGTACTACTGTTTTCTGTGATTTCAGCTGGAATGTGAGTAGTTAAAATAGATCGATCAGTAGCAGCACATCATTTTTCTGAAAGTGCATAAAAACCATGTCTTTCAAATACTTTAAAAAAATCAAAAGGTGGGTCACTATGACTCTCTTTTTACTGGAGTACATATAATTGATAAGACTGTGCTATTTCGTTGCAACATTGTGTCCTAACAGCTCAAGGCTATTCCTCAGTGGACACTTGCTCATGAGCCCAGTGACAGTGCATAATGAGGGTTGACAGTCACCCCCCCAAACCACCATCAGTAGCGCCTCATGCTGGACACCTGTTTTTGTTTTTTTTCTCTCTCTCTCGTGGGCCTGGTTTAAGTTTCAGTTTTCCAGAGTTCGCCAACTGTCATTTCCCAGCCACGGCATCCCACAGCAACACCTATTGACTGACAGGATGCTACCATTGACTACCTTGTGCTCTACAACTCTGAGCCTCTCACATCATGGGGCTGTCATCTCAGTAGCATATCTACTGCAGTACTGGTCTCCTTGGTATGAGTGCTGTTAGATGTAAGCGATATGTTAACATTACCAAATTATTGTAAATACTTTGCTTATATAATTTTGATGTTGGAGAAAATTCAGTCTTGTGTCAATTCAATTCAATTCAGCTTTATTTATATAGCACCAATGAACAGCAATCATCTCAACGTACTTTATATTGTAAGGTATGGATCCTACAATATATAGAGAAAACCCACCAATCCTGTGGTTCCATTATAAGATAGCTCTTGGTGAAGGTGGGAAGGAAAAACTCCTTTTTAACAGCCATCTGCTGCAACCAGGTGGTGGGTGAGGGGAAAGAGAAAGAAAAGAGAAAAAAGCCAAACAAGGACAAAAAACAAACTCTGGAAGAGCGAAGACAAAAGTTAATGGTATGCAGAAGTGGCATGTAAAACATCAGGAGTGAAAAGAGGGCAGGAGAATAACTCAGTGCATCAATGGAAAGACCCCCAACAGCCTGAGCAAACAGCAGCATGACTAAAGGATGGTTCATGGTTTTAAGCCTAATTTAAGATTTTTTGTTCACATAAAAATAGTGTACAAATACAGTAAAAACGTAACAATTTCACAAATGTGAATTGTATATTTAAAACTGTTAAGTTCAAGTTTAATACTGTAAATATATATCTAAAATCTGACACAATGAGAATGAAAAGAGCTGTAGTTTCTGTTAACATATACCTGTTTGTTTTCACTACAAACATGTTAGCAGGTTCTTTTTCCTCTACAACTGTAATACTTCTATGAGCAGTATTGAACTGTCAAAATAAAAATGTAACAGTTAAAACAATTATAATGACTGTAATTATAGTTACAATGATTATTGTAATCATTAAAAAAATGTGTAACACCAAATCACAACAGCAGCCGCTTCAAGGCGCTTTATACAGTCAGGAAAAGACCTCACTATAGCACAATAGACGTGTCTTTGAATTTAGGTAGAGTTATCCATTCAGTGGATTGTCTCCTGGTACCTCTACCATAAGACTGTGCTGTGAAATCAGTGAGCAGTGAGCTATACATGGCTAAAGTTAAATTCTCTTGTCATGTTCAGTGTGATTCTAAGTTACTTTGATTTATTTGCTAGATTTAATTGCTAAAAATGCATAAAGAGCCCTTTTGGGGACTTGATTGGTGACTTGTCCAGGGTGTACCCCTGTATTTGTATTGCCTTTTTGTATTTCTGTAATGAAGCTAATATTTTAATAAGTGCAAATGCCTCAAGGTTGATATCCATTAAATACACATGACTTAATCTGAAATCATATTTGCAAGATTGGGACTTTTTCAAAGGTGTTTGCTCACTTGTTTGATGAACAGTTATTTACAGGTATGCATTGAGAAAAAAACAGAGACCCTCAACATAAACGATCTGCAAAAATACACAAAAGAGCTAAAAAACTGTATTTCAATCATGGAAGACCTTTGTAATTTTATGTGATGGTAAACTTCTGTTATTTTACAGTATTTTTTCTGGCAAAGAAGTTTGCCATACTGACACTTCACCATGTCACTGGAAATATTTTGTGGGTTGATGTCAAAAGAACATACAGTAGGATAAAAACATGATCTCAGAAATAAAGTGCAGTGACGAGAGCATCATGATTTAGGGCTGCTTTGCCGGCTCTACATCTGAACGGCTCACTATCACTGAGCTCACCATTTCATTGATTTAAAATAAACAAATGAAGCTATCTTGTGTGATACATCTGTAGGGGCTAGAAACATGAATCCACATTTTAGCAGTAAAAAATTATGATACAAACAATTATAATTAAGCCATGTCTTAAACCTTTCCAGTGTACCAAACACGTTGCCATACTGTAAATGTTTAAGATTTAATTGAAAAGCAAAAAAAAAAAAGTATCATATTACAAAGTCGAATGACGATAAAATCTTACCTGAACAATCAGAAAAAAGATTGCTCTATAAAACATGAGTAATATAAAAAAGTTTCTCTGTTATTTTTTATGCTACTGCACATGCAATGACGAATAGATTAAAAAACAACAACAAAAAACTATTTCTGTGATCAATAATTTGGCTTACCTTGGAACACAGTTCCTCCTGTTAGCGTACTGCCACTGTGAAAAGACCATTGTTTTAAATTACCTCATCTGAACAAGTGAATTCATGTTGCTTACAAGGAATCTTTGTTAGACATGGGCCTCAGGGGGAAAGCAAAGAACTCATTTAAGTCCTCGAAAATCACGACATTTGGTAAGACTTAATTCAAACTCTGTGTGTGTTACAGTTAATGAGAGAAAATAGTGTAATGTAGGATAAATTTATGTGTGCAATAAGTGTTCATACTAATCCAATTTATGGTTGAAGAGAGCTTGATAGAAAGTCCTTAGTTAAGCTTGCCAGTTGTCTCTCTTGGCCACATCTAGTGTTTGGGGTTGGAACCTGTGAAGTGGATAAGGTTCTCATCTCACCAGACACAAAACTGAAGGATCCTCTGGCATCAGTTATTGCACCCTGACTGCTCATCCTCATTCAAAGTGTCAGTCTTGAAGTGACACAGGAGAAGGCACTTGATAGTGCTGACTGAATAAAACCAAAGCAATATGATCCTGATGCTAAGCAGGTAAATGGAAAAGAATGAGTTGGCCTCTTTGTCACCCTGGAACGAGCAAACGGCTTTTGTATTTGTGAATGAAGCCAAGCTGAATCTATGAATACCCTACTCACTTGCCTCAGTGTGGGATTGAAATGCCAACTATATTTTCATTCCTCCCCTTTCAGTCCTTCGCTTTCACTCCCTAAATGCAAAACTCTAACTTACACAACTTGAAGTCGAGGTAGAGAGAGACAACACACAATTTTACGCTTCTGTGCACACAAACAAATGAGACGATATTGATTGGAGGCACAACTGCATTCACACTGATGCTCCTCTCAGTCAGTCATGCTTTTGCCCTTTGCCCTGCTGCAGCCCTGCAGTTTAACACTGTGAGCCTGCTCTAAAGGACGCACTCAATTCACCTGACATCTAAATACTACTACAAAGCACATGCACATTGCACTCCGTTGAGCATGAATAGGCTCGTGTAGTCTAAATGTGACTGTTTACATAAACCCTAGTTCTAATATTACAATAAGAACGGCTTATTGATGTCTGCACAGGGGCATTGCTTCTTCACGTGCTGGGTAAAGCGTGAGTTAGGTTACAGTACAGAAATTCTCAATACTGCTATACCTTGGACATTTTTGAGAACTTCTGAAAATGTAAATAAAAAGAGAACTTACAGAAGGAAAAAGCCTCAGACACTATTAAAAATATTCATTCTTTCAGTCTGCATTAATGAAAATATAATCTTGAGCACTGTTTTGAAAGTAGAATATTATTCTCTTCTTTCTAAGTTGCGCTTGTATTTTGATGTTAGAAGAAACGTGAAATAAACTTCAGAGCTCAAGCCTTGATAATCACACATACCTGACATCCAAAAGACACATTTTAAGTCTCAAAGTGTGGGAGTCAGTTGGGGGGGGGGTGCAACAGTCCTGATTCACACTGCTACCAACCCACAGATTGGCTGGCACCTCTGAGGAAGTGAAAGCTGAGTCATAATGTGACTCTTTCTGCTATAAAGAGGAGCATCCTTCTTCTCCCTGTCTTCAGGGTGGAGTTAGTTGATTTGGAGAATGTCAACCCGACATTTTTCAGGCATGTTCTGTTTGTTTAATGCTTTTGCAAATTTGCAGAGAAGCTTGTTTGCTTCTGAGAAAGACAGATGCACACATGTAAACAAGAAAGAAAAAAGTTTAAAAAATTGACATGCAATTTCTGTTTGACCTTTCGCAAATGCTATTGTCTGTCCATCTTGTATGTTTATCCTTTTTTCCCACTAGAAACCAACAGGATAAATCTTGAATGTAATATTTCTTTCATTTGTTCTTACATTTCAAAATGTCTCTGATCCAGTCTCCCCCTCCCATCTGTGCAGTTCTCAGAGAAGTTGCCTGCAGCTGCATCTGTTGCCTGCGTGGCTGGTCTGCGGATTAATGACCTCGTTAAGTGGGCTTGCACCTCTTATTGTGTTATGCATGCAGACACACGCAGTTAGAATTTTTTTTTTTTTTAAGTCATGTGAAGTAGTCAAGTGAAAATATTTGCATATATGTATATATTGCAGATGCGTATGCTTAGTGTTTTGATAAGAGCATGTATGTAATTGTCTAGTGTGAGAACATAAACATGATTAAGCACTCCATACTTATGTGGTAGATTTAATGACTGCATTTTTACACATTAAAGGTGTCTTGGTTTTGGAAGGTGTCTTTATTATAGGGTTAAAGAAATGGTGTTGTGTTTGTTTCTGCTTGACTCACAGGTGTTGCATTTCTAACGGATTTGGCTGTGGTCTCTGCAGTTTGTTTGGATTTTGTGGTTCCTGTGTGGCTCCAGAAAAATGATGGTGGTGGTGGTGGGGACATTATACCCAAACCCAGGCTTGAAAATATCAGATCATAAACCTATGAGTGATAGCACAGATGATACATGCATGTTTTCTTCCCCTCCAGTCTATAATTTGTACCCACAGTTATGCCAAAGCACCCACCAGTTATTGCGTAAGACAGTAGTGCTGCTATCTAGTGTACATAATTTAGGTTCCTGTACAGCAGGAAATGAGCTTAATGATTTCATATTCTGAGGTTGTGTAAATCACATCAGTCATCACTTGGGTCTTTGATTTTCATCAAATGACAAACTGATGTAGGGTGGAGAAAAATGATGAGATTGGTTGACCACAAACTAAGACCGGGGGAAAGGACCAGACAAACCCTAAAGCATGGTAGAGCCAAGAAAACAGCTGATTAAGAGAAAACTTTTCTACTTAAGCCATATTTTAAAAACTATTTAGACAATTTTTTAAAGGTTTTTTTCCTTCCCTGAAAACAAGCCAGTGCTATCTCTCTGAGCTAAAAAATAATAATGCATTCATTATCCTATGACTGACCAGCACCTGCACACAGTCACAATCCTCCTGAATGACACCTGCAATGTAACACTAAGGTGTTTACAGGAAACACCGTCCCACCATCCTTGTTGCTCTTGTGTTTGCCTGTACTGGCCCTGAGGGGATAGAGGCCACCTAACAATTGACTCAGCCCTGTATGTGTCTGCTCTTGTAGGACATGCCCCATACATGAATGCACAGCCAGCATCTCACGCTTGACTGAGTCTGCTTACTGGGAGTGTTCATGAAAGAGTTAAAGTGGCACATTCCTGAGTTTAGAGGCTGTAGCTAATATTGGAGTTTACTGATGGAGGAATTGGAGGCTGATGGCAGCATAGGTGCTCTGGTGTTTTAATTTTTCTTAAAAAAAAAAAAAAGCGTACATAAATAACCATATAGCATTTTTACACATGCATACATATGCAAACATGCCTATGCATGCTTACGAAATGCATGCAACAGAATGTACTATAATGTTAATGCTCACTTGTTTTTTGCAGCAATACTTTTCACTCCATTCTCATCAGTCAGCTTAGCTACAACAGATATTTTAAGACATTTCTTAATGCTAAAAACAAAGGAAAAAAACGTTTAAACGGCTCAACACCTGAATTGCTTCGCTGTGCAGAAAAGCAAACAAACAAAGCTGTGATCAGACAAAAACATAAAAATAAAATCTGTACAGATAGGAGCAAAGTGAGAGGGAGCACTAAAAATAATGTACTAAGTATAACTAAGTATATGTTCTTGTGACATTCTCTATCGCTTACATTCTGTGTCTTAAAGGCAAATCACATCTCAGAGGTGAATGCAATGTGCTATTGATCTATTTAACAAGCTGAAGATAAGATAGCAAAAATAAAGGCCTGTTTTCATTTGCTGGAATATTCCTTTAATATCCTAGTATATAACTAGGCTTCTGTGTTGTCACAATAGGCCTGTAACACAACACATCAACACTTGTTCTGCCTATTCGGATTAGTTTCATGCTGTCCGCAAGTTAACTGCACATGTTTTTCTGCACGACTCTGAAGCTTCTCCATAAATATCCTGCTCTTGCTTGTGGTGTCTGAAATTGCTATTTGCATGACTCTTAACATAGTATTGGTGTAGTGTGAGCCATGCCATGAATGGCAGAAGGGAAGAGGAGCAGGGTTAACAAGTGCATGGCAACAGCCCACAGTGCAAAGCTTGTCACTCACAAAAAGGGAACTCTAGATTGTTCAGTAGCCTATGAAGTGTCAAGACAATGTGGAATGTGACTTTCAGGTTAAAAAAAAAAAAACTCTGAAGGACACAGGTCTTTCCGTCTTTCCTCCCTTTATGCTGCCTGGTACATTCCTCTCTAGTGTGGTATAAGTAAGGAGTTGTTGCACATACTCACTGGGATGTATCTGGATTTCATCATCACCGAGCAATCCTGCTCCCAATTAACTCCCATAGAGAGGTAGTGAGGCAAGAACTCGTTAAACTGAGAGTTAATCGAGTTTAAATACTGGTCTTTAAAGGGCTCGCATTATCCTCATTTAAAGGCTCACAATTTTACTTGGCACATTACTTTTCTCATACTTTAAAATGCAGATGCCCCGATTTTTACCTCATGTCTTGAGGCCCAGTCTGCCTCGATTGGTCAGTTAGCACCACCAAAGCAAGGCAATGTTGTTTGCCTATAACTACAGTAGTCCTTTAGGAGCTTGTGATTGTTATTAAATAACTCCTAGCTTTAGCCAGTGACATAGCTGATCTTGTTAGTGACATTGATAAGTGTCTTTACGCTGTCTTCCTCC
Source organism: Pundamilia nyererei (assembly GCF_000239375.1). Classification (NCBI taxonomy): domain Eukaryota; kingdom Metazoa; phylum Chordata; class Actinopteri; order Cichliformes; family Cichlidae; genus Pundamilia; species Pundamilia nyererei. Next base: position 1,575,965 of record NW_005187434.1, on the reverse strand, counting down.
CCTCATCTTAACCAGTCATGGCAGATGGCTGCCCCTCCCTGAGCCTGGTTCTGACAGAGCTTTCTTCCTGTTAAAAGGAAGTTTTTCCTTCCCACTGTTGCCTTCCTCACAGGGGGTTGTCTTATTATTGTGGTTTTCCCTCTATTATTGTAGCATCTTTACCTTACAGTCTAAAGCGCTTTGAGGCAACTGATGTTGTGATTTGGGCACTATATAAATAAAACTGTATTTTATTCAAGTATTTGATAGAAATACGTAGGAGGAGTTTGTGGAATTTCAGTAGTAATTTAGTAGTATATTTGGAACATGTTTTTTGTAGTTTTACCAGCTTTTTGGATGCAAAAGCTAGATAACAGACTCCAGGACAGGGAAAAGCCCCAAAAAGTATAAATGGAGACTTCTGAAGGTGTGATAAGCGTTCGGAAAGATTTAAACCACCAAACGATGTGTTCACAGTAAAACAGTGAACATGTATTTTCTCACACATAAACTGGAATTTAAAAAGCAAGAATGTGTAGTGAGAATAGGCAGACTTGACACATACTTCGAACCAGTCATACCCACATACACGCATTTTATGTGCACAGAGGGAGACTGAATCATGTGGAATTAACTGCTTAGCATGTCTCGACCAGGTGTTTGCGCAAAGCCAAGCTTTTAAACCTAACCTCATACTGTATTTACCTTTCCCCTCTTCTAGCATTTGGCAATTAAATATGCATACAATAAATGCTAATTGGAATAAGAAAACACTGCCAAAAGCTATTGTTTCAGTCCAGCAGTGCGGCAGCCAGATTTGAAGTGACTACAATTTGCACAAAACAAACAGGTTTTCCACTGCATGATTCTTGGGTTATTTTAACAGAAAACAATGATATAATAAATGAAAGACAAAAAAAATATTGACAAATATCCCCTGCTATGTATGATTGTGGAGTTCCATTCATTTATTGCCTCCGACCCCCTCCCCTCACTGCCACCTCAGCCCCCCCCCACACACATTACAGCCATTTAACTAATTGGATAAAACGACTCCTGGATGTATGCCAAAGGGGTTTTATAGTCCATGTTTGTGATTCAGATGTTTGATTATAAGCTCTCTTTGATAATTACTCCCAGTTTGCTACCAGCCAGTCGGGCCCACTCTCTTTATCGCTTCCTCGCCTTGCTGTGAGCAGCAGTTGTGTGTGCCCAAAATCAACCACCGGGCTGTAAAAGGTACCACAGCATGCCTTCTGGGCCCAACATCATAGGCGTGTTTCGTGCCCAGTTTACCGAGGCTAATTATCCCTAATTCGAGGTAATGGCGTGATCAAGTGTGTGCTATTATCACAGATCCCCACTCACCCGCCTCTTTCAAACTGCTAGTCCTTTTAAAGGTTAGCATTCCCTTGCTTTGTTGTGCTTCTGCTGATTGGTCTCCTGTTTCTACTTCCTCCACACTAACACATGCCATCCTTTATTCCCATCTGTTCCTTTTAGCTCGGACCCCTCTGTGTACACATGCATCTGAAACACAGTTAATGCATCAAGGATTCATGATTGTAAGTGAGCCAGCCTCACCTGCACTGGCCCTGAGGGGTCCTTGAAGCTGATGTGGTTATCAGTTTGCTGAGAGGGAAGGAGACATAATCCATTCTGTGGCTCATGGGGGTCTTTCATCGACCTTCCCTTTTTTGAAAGTCTTTCCTGCTGGTCTTACCCTGGGCTGCAATATGGCCATTCCTTGCGATACCTCCAGCTCTGCTGATATGGCCCAGCTCTATTAGGTCTTGTCTGCATGTGTGAACTCGTGTCATTTATGGAATACCCAGAAGGCGTTGCAACTCAGGCAGGTATAGACCCAAAGGACATACTGAAAAGTTAAAAATTACTGTAAGTTATTACACTTTCTTTCTTAGTATAGTGCTGGGAAGCTTGGATGCAGTTCTTCACTAATTATACTTGGTACAAACTGTAAACCTTATTTTTGTTCTTTACCTAATCCATGGATTGAAAGGTTGCATCTTAGTCACTTGCACAACATATGGTCTCATTTTCTTTTACTTTTCAGACCAAAACTATGAAACTAATGAAAGAATTTGCTCATCTTTTTGGAGTTAGATAAATTAATACATTACTTTGCCACAAAAAGGCTCCCAGGTGTTCTTTAAAACGCAGTGCGTGATGTATTCATACTGGGTGCTTTTTCTGTACTTTCTGTCACACTTGCATTAATACTGGCATATAGACACACTTAAACACACACATAGCACCAGTGATTACCATTGTTCTAATCCTTCTATTTTATTTCCCTCCCAATAGTTGCCTGCTCTTTGGCAGCCTGCATGCAAATGTGGTGGGTAATGAGCAGAAAAAGGCACTGAGAGGAGGGGGGATAGAAGAAAGGGAGCGGGAGAGACGAAGAGAGAGAGAAAATGTCTATGCTTCTGAACAATCAAAAGAGCAGCACACCCCCATTCTTTGTACTTCTCTTTGGCTTGTGTGTGTGTGTGTGCGTGTGTGTGTGCATTTGTGTGTGTTAGTGGGTGGGAATGGGGGTGGGGGGGGTGGGGGTTGCTGTCATGTGTCTGACAGATATTGAAGATAATTGTCCGCTTTCTTCGTCTTGCCTGTGTAATTCCAATGCTGCTGCAGCTTGAACAACACTCACCTGGGCAGCAGAGGAGGGTAAGGCGGACATGAGAGGGAGTTGCAGAGAGGGTGGGGGTTGGTATGTTTGGTAAAAGGAAGAGGAGTATACTTCAATTACTTCTGTTGGTGAAATCTATTTTGTAGTCAGAGTGGATCCATTTGTTTCTTTTTCTTTTCTTTTCTTTTTTTGTCTTGTTGTACCAAATGGCGATTTCTTCCCGAATGTGGAAAAGCAGTCACTCTAGTAGTAACATATCATCACGTTCGCCTTCCTTGGAAAGTTTGTCTACTGTAAGGAGCAAAAAGAGTCCCCACAGCGCTGCAGGCTGGAAGGTACATGGCGAAGTCATGGAGACCCAAGATGCAGAACAGGTGTCTCATTGGGTGGAATATATTTGAATGATAAAAACCCAGGAGGGGATTATTCAAGCATGTTCAATCCTGGATGGAGGGCATCTACTATTAATGAGATGGAGGGATTCAGATATCCAGATCAGCTCCTACCTACACATGGGAGCTGTGCACTGCTAAAATGTTGACTCTGAGGGACAAAAGGATCCGGGTAGATTCATGTCCTGTAAGTTCCTCAGTGTTAGTTACAATGAACCAGGTAATGAAACATTTTAAATCTGTGCCTCTGTCTTTCAAAAAGTGCGCAAATAACAAATTGTCTTGTCTTTTGTTTTTATAATCACTAGAAATACCGATAATAGGATGAAATGCAAATGTCAAGTCCCCCAAAAATTATTACTGGTGATTTCATTTGCTTTATTAAAGAAGTTTAATCCTGTTCACACGGTTGATTTATTCCCTCATTGCCAGAAAGACAGTTCCCTCATACAAGCTAAAGTCAAGCACATGGAAACTTAAAATAAATAGGACGATCCAAAGATTGCCTGCATCACGGGAATGCAGTTTTCCTTGATTAAAGATACATATCAACATCCTAGTCCGCGTGATGAAGTAAGCCTATCTGATTCAACAGTGGATTGAAACAAGCTGAGAATTTCTGTTGGTACTAAATGGAGAGGAAAAAAATGAACAAAACAGAACTCGCACTCAGATTCCGAATCTGCTGTTTTTTCCTAAGTTCTAGGAAAGCTGGGGGAATGGAAGAGAAGGCCGACTGCAGCCTTGCGTCTTCTCCTCCTCCTCCTTCCAGCTTAGACTTCTTCACCGCTTCCATTGACCCCTCCTCTTTTAGGCAACATTGAAAACACTGGAATATGCAGCCAAATCAAACAATTGTGGGTCCCATTGCTAAGCAGTGTCTAGAAAGACTGGGCGGGTCTCCAAGCCTGCGGTCACTGGAAACACTGGTGAATGCTGGGATAATACTAGGCTTTAACAGAAGCACCACTCTCACCCCCTCCACCCATATGTACGCGCTATGAGCACATGCGCCCACGCAAGCACACACGCAAATGCACACACGGATGCTACGACATGGGCCTGGCTGCTCATCATTGCTTCCCATATTGCTGAGCTCTGATGCAACACCAGCTGTAGAGGCTCATTTGTTGACCGAGTCCAACACTTCAACACAGAGTGCTTAGATATGATGAGTCACATCTTTAGGCAATTTTCTTAGCACCAGAGGTGAGGTCACCTGCCCAAAGCGAGGTCAGACCGTGACTGTAGAACTGTATGAACTGAGTCCGTTCCTGTCCAGGACTCTGTTCAATCAATGGGCTGCAAGTTCATCCTCTAATTACTGCAGTGAGCGCCCCTCACCTTCTCTCAGCAACTTATCAATAACACACTTCCACTTCTTCCCCAGGAGCCATAAATCTTTGGTACCGAGCCTCCTTCATTCTTCAAGTAAACGGCCTAAAGGAAGCCTGGACACATGTGTTAACAATCGCTGACAGGTCTGCAACCCCCCCCAACACACAACCTCCTAGCAAAGGCTATTGGAGAAGGGAAGGTGTTTACATTTTCTTGTTGCTCCACTTAACAGCATTGATGTGTGTCTCCATACCTCTTGTTTCACTCTGAATGTTAGCCCTTCTCCAATGTGTTTCTTGCCTGTGTCTCCATGTCTGTTTCTTTCCCTCTTTCTTTCTTTCTCTCTCTTCCTGCCGGGGGCCAGGATTACATCTAGAGTGGCGGAAATAACTTGTAGGCTGAGGATGAAGGTATATGCGAGATGGATGTATTTTTTACATTTTTTTAGGTGGTAGAGAGAGCAGAACGGTGCTGCATGCAATATAGGTCTGTTGAACTTATTACAGAATGGAAGGTAGAGTATCAGCAAGAAAATGATGCATGACTGAAGAGCTGAAAACCCACCCAGAGCACATGTTCATCATTCAAATAGGGTCCTATTTGGCTCAGCTTAGCAGTAAGAGCCAAAAGTCAAACGACTCTCCATGATTAAGGCAAATTTAGCATTGTTTTGACCCGTGATTGGTTAAGTGCAGCAGTTGCAGTCAAGAATCAAACCATGGAGTCATGCTATTTCATACTTGCTGAAGACTTGTTTCTGCGTTCTCCACGCTCAGCAAAAATTAAGGAGTAACACCAAATACCTTATAAATGATCACAGCAGACTCTAGATGTGAATGAACTTTATGCGCAATGCATTATGTGCCACCAGGAGCCCGTAAACCCACCGACGAATGGCGTACCATCTGCTACTTATAGTGGGCGTTTTACACCTCAACCTCTGATTCTGAAAGGAAAATAAAGCCATGGAAGTTAATGAAAAGTAAAATTGAATATGTGTTATGAGTTCTTCTCCCTGTGGCAGGGTTCCACTCATTTCAAATGTTGGGCGATTATCTTCAGCGGCTGTGTGAACCACTCTTGCAGCCAGTCACCCAATGGAAAGAGACATAAAGACTAGCTGTCTTCTTTGGATCTTGTAAGACCAGAATAAGTCCACTCAGCACAAATATCAGCTCAAATCAAAACATCCTGGAAGGCTATGCAGCTATCCACGGCGAGTGGAGTGCAGCAGCACATTGGATCACCGTACGCGCTCAGACTCAAGTCTACACCAGCAGAGCAGAGAAAGCAAGTTTAACTCTATTGTTCTTAACTTAAAAGTACTTCAGGGCTGCATGAAAAGAGGAGGAAAATGTTGAAAAAGGCCTAGATGAAATTTATTTCTAGTTATTTGATAAAAAGTTTAAGGAATAATTTCTCTTCTAACATTATGCTCAATCTCTGCTTCCTAGTATCATCACACTCAGAGGCACAGAAGTGAAGATGAAATTTGGAAACTATCATTGATGCAATTTGATGTCAATATTATATTCTTGTTGTTAACTGTTGAGAGAGAAGGTCCTCCTAATTACACTAATTACCTCTCCAAATGCCATTATTTTACATTATGCCTCTCATAACAACCTCAAATACTATTAGGCATGTGTCCTGAATGTTGTATTTATATAGATCATTGTAAATTCATATTTTTCTTCAAGCACTAAACCTGGTGCGTCTGTTGCTTGTCTAAGTTTTGCTGGTACCGCAATGGCTGTGTGAAATACTGAACACATTAAATAAATAATCAACCCCCTACCTCAATATTCTCTTTGGATGTTTATTATAGACGTAACAAAATAAATTAGAGGCTCATTATTTTACAGCACAGGTAGTCTTTAATGGTCGAACTGAAAATGTAAGAGACAGAGAAGACTAAAGAGAGAAGGGGCACTATGTGTGTGAAGGATTAGAGAACAGGCAGAAAAATGCTTCCTCTCCTTTATTTTATCTCAAAGATTCAGGTTCAGAGAGCTGACACGGGTAAAAAAAACGACCGCTACATACTGCAGGCACACAGACTCGCTGTTGTTCGGGGGTTTCCTTTTTTCTTTTATCCTTTCTTTTCTCTCAACACAGTTTTCTCTTCACTTTCCTACATAGATTAAGACAGTGCTGAACAATGAGCTTGTGCAGGTTGAACAATTCCAACACGCAGGTGATGATCTCCAGACACATCCCGGCTCGCTGTCCTACAGCTGAGAGCTCCTGAGGCTTTGAACCCAAACAGGGTGTGGCAATCCCATTACCTGCTTGTCTCCTCACTGTAACACGGTGGAAGAGCAGCACTTTAAACGGATGGGTGGTGCTGTTGGCAAGGTGACATCCAGAGGCATAATATACATTGTGGTGAATCCACTTACCATCGGAATTACAGCAGTTTGTTTCACAGTTCAGGTACGGGGTTTAGATTATAGAGGTCATACGGTGCATGCAGCATGGTGCATCAACACTTTGTACTTCTAGTACAAAGTACTGATGCACTTTGTCCTAGAATTATTTTGACCGATTCACAGGTTTTTACAGAGCACCAGAATGCATTCTCACTGCTTATTGCGCATGAGAAAATCAAAATGACTGAAAATGCCTTTAATAATAACAAGCTTTTTTTTTCAGTATATAAAAAACATATGCTTGTAACTTGATGCCTACAGTAGGACAAATGCTCTTGGAACTAACAATATGGTTTACAAGAGGATTGTTTCAGACAATGTAATATAATAGAAATATAATTCCTTTGTTTGTTTGTTTGTTTGTTTTTTTTTTTTACAGTTATTGACAACAATAAAGTCTTCTCTTTCAATTTAGAAAGAACCTGATGTCCACAAAGTACTCTCTAATATTTTCCAGTTTCCTACCCAAGAAAAATATCGATTTTTTTCTACTGTGTAAGTTGATACTCTTGTACTGAACTTGTTGAAGTTGTTTTGTAGAATTTTTTCCTACCGTTGTAGCAACCCTGGTGTGTCTATTTTGGAGAAAAGGAAGAAAAATGCTTAAACAAACATGGATAGCTGTTTGTATGAGTGTGCGCAGTATGCCTAGGATATGTGTGTGTGTGTGTGTGTATGTGTGAGTGTGTGTGCTGGGATACAGTGCATATGTGATTGCATGCTACAGAAATGTGCTACATATTAAGTCCTGGCAGTCTTTCCACATGCATAAGTTTGATTCATATGTACAGTATTGCTCCAAAAGACTGGTTTTGTTCTGGAAGTTGCTGAAGATGACTCACTTTTGCACTCAGGACACTCTGCTGCTGAAAGCTTGAATGTGCTTTTCAGACTATGAGGACAAACAGGAGAGTCAGTGGACACTGACAGTAGATGCATCTTTGACAGTAAGCTTCAGCCTTGCTTCAAATTGGGTTTCCTGCCTCTTTTTTTTTTGCAGTATAACTAAACAGTGTGTTGAGGATTTGCCCAGAATTTGCTTTCATTCTCTCTCTCTCTCTCGTGTTTTTTGCATCATGTTGTTGTAGCTGATGGCAGTGCCTGGATGTGTGTGGGAGGGAGGAGGTGAGTACAGATCTGGCACGTGGCCTGACTCCCCACCGTTCAAAAAAGTATCATGCCAAGGTTCTTTTTAATTAGGCCGATCAAGTGTTTTGTGGGAACCGGACCCACGCTCCATGCCACTAACACATCCTTAAGCATTACTCCCACTCCCTCTGCGTATGCCTTTATCCTTCACACATTCCCACTTGGGGTTTTTAACTACTTCTTCCATCACATGGGACACTTGTTACACTTACCCTTGTATTTTGCCAAATGATGGCATTAAAGTCATGAGTTTTTGTCTGCATCGGAGAATCAAAAGACTAAGTTTGCTTATTTTTACAGGAAATCTTGAATTACGACAAGAAAAATTTTCAGCTTTGAAATAATTTGTAAATATGCACAGGGGGTAACATGCTTATTTTATGGTGTTCAGAATTCTCTAATGTTGATATGTGAAGAGAAATGGCGATTTCTTTTCTTTTTACTGATCAAGCACAAATGATGTGCTGTGCTCTAAAACCCTAAAAAAAAAGAGATTACTGGCAAGATGATTTCATATTTCATACATATATGCTTTCCCTTTTAAATTTTTTTTGCTTTGTTTATGTTTTGAAAGAAAATAGCACCTGTGCATTGGCCTCCTGGAGTGTGCTGTCCATCAGCGAGATGTTGTGTGCCGCTGTTGTTTAAGGTTGCCACGGTAACAGTCATCGTTTTTTTTCTTAGGGGGCCCAGAGGCTGTTAGGTTGCATATTTCACGTGTGGAATGTAACTCCCAGAAAACGGTTAGTGGGTGGCTGAGGTGGTGGTGGGGGTTATGATGTTAGAGTTTACGTGTGTAAACCCACGCCTCTCCATGCTCTTTCCTTGCTTGCATTGTTGCCTTTGTGCATATTTACTTCGCGGCATACAAAGACTTCTGACCAGCACTTGAGCTCTGGGCAGTAACAGATGAGCATTGCAAGAAGAGTACAGTGTAGCGTAATGCTATTGCAGCAGCACCGTTGTTCAACTGCAGATGATGCATTTTCCTGCTCTCTACTGACTCCTACAGCGTATGAGATTAGATCCCGAGTTGCAACATCCTTCTTCCACCAGCACTTGAGAGTCCTGCCATGAAATACAAGCCTAAAGAGGTCACTGTGATTGACCTCTGTTTACAGGGTCAAGAGTGATACATGCTGTGATGCTGAGTATTTACAGACAGGTACATGGTATGAACTGTTTAACTATTCGCAACATTGTACATTATGTTTGTGATTAATTTCATATTCTTTGTTCATTGGATTGATCCAAATAACAACATTTTCTCTCCACATATTTAGTTACTTTAGATTATTTACATGTGTTATTAGGTAGTGATGTCACTTAGGGTACCTGAAAGCAAATTCTTTTTTTTAAGAATCATAGGTACCATAGGCAATATGTGTACTGGGTAGGACGTCAAAAACAAAAGAAGATACAATTGATACTAAATATTACAATCAGATTACACACCCATTTGCAACATTATTGATACCAACAACAAGGTTTTTCTACCAGCCAGGTACACAGCCCGTCCCCTCACTGACAATTAAATGCATGAACAGCAGCACACCGCAGTCTGTGATCCTGCAAATATTAAGTAATGATCTGATACTAAATACAGGACAAATTTTGCACACATTTTAATGACCACTAAATAACTGTGATTTTAATTTTCCACAGCAATTAGCTAACACATCATGTATTTTAGAACTGAGGTTTTTTTTGAACACGTGAAATGTAAATGTGACTGTCTCTAAAGCACTCTGGGTCAGCTTCTTTTGTTTAAATTTCCAATGTGCTATAAATAAAATGGACGTGACAGTCAACAGAAAAAGCTTCAGACACTGTTCTTAGTGTGTGTTTGAGGTATATTTTTTTATTTTCAAAAACAAAAAATATGCAAAAAAGTAATATACAATTCAGTGGGCAACATTCTGATCTCAGAAGAGAGAAACAAAATATTAATCCTATTGACTATCATTGCTCTTGATACTGTCGATATCTGGATTGATCCGCCCACCTCTAGCACAACAAATTTGGCAAAGCATCATCAATGTTACCCTCAGTGTTACACGTGTTAACATCAGCTGTTTAACTACCATCACACACAGTAGCCACCTTATCATTTTGCTGTTATTAAGGTAGTGGCTAATATTAAATATGAAAACATTATGTAGCATTAATAGACAGTGTTACTGTGACAAGTTAACACAATTATTTATGTCTGAAAAGAGATATGTTTCTCTTGAAGTCCTGATTGGAGCTGAGGAAAGTCTACCAGCAACTACACAGAAACTCTGGCAGCCTGCCTTAACAACTCTAATTGACCAGCAACAAAAATATGGTGCCAAGTTACCAAAAACACAGAAAATAAACAGGGTGGATATGTGCAATCTAGAATTGTTCTAATTTCTTGTAGCAAAAATATGCTCCTTAATTTGTCAGTTTCTCTCCAAAGTATTGAAAATGTTATCAAGCTTTTTCCTGGGAATCTGTATTGAGTTTGAAATTCTAGTACACTGACAACTCTGTTTTAAGTATATTAAACCTGTTTCTTTATAATGTCTTCTCAGACCTATTTGCACAGGATTAGTATTACCAGCGGTATCCTTGTGATTTAGAACGATCCCTTTACGTCTGTGTTTCGTACGACTCATTTGCACAGGATAAGCAAAGTCAGTGTTTCGCTGGAATTTATTGGCTCTGTGGTCTTCAGCTACAGGCGTAATAACTCTTAAATGTTCTTTACTGAATGCTGCCATGCATGTTTTCCGTGTCATCATCCTTCTAGATTTTGCTGTTCTGATGGATTTGAACCGGCTCTTTCTATGAATGGATCTGAGCCCTCTTGAATTTGGGACAAAAATGCTCTCCAAACTACTTTTTTTTTTTTTTTTTTTTTTGGGGCAATTTATGATCGCTTTAGAGGAAAGGCAGAAGAAAGTTGAAAAGAATAGAAGATGTTCAAAACGAGAAACATAAAGTCCAAAATCAAAGGCATGCCAATTTCCACAGGCCTAATATTCTCACAGGGCCTCATTTGGAGAATGCGGAGGGTAATTTGCTTTGGAATTTTCACTTCAGTTTACAAATTACAGACGTGGCTGATCTGCATGGGTTTAAGACCAAAGACGCCTTTATTACAAATTCATTTTTTTATTAGATGCCCCTAGGTAATAATAGTCCTGTGCGAATAGGGCTCTTGTGTGAGAGAGATATTACATTCACCTTTTGCATTACTGCAAAATGTGGTTTTGAGCTGCTTCTGTGGTTTGTCTTCATCAGCCTAAAACTAACTCTGTCCTTTATTCTGCTACCTCATGTGATTAAGAGAAATTAATTTGTTAGCCACAACAAAGTTTCGTGGTGCCAGCATGTATTTTGAGCACATTATTTACTACAACTACATAAAGTGGTTTTAAGTGACTGTGTCTCATATTTCAATGAAACCAGATTGTGCTGAGCTCATGCATCTGAAATGAATATCCATGTGTTCATCCCATGTTTCATGGAAATGCTGTGTTGGGATATGACGTCGAAATGCAGTTTCTTTATAAAGTGTTTAAGTGGGACCAAGATCAGGTTGTTTCACTAACTCATCTACACAAGACATTGTGTAGAGGTTATAGCAGTCATCGCAGTTGTTTTAGTTGAAATGACAAACTTAATCAACACAATTCAACTTTAAAACTCAACACAGTAATTTGAGTTTAATCTCAAAATTTCATCTTAATTGTCGAAATGAGCAATATCATTTTTTTTCTTTATGTGGCCCTAATACTGAGACGTAGCCTCAGTCTTCCTTTGTCCTTAAAAAAAAAAAAGATTAGTCACAAAAAGTGAGCAGGGCCAAACCATAAAATTAGGGATTCCCGATTAGGAGCGAGTAAAGATGAAGTGAAGAAATACATTTTGTTATGATGCCTGGCTCTCAGCAGAGCTTCAGGAAAAATGCAAATACCCACGTGTCTGGTAAGACACTTTACAAATAATATCAAGCAAATCATTCGGTTATAATGGAAGTCATCAACAAATGGTGTAGCTTACAATGACAGCCAATATGTCTCGAGATCACAGACCTGGCAAATACAACCCAAAACCTGCATGTTTGATATAAAGAGTTTAACCCCTTAGCAGTCCTACAAATTTACAATTAGTCCCCTAAACCATCCAATGTACCGTGGGCGGTACGTCCGACTGCTAACAGGTTAAAAGAATATTTCCTTCAGCAAGCTGCAGGTAACTATCGGTGCCAAAGTGCATAAATGTACAAACAGTATGAGATTGCAACGAATATGCTAAACAATATGGGCAAAGACCAGTGCTTTTGGAATAATGTGCAAATAAATCCAAAGGTTGAATTGTTTGCCGAGGGTAACAGTTGACATGCTTGGCACAGACAAAAAACAGCTTTTCAGAAGAAGAAACTCATACAAACTGTGAAGCTGGCTTGTGAAAATGTTACGGTTTGGGAGTCACTTTGCTGCGTCAGGGAGTGGGCAGCTTGCAGTCACTGATTCTGCAAGAAGTTCTACATCATATGGAAGGGTTGGAGATAGCGTGAGACCATCTGTCCAGTAGTTGAAGTTAAGGCCGAACTGGGCTACACACACACACACACACACACACACACACACACACACACACACACACACACACACACACACACACACACACACACACACAAAAGATAACACCAAGGAAAGCCTTAAATGAAATAAAATTAATTCAAATATAATAATAAGATCATCTAAAGCTCAGATTTAATTCAAATTTAAAGGTTATGTGGAGAATTACACATTGGAACTTTTTGCAACTGAAGGCGTTTTGCATAGAAAAGTGGTCAAAAATGTCATAAAGCCAAAACCTGAGGACCAGTGGACAGGTACACAAAATCCTTTCATGATGTCATTTCTGTTTAACAGAAGCAATACTGGCTCGTAAACCCAAGGCCATATTTGCATTTTCCAAAGAAGACATTTTTGCTTTTAGCTGTTGCTTCAAATAGCATCACATATTTGCCTGTACAGACATTACAAAAATATAGTCAGTTTCCATGGGATATACTCACTTTTTTCAAAACTGTATGTCCGCCCTCTCTTTTCACTTTGCTTATCAAGGTGCACGATGGACACTAAGATGGATGTTGGATATGAATGCAGTAACAGCATAGTCATCACACCGGGCATACAAGAGTAGGAGGAAGGACAATAGAGGTGAGCTATACTCATGGGGATTCTCAAAGAGGTAAATGAAGAAGAGCTGTGTTACTTTGGTTGAGAGGTCAGTGTTTAGCATGCAAGTGAACACTTTGTGGTAGGACATGGAAAGCCTAACCATATCAGTGCAACTAATGCAAGTCAGCATGAGACAGGGCACCTTGTTACGAGGCGCTGATATAAGATGATAACAGGCACATACTCAGCTTTATGTTCATCAGTGGAAATACAGTGGAAGGTTTGCAACGGTGGAAACCCTGCAATGCCCTCAGTAAGAGTGGTGTGTGTGTGTGTGTGTGTGTGTGTAATCACACGAGTTGTGTCCTAATGAAATTCAGTATCGATCTCAGCAAAATAGACTTTATACATCATTCATGCTCTCTATCAATCACACCCTTCTAAGTTTTCCAAAGCTGTTTGTTTTAGAAGAGTAGAAAGGGGAAAAAAACAAGCTGAGCAATAATTACTTTGAAGAGATTGTTTTAAAGTCTTTCCTTTAGCCTTTTTCTCAAGGTGTAACAAGCTTATCTGTCAAAGACAATGTCCATTGAATGAACTGCTTCATTTGAAATTGATTGAGGTTCTTTTTGGTTTAGCTGTTTTCTGCTAACTTGAGAAGGAAAACTATGCAAAGATCCAAGTCTAATCAAAGCAAATCAAAATTCTTCACAGAGGGAGAGTATATATCTCTAAAGAGATAGACGTGAAAAAGAAGTTGTCAGTGAGGAACACCTCTTTCCAACTGTTGAGATAGTGGATGTTAGAAAAATCGTATAGGGTGGATACAGACAAAAAGCAAAGAAAATAAACACAGGATGTGGTAACCTGACACAGGAAACCCAGTGAATGCTGGGAGTGAGCAGTGAGCTGTGCTTCCTGTAGGACAGCACAATGGTAAGTGGTGGCCCCAGATTCCTAAAAGAGGTTGTAGTTGCGGGGACAAGGAAGGGCAGCCTGTGTCCTCTGGTCTAGTGCTGATAAGGACATAGATAGAAATGGCATTTATGTCTGTCTTACTGTTTTGGGAAAGCAAAACATCCTGATGTTGCCATGGTTACTGTTTCATTTAATATTAAGAAGCAAATGTGAAACATTCATCTCAAAGTTACGACTCACATCCGAGGAGTTGAAATACCGTTTCGCACCTTTGTTTTTGACAGATTAAAGACTAACACTTTCACCAGGATAGAAAAGTAATATAGGTTACATTAAAGGATTTGCAGACTTGGTCTTCTTCTGACTATTCCAATAAAAGACATCTTCTTAGGTTTAATGTTTGCAGCTTATGAATGCGATCCTTCCCTTGTTGCACCACCTGCCCTTTGAGCAGTAAGGCCAATTCTATTCTTTTAGTTGATGGTGTATTTACAGCACTTAAGTCTGCATTTAAATGTTGATGCTGTTTCCCCATAATCTTTTGAAATCAATACAATAAAGAGTGAGAAGAAATAAATCCAACATGATGGCTGTCATACTTTTGCAACTGCAGTGTTAGAGATAAGCATCACCAGCTGAGGACTACTAATCAACACAGGTTAAAAAAGAACTTACACATACACTTATTATATATTTCCAAATGCCAACTAAGGTTGATATGATTTGGAAATAAAAAAATATGGAATTACATTTTGCCCCAATAGTTTTAGAGGCCATTGTGGGGCATTGAATTGTTATGTAAGTTGGCTTCTAGTATAAAAAAGTAGCACAATGAGGTCAGCATGTCTAGCTGTAAATCTGACAGAGTATCAGTGACGGGTCCACCCTTCCTCCTCCTCCCCTGATCCTTGCCCATCGAGCTCTTTCAGTAAAATATTCTCATTCTGTGTCAATGTTGTGTTAATGTTAATAAATGTCTTCATTGGTTCAAAAAAAAAGGGAAAATGTCTGTCTAAATGTTAGAAATACAAGTTTGCAAAAAGAACAAACAAACCCAGACATTTGATCTAATCTTGACAAACCATAATATTAGCTAGCCTGTTAACAGCAATGTTCAACATAAAGGGTCATCTTTGGTCCTTTTCCCTAATTCACAAACAGACACATGTTGGTGTGTATAGCATCCCTGTGTACCTTTTTCATTATAACTCACAAACCAATGGAAAAAAAAAATGGAGGTGGGATGTCTAGGCTTCTTATCTGCCTGTTTTGTTGTTGGCCCCATAGCGTGAGTGTGTATTCATGGCCAGTTCCTGCAGGCCCTGCCTGTCAAACCAGGCATGCGTGCATGTTAGCTCGCCCAAACCTATCTACGGCATTGTCCATTCAGTATGATTATCATGAACCCACACCGCCTCCTGTCTCCGGGGCTCACATGAACCAGTACTTCCTCCAAGGAAGGAAATGTTCGTTACCCATGGGCCAGTGTCACACGATTACGCTGTACAGACCCAAAAGGCAAGTTTGACTGAAAAAAATGTGCATGTAAACTGATCTTTTCTGCTCTCTCCCTAGATAACGTTGTGTTCCCACCAAGGAACTGAAATTATTCCAAGTTAAATCACATAATGACTCGTGAGCGCAATCCACTTCAGAAACATATTTTAATCAAAAAAACAAAACGACTTCTCTCTTGATCGCCCCAGCCCATGCATCCCACTCAACCACCAACCCTACATTTTTCTTGAACGCGCACATATTCACTCGTACGTGCACAAACAGTTGGGCAGTGGAACTGCGAGAGAGATGGAGATCATTTGTCTCAATCTGCACTGATGATAGTTTATCAGAGGCTGGAGGAATGGAGTGGGAGCAGGTGGTGGAAGCAGGCTTTGTGAAGAGACCACAGTAATCAGATCTGCAGCTCAACTCAACAGAGCTGGGGGAGTCCAGCCCAGACCCACCAACCAACCTAACAATTGCAAAGGGTTAACTTCCCCCCACCTGGATCCCTGGCTATCCAATTAGACATTACAAACACTGGGCTAAAAAGCAAGACCCACAGTCACTGTCTTGGACCTTTCAGGAGGTGGAGCTTTCAGCAATCAGCCTCCCTAAATGTAACTGACCAATTAAAAAAGAAATTATGGCACATTATAGTTGTCTATGCTTGTTAAAAAGTTACTTTATGTATCTGTCATTATGCATCCCTACATTTCCCTATTCCTGTTTGCCCTTTAAACTATATGACATTTAATGTATCACCCATTTAACACTGAGTTGGTTCCCTTGCTTCATACTCCCATTGTCTTTCTTTTTCTCTCTGACCCATCCACTTGTGGCCACAATGGATGGTCTTTCTCTCATTCATAGAGTGTAGTGTATAGTAATACTGTGGTGGTTGCTATAGCAACCCGCTAGTCAGACGATCTCATTACTGGCCCTTAGACATTTCTTTCTCGCTCCCTCTCTAAGGAATTACCACTTTTCATTATGATTTCCCTCCCCTCTCTCCCAGCTACCCCTCCTTCTTTATCTCTGTCTCCCCCTGTCTCTCTTATTCTCCCCCTCCCTCAAAGGTCAGATGTCCTCCATGGTGGGGAGAGAGGAAATCTGTAAAAGAGTTGAGGTCTATTCAGTAACCCCCGTCTCCCTCCGATCGCAGCCCACAATCATTCTGTTCCTTTCTATAGCTGCAAAGAAAGCAGCCAGAAAAGAAGGGAGGGAAGAGAGGAGCCTTGAGTCTGCTGGTCTGCTGTTCTTTAGAGCACATTTTAAAATCTGTTTCTTTTTTCTGCCCTTCTCTTTTCTCTCCTCAAAGCTTTCTTTTGTGTGGAAAATAGCTCCTTGAACTGATGGTGGAGTAGTGGTGTGTGTTGACATTTTTTAAAATGCTCCTGCCCACAATCAATAGCCGCTAAAGTCACACATACACTCTGTGCGCACGCACGCATGCTCGGCGCACGCGTATGCTCACGTGCACGTACAGCTGTGCATGCATACTTAAACTGGCTCACACATGCGACATGCGTTCGTTTATGGGAACACGCAGAAACAGTTTGTGTAGGGTTAGTTTCCCGTTTTAGGTGTTGCCCAAGAGCGGGGTCGGGCCATACATCATATTATTGGACATGATTTAAAATGCCTCACTTTTAAACATCAATTATTGGAAAGAATGAGGGTAAGCAAACGATGACGTAAAAGTCTGTAATGCAAACATGCACGTTGTATACTCTGTATAAAAACAGTGAGCAAGGAAGCCAGCTCCCAGTGGAATCTTTTCTCATATTCTCACTGATGAAAGTCTGTTTTTGTTGCAACAAAAATGTCTGTCTTAACCCAGCTTTGATCTTCACTGTATTTCAGGTCTTTCATTCTTCATCTGCTACAAAGGGACAGTGAACAGTGGGCAGATCCATATGCCCTATTGCTCCATCACAGATTGATCCAAATGGGGCTCTATTCAACTGCACTGGCCGCACAATTGATCCCGGCCTCTCTGCTGCGGTAAACATTTTACTCGGCTTGCCTCCATCCTGATCAATAGCCTTCTTTTAATAATGTATCTCATTGATCAGTTTGGTCCCTGAGTAAATTGATCAATTATTTTAATCTTTTTTTTCCCCCCTTTTTTTTGGCATGCGGTGTCAAATGAGGGGCAGACAGCTCTGGGTGGTGCTAGTAGTCGCTGGTAGAGTCTATTTAATCAACCTATTCCACATCGGATATAACTCCTTAAACGTTCTGTTATTTATGCAGACAGGAAGCATTGTTTAAACGTCTGCTGAATGCTCTCTAAAACACTGTGGTATTTGTGCTTTCTCTGTTACTGCCTCGTCCCTCTGATAGACTTCAAGGGCACTGGTCATCAGCACTGGTAAAGTGAATGCACTCCACCCACAACATCTCATTACTAGTCCTAATTATCCTGACAAGTCACCACCAGCTTGTATGTGTGTGTCTCTGTGTGTGTGCTTGATTTTGCAGACACAAACAAAGCTGTGCGAGCACCAACACATTTATTCCTGGCACAGACACAAACATACATTGAATGCACAGACATTAAACGGTGAAGCAGTGGATCAATAGCCAGCTTGTGTCCCTGACTTCATGGAAGGCAGCAGAAAAGGTATTTGAAATCCAAAGAGTTATCTGAGGCAAGAAAAAACAGGGAGGAGGTAAAGTCTTTGTTAGTATGACCTTGCTGAGATTTATCTTCTGCTGAGATATTTTAAGATTGGCCAGGATAAAACCAAGCATGTAAAAGGAACCCCCCCCCCCCCAGCTCCTCCAATACAAGAAAGCGACATGTACCTATCTTTTATGCTAACATAAACATATAAATTCCTGACAGATTTTCTTTCATCTGCCCATACTTCCATCAAGATTTGCTGTCTCTGCTTTCCCTCCCACAGGACCGTTGAGTGGACGATTACTGTGCCAATCAGGAGCTGAGCAGGTGTACATGTCGCCATGTTGCCTGCTACCTCATTAAAGTCTCATCTTCATAGCCTTTCACTACCGCCCATCTGAAATGTCACGACATAATCCACAAGACTTTAGACACCCACTACACACCCCTCCCCACAACACGCTAGCCGCACCAAAATGCTCCAATCATCTGTCACAGGTGTACGATGCGCCGCGCTGCTTGCTCGCTCTTCCAGAACACAGGTGTGAATATAAGCAGAGCAGAGCTGAAGCTTTCCTGTGATACGGCTTTTCACGCTATTGTCATGCATCATCCCAGTGGATGCACTCCACTTCTCCAACCATGCTAAATGTTTGACAGCTAATACAAACTAACTAAGATATGTAGCCAAAGTGAGTATTAAAAAAGATGGTTTCAGATGGTTTGCTATGTTTATGCATAAGTACATTGTTTTTGTATTTAAATGCAGACAGGCTAAATTTAAAGCAACATATAATTAATAGAAGGTAGCAGTTTGCAGAGCATGCATGTGGCCAGTTTAAGATTTGTGCGTGCAAACACAAGAGCATCTATGTGTGTGTGTGTTTGTGTGAGTGTTTGTGAGTGTCTTTAGAGAGAGCGCTAATTGTAAAGGATGTGGCAGGTTAAGATAAGGTTATCTTGACGCTGTGAAACGTCTGAGAGAGAAGGCCAAAGCTTGCAGACGGAATTAGATTGATTAGAAGAGCCATATTTGGGCTATTTCCAGATAGCCCTTGGTGAGCCTCATCCCTTTTGCCAGGCATGGCTCTGCTTTCGTCCTCACCCTCACCCCCTGCTCTCTTTCCCTGACACTCCTGCTGTGCAGCAGGACAGTTGATAGCGCCACAGGCTGTCAATCAGACGCTAACTGACTGGCCACTGCAGAACTGAGATAGTCCCTTAGACTCCCTCCTTTGACATCCACAGTGAGGGGGGAGGAAAAAAAGCAACAATGTATGCACCACTGCAGGAGAGATGCTTTCTGGGTGAAAAACTGTGTGTCTCTTGATGAGAGTTTAAGGGCTCTCAGCCCTCAGTTCAGGTTAGTAGAGTGTAACTGTGCTACACTGACTTCCATTTTGCCGTCTTTTTCTATTCTCAAGAGCTTGAGGTAAACTGACTCTCTGCGGTTTAAATGGGAAAATTTTTTTCATCTTATAGACTTAATTTAAGACGAGTGTGTGGCAAGGAAGTCAATCCTTCCACCCCCTCCCCCCCAAAAAATAGCACTCAATTCCTGCCATCAGAATCCTCCATTAGCCAAGCATTAGAAACAAATTAACTCTTCTCAGTTGAATGGCTTGTCAGAGGAAGTGTGGGAAAATCCTCTATTAGGCAGGAGTTAAGTGCCTATTGGAAAGCTGGAGACGGAATCCTGCCTAATAAAGGAATAGTCAACCATTGGAACACCGGCTGAATGGAAAAAAGAAGTGCTAATTAAGAGAACAAAGTGTTGTCTTACAGGCTCCCTCCATTAATGTGACTTTTAGGGCTCATCTCATTGGCATCGCTTGATTCCTAAATATGACCAGTTGTGTGCGATTGCGCGTGTGTACTCTGTGTATCAAATGGGGGGAAAAAAAATGTTTATTTCGGGTAGTGGTGACAGTCTGTAAACAGATAAATAATGAATTTTTCACTGCTCCCAGAGGCCACGCTTTTTTAGACTAGTCTCATTTCTGGATTTGACATGTCGTAAGCCATGCAGTGAACACGCTGCTCAGAAACTATTTGGGGCGTTATGTCTCAGATGAGCCGAGCCAACTTAAACCACAGCTCCAGTCTCCTCTGCCTGACAAATGCTGAGCGTTTTCCAATTTTCAAGCTGTGAAAAGTGAGAGGGATGGCGAAACAGCGTCATGGACCGAACCGGGCGGAGACTCAAAATAAACTCAAGTAGGCTTGGCTGAGTATGGGCTCCATCTCTGTTTATCTTAGTGAGAGTGAGCATGGGAGCCCAATGATGAAATCAAAAAAGGGAGGAAAAAATTAAACAGAGTTGAACAGGCCAGTGTATTTGGTTGGGGTTGCCATGGTGACAGAGTGCATGGATGCAGATAAACAGCACGTTGAGTACTCAGGGAGGAATGCAGCCCTTCTGCCTGCGGTTTGGAGTGGAGGTTAACACTTCTCTTTCTCAACAGCTTCACCACTCAACAACATATGGGGCTGAGGGGGGAGCATGAGAGGAGATTACACTTTAATTGCACACATACTTGGATAAAAGCGAATGTGTAGGAATATTTGGAAAAATGCTGGGAAAAAAAAGGGAGCGATGCATAATGGTTGATTGCATATTATGGCACAGGGTGTTTCAGTGTTTTCACTTAAAAATTGGAGTCAGTGCTAAAATTTGGAGTGGAAAACTACAGAATAGAGGTTTCCCGCTTTTCTGCAGTTGTCACACAGAAGTCTTCTTCATGGCCTTCTCCAGAAGAGCAGATTGCCTTTTTTGAACAACCTGTGAAGTAAGCAAAGTAACTTATCATCACTCCTTAAGGGGAAAGAAGGCTACCTCTCAGTTCTTCGTTTAGATTAAAAGTTATGGATGTTGGGAAGGAACTACAAGAATGGGGGGAATGGTGGCAAGTACTCTTAAGGGAATGGGAGAAAGAGGGAGGTGCTAAAGAGAAGCCAATTTGATGAAAAATTGGTGGCTGTGGCCTGCTGATAAGAGGCCCTCCTTCTCAGCTCCCTCTGACAAAATGGGAGAGCCTTGTCTGTCGCCCCATTAGCAGCCATCCCTACAAGGCCCTGCCTTTTCTACATGGCCAGCCTTCAATAGGGGGCAGAAATGGAAAATGGCTACTTAACCAATGATTACCAGACTGAAAGGTACCTGTCATTCGAGTGAAGCGGCCGGAAGAATAGAAGGGACGTGTGGGAGGATAGGAGTGAGCGATTTCGCTCCTGTCTCTGCAGTGCGACAAACGTGTTATTGTGAGATTAAACCCGGGGTTTGTGTTTAATAAAGCCATGCAGAGGGGGAGGTAACGGGTGGAATTTGAGAGAAAGCTGGACCGGGGTTAGACGGTGGAAGAACTTAAAGCTCTGAACAGAGTAAAGAATGAGAGGAAACTCAGCTGCTCGACTTTTTGAACTTTGTCGTCTTTTCCAGTAGTTAGATTGAGTTTGTATCATTTTATCCAGAGGTAGCTGAGAAGTCCACAAATCATCCCAGAGAATAGAAACACCTTGCTCACCTGCTTTCCCTCCCAATCAGAAGAACATTTTCCTGCTATTACAGTTAATCAGGGCCCTGCTTGATCACTGCAGCGCTTCCACCGCTAGTTTCTTTTCCAGCATTATGGCAGCTTTTATTCTCCTCTGTAATTGCTTGTCCCTCTGGCTCTTTGTTTCCACGAGTCGCTCTTATCACCTCACTATGCTGCCAATTCACCACTGTCACACAAACCATAACACTTCTGCCCAGATCTTTCAAGGGGTGCCTTGAGCCACTGCATTTTAATGTTCCCCATAGGCCAGGCCCACAGTGCCATATGAGTGGTTTTATGGAAGCTATTATTAGTGTTTACTCACTGGCACTTACAGGGTCAACAAGCATCCTGTGTCTCTCCCTGTGCAGTGAGGCAACCCTGACTTCTTGTTTTAATGTTATGGGTAACGTTATGACTCTGTCTCTTTGCTCAATCGTTAACTCTGTGACCACTTTATGAGGTATTAATTGAGTAGTAATTTTGACTCAATGAAACCATGTAAGAGTTTAATGCTGTTTTAACTCTCAATCTAATTGAAAACAGGCACTAAGGGCTCATGCTTACTGCCCAATATGATGTGGATAGGTTTGAACTCTTACTTATGTTTCATACACTGTATTTTACATGCAAAACAATACAATCGAATAAAGGCTTTATAAGCAAATGCATATGCCTGCATACACTGCAAACACACTGCTGCTTGACTTTAACATAAAACATACATACAAATATTTAAGACACAGGTGCACACATGCATGCACGCACACAAGGGAGAGACAAGTTTAGATGGGGCTCTGGACTGATCCTATTACCTCATCTCACATTTATTTCAGAGGCCTGAAACCTGATATGCACGCAATTGTTATTTTAAATCACCGTCTGGGAAAGCTGGACCAAAGGTCTAAAGAGTCACAGAGACAAGGAGAGTTTAAACGAGGGCGGACCAGAGATGGAATAGGCCACAGGGCCACGAGGTGCGTCACAACCTGACAAGATTAGGAGTGCAGTTTTATTTAATCAAATAAAAATGTCTTAAATACAAAAACACTAAACAAAACAAAGGGGTAAGTTTAAATTCTTTTAAACTGCTTTCACACGTGCACTACAACCCTACCTTTTCTCAACACTGCCCAGCTGAGCTATGTGTGAGAAAGCAAATCTCCAAGAATGAGAGCAGGTAATTGTCCACTGAATCCACCGCTAAACAAGTGAATGTCTTATTTCCCGTTCTCTGCACATTCTACCCAAACAGCACCCTCATTCAAAACAAAAATGAGCATTTCCTGTCTCAAGAATACATCTGAAGTGGACTATTTCCTGTTGCGTGCCGCGTTTGAGAAAGGGCAGCGTCGGACAATGTCCTAAATTGATTCTCCCCACATTGTCTGGAGCAGATGTATGAAAATTCACTGTATGTTTCCTGCACTATCGATTGGATTGTTGACTGTGAAGCGGGCGGAAAATTTCTCTCCTCTCCATCTCACTCCTGCTCCCTCATCGGCCACTGTAATCCTTGCATGCCTTCTGTCTACGTTCGCTCCCAATTTTTGCCCGTGTTCACACCTGCAAGGTTAATGTGTGTTCGTGGTGGTGGTTTAAGATCCATATGAATATATTTCACCTTTCAGCACTGGACAGGCGCTATGCCAGAGGCCACAGGATAACTGCTCTTTCCCTCCTATCTGCAACACAGGTTAATTAAAGTTCCTCATCTCCCCTCAAAGTATGCTTTTAAACAGAGTGCTATGTGTCATTGGATTGTATTTCAGTCCATTTAATGAAGGACTTATCGTGCATGTGCGCATGGGTGTGATTGAATGGGCATGCTATGCTTTTAATTTTGTCATCTGGTTGCACATGTGAGGCGGGAATATCTGTTTGGATACTGAAAATATCTTCCAAATTCAGATCACTTATGGAATCTGTGCTTGAAGTATTTTCCTTGTCTGCATGGGAGTTAGTAAAAATTTCACCCACGCAGTGACAATGATGCTACATCACCTGTATAATGCGTCAAATGGGAATTAGTGGAAAAGAAGAGACTGAGAGTAAATACGGAAGCTCAGTCTGTGGATATGTCTCTTAAACAAGCCAACAAACCACAGGCTCTCACATTCCTCTGTTATGATGTGAACTACTTTGTATCCACAAGTTTAAGTATGAGAGAAATAGGCTGCTTCTTGTCTGACTCATAATGCTCAGTTAGGGTCCTAGTTATGTAAATTTTGTCACAACCAGGGGTGCACCAGGCTCTGTGTGGACTTTGGTTTACCTTTTGGTGTACGGGCTACAAAGGGAACAACTTTCCATGTGCTCATGTGTTGATAAAAGGTCACAGACATTTATACAATTTGACTTTAAAAGAATGTAAGGATAATCAAAGGTACGATAATTTGCAGAGGAAACTAGCCAGACCTTTAAAAGAGAAGAACACATCTGAGTGCAGATGCTGATTCGCTGTGCTTGTGTGAAACTCATCCTCTAGTGTACTCCAGAAGGACTAGAAAGCAGTTTAATAAAAACAGGTTTTCACAGGTTGTGTGTCTACAGTAACCATCCACACTCACATCTGCAAGGTACTATAATCCTGGCTTGCAATAAGAGTATGACTCACACCATAGAAACTTTAGCTTACAATTATCAGAAAAGAAGTCTGGAGACACATGTGCAAGGATTAACATGCACACACTCAATTTCCAGTGCGCACACACAGACACACACGCACATACAATAACATAGAAATGCACGCATGCACATCTAAACCCAGTTGTGAGTTTGTCACCCACATTTACTTACACTTATAGGCGGAACCTCGTCAGACACTTGACAACAAACATGGACACACAACATGGGTTATCCATGTGCCAACAACTAGCGCACTGCTAATTGTTAATAACAGTGAAGATATTGTGCACAAAAACAAACAAACAAACAAACAAAAGACATGCTTTTCCTGATCATTTCATCAGGACATTTTCAGTGCAGTTTCTCCAGACTGCCCCTGACCTTTCTCATCTTGAACCTCATAATTGACATATAATAATAGTCTTCAATTTTACTTCATATTCTCCTTCTTCCATCCCATTGACTTTTCCAGATCGCTGAACTGTGGAACATAGGAGGACTGTACTTAGCATTGAATATGTATATATATGAAATCCATAAGCGTTAAAATTAATTTCTTTATTTACTTTATAGGAATCGGTGAAATGGGCTTTGTGTAACCTGCTGTAGGGCAAATATGCTCTATGAGAATACTGAGTGCTTATCCCTCCATTGCTTTTTCAAGTTTCAGTCACTTTTATCCTATATTTTCTTCCCCTTCTTTCCCATCCTTTGGTGATTTATCGGATGATGATCCCCTCTTTTCCTCTCAGGGTGAGTGTGTGCTATGGGCTTCCAGCCAACCGGACCTGCTTTAATTGATGTCAGTAATCTGGTCACCTTGAGAGATAGTTAAAAGGGCAAATCTCTATTAGCTTTAGTTTATGGGGGGCAAATTAAAACATACACACATACAGACATGCATGCACGCATTTTCCGAAGACAGCGAGTAAAAAGCTGACACAGAGGATGTATGTGAATGTAATAAGAAGTGCAGATTTTTGAGACAATTCCCTGAGTGCTAATCTTGTCCACTGCTGTTAGCGGTGAGTAAACATGAAGGTGTAGTCTCTCTGCCGAATCCCCTGTTCCATTTCCTTAAACGCTGTAAGAAATACATTAAGACTAGTGCAGAGCTAAGATAAGTTATTTCTGGTTGGATAAGCGCAAGGGGTGTATCTGAGGGAGCCAAAAGAATCTACATTAAGGAGAGATATCTGTTAATTAAATCTGTCCCAGCCTGATCTCTATCTGTAGCACGTAACTTACACTGCCTCCGCTGCTGCTGCCGCCGCTGCTGCTGCTGTGGGATGAACACATAGACACACACAGCCTCATGCACATATACATAAAACTTAGAATTAGACTTTCACTTCCCATCATCCATAAATACAGCATCTTTACTTATGCATTGCAGTAGGTTTTTCTTTAGGATATTCTCCGTATTTATTTTTTTCTTTGGGCTTTGTTTTTTTTTCTTCTTTTTCTTCTATGTTCTTGTTCTAAAAACACTCAAATGTCTTGGGAGTCTGTCTGGTTGCTCCTGAGAAGGACAGGGGCTCAGAGGTGACTGGGGGATGAAGACTTGGGGTGTATGCGGACCAGATGTCTGGGTTTTCATGAGCGTGGGGAGGGGCACTGGGAGTGGACGACAGAGAAGTTGGGTGACATGGCTGTTCTCAATTACCTTGATCAGTGGAAAAAGGGGAATGGTGCGTGTGTGCATGTTTGTGTGTTTCAGGGGGCAGGACTGCACAGCAAGGAAGACTTAAAATATTCGGCCAAAGAGCTTAAACTAAACTATCAGCTCAAATAGGAAAGGGTTTCTTTTATCGTTTTTTGACCATACATGTGAAAGTTTTTTGGTTGGAAAATAGATTAAAAATACAGAACTGCATTTAGCAGAAATAAATCGGACAATTTCTGTCTTTTTCACATTAAATGCTATAAGGAGCTTACACATGGCACATATAGACCTTTGCATAACGTGAAGGTATTCATTAGAGCAAATGTGATCGCTTGATTTGCTTCTTTAGACTGCAACCATTATTTCATTAGTGTGGCTTCCAAAGCAATAAAAGATCCTGAACTAGAAGATGGTTGTATGCTCCCTTTAGATCAAGTGGTACCTCTGTTCTGTGTTTTAATTAGGATTATATGTCCTCTTTAAAGGATCCTTTCTCCGGAGCCCGTCACATTTAGAGCCCTATAGGGTTACACAAGATTAAAAGCACTTTTCCATCTTTTCCCTCTGATATATCTTTGAAATTGTGCTTGCTTCTCTGTCTCTGGAACACTTTATCTCCCCCTAAGAAGGATTGGGGGATAAGAGGAGGGGTAGGGCAAGGTTTGGGTGGTATGCAAGCATTTATCCTTGTCTTTTTTTCCCCTTCTTCTTCTTTTTTCCCTCATTTGTTTTGTATTTGCTTATACATTTGTTGATTAAAAGGGAGATGTTTAGCTATGGCATTTTTTCATTCATGATACTACTTTGATCAGACACACGGGAGTGTCACGTTACACACAGCAGCTTTAATATGTCTTCCACTTTTGATACAGCAGGCCTGTGTCCAATCACAGAGATCTTCTCCTGCGACCCTTGACCTTTACTCCTGTGAGTAGAGAAAGAGAAAGGCATTGGTTTCAGCAGAGGGAGGGATGCAGGCGGGTTGTCTCTAACTGCAGACTGCTCAGCACCCCCTATCCCATTTTGGAAACCAACTTCATTCTAAACACTTGAAAATCCTCCATCTGCAAGCAATTAGGTTTCACTACTTGCTCTGGATGAGAAATACACACATACATTCACAAGCTCAAAGCACAAACACAAACACGGCTAAGCTAATAATATTCAGGATCATACACTGAAAAATACACTTCAGAAATGGAGGTATAAACATACATATATTGTTTGAGCACACGTGTAAGCCAGTTGGACACAGATCTATCTACCTGGCTTCCATGCAGGCCAGTTAATGTGTTGCCACAGTAAATGTCCCTACTAGGGCTGCACGATATTGGCTGAAATGATTGTCATGATTATTTTGCTGAGTAACGAGTAGAAGTGGAAGAAAAGTAAAATAAATAAGTAAATAAAATGAATAAAAAGTCTGAGCTAAATAACGTGTAGCTAAGGCATTAGCCACTGTGAGCCCCCCCCCCCCTTCCCGGCAACCTTTTCCATGCAGCACAGGTTATTTTCCCTGAAGCCTTCATGACTCATTATGTCTTTGGTCAAATTGCGTTGTGTGATTCCGTTGGCGATTTCAGTGCGTCTTTGTGAGCTGGGTGGATACACTGACGCACTGAACATTCTCACTTTTGCGGAGAGCTGGGTTGATGTTGGATAATTCACATTAGCAGCCATTGCACTGCTTTTCTTGGCCTAAACTTGCAGTATGTTTTCAGGTGGTTGATGCTGTTTCACGGTGCAGACACAACAAAGTTGGTTAGTGTCACTTATGGTGATTCCGAAATATTTCAAAGCAGCGGATGAAGATCCTGTTCGAGGGACAAGGTCTTCACATTCATCTGTCCAAGACATTTGATTTTTATTGTTTATCTGTCTTTTAATATATTATTACCAGTCCAGCAAACTTAAAGCTTTGCGGGGCAGGGAACAGCTGTGATTGTTGTGTGCAGGCACGTGGTCAAGTGCTGATTCAAGGAGTGCTTCATTTGCCTTTGGCTGTGAATTTTAAAAGGTGGGGCATACATTTTAAATATTGTTTTTTCATAATCATTTCACTTTGGAAGTGCCTCAAATGATGTAGTGGGTAACACATTTAGCAAACAAAAGGTTGGTCAGCTTACAAATCCCCCTTGGGACTGCGTCAGGAAGGGAATCCAGTATAAAACTTCAAGCAAACATGTGGAGCTACCTGCTGTGGTGACCACACCACACAGTTTTGCTTCTTCTTCTGAATGTTCCACATTTTTCATTTATCAGTCTACCTATGAATTCTCTTATGCTTATCAGGGTTGTGGGGTGGTTGGAGCCTATGAGACGAGGTAACACCCCCCATACAGGTCGCTAATCTGATGCAGAGCTAACACAGAGAGACAGACAACCATTCAGTTTAGAATCACCAATCAACCTAATGCCATTAACTGCAGGTCTTTAGAGTGTGGGAGGAAGCAGAAAGGAAGAAAGCAATAATATCTAAAAAACAAACTAGACAGCATACCATCTAGAGGCCTAGAGACCAGTTGGCAACCCTTGGGAACCTTACTAGGGAAAAATATGCATTCCCCAACCAATTGCCAAGTGGTTGCAAGAGGATGCTGGCTGTTGTTTAAAAAAAATCATTAAATGCTGCACTGAAAACCTCTTTAGTAGCGGTTTGGTCACTAATACATTACCACAGCTGCCTATTGTCTGTAATGAAGTTGTTGGAGTGTAATCCAAAACCCGAAACAGAGGATGTTTGTACCTTAAACGTTTTTCTCTAGTGATCGATGTTTGACATGGGGTGTAACGTGTTAAATTTTGTGTTTGCACCTGAAAACATCCACTTTAATAAAGCAACAACGCAGAGAAAAACAGGCATTGCAGAGGACATAGAGTAAACAGTGCAATTCTCTGTTAGATTCAGTGGAAAAGCCACCAATGAGAAAATCTTTGCAGTGTTCTGTAATCAGTGAGAAAGAAAGGGGTTATAGCGCTATATAAATCCAATCCATTATTATTATTATTATTATTATTATTATTATTATTATTATTATTATTAT
>NW_005187434.1:1534199-1546910 GCF_000239375.1 Pundamilia nyererei | reverse complement strand
TATTATTATTATTATTATTATTATTATTATTATTATTATTATTATTATTATTGCTGTTTTGGTCTTTTGACCCTTATGATTATATAAAGAAAACTGCATCATAGTTTTAGAAATACAGAGTGAGCCTGTTCTTTGTGAGACTTCATTACTGAATCATTCCTCAGACTGTCCTCAGTTAAGATGTCCTTTCTGATTTGAACCAGTTACCTTTTAATAGAGTAGAATGCCTTCTACTCTGCTACCTGTCAGAGTCCTGGGGTTTTTGTCCATAACTGAGCCAAAAACCTACTCTCCTGACATCTTTATAGCAGTAGCATGATCACAAAGCACTTCTTCTTCCTTGAACTTATCAGATGAACAAAACACAAACTTGTGGAAAATATTCTACTGCAGT
This sequence comes from Pundamilia nyererei, assembly GCF_000239375.1. Taxonomy (NCBI): domain Eukaryota; kingdom Metazoa; phylum Chordata; class Actinopteri; order Cichliformes; family Cichlidae; genus Pundamilia; species Pundamilia nyererei. The sequence continues at coordinate 1,546,516 of NW_005187434.1, read as the reverse complement.
GGAAAAGGCTGCAAAATGTTTTTTTCTACAAGTTGCCAGCAGAATAGCTCATATCAATTGTATTTCTATATTTCCTGCTTGTTTTCTGAGAGTTCATAAACTGTTACTGTTGTTTACAAAATAATATTACATTCACATAAGGATGGAAATGTGTTCTCAATTTGTTTCTGCCAAAGCCACAGATCTGCAACTAATGAGCGAGAGATGAGGGAAAAAAACAGCAAAACGTGCAATGGGAAATACACTGCATTTGAAAAGTAGTGCAACTGTGAAAAGGACTCTGGAGGAGAAAAGTCTTTTAGGCACAAAGCAGTGAAAGGGAAAATAAGCATCTGCAAATGTTTTAAAATAGATTCAGAAAATATCACTTTTTTCATGCCTCTTATTAACAATAAACATTGTAATGAGCTGTAAAGGAATACACGTCCTTCTCTTCTTACTAATCCAACTTTTGTTTCACTAAACAGGCTTAGTTATGACTGCTTTGTAGCGGGCAAAACAGCAACATTTCTAGCAGGTTGGCCATTAGGGAGTGGTGGCCTTTGTACATGCCCCACATTAAAAACAATTTAGTTAATTAGCTAACAGCGATCTGTATTCCAAGGGCTAATTCCGTAAGTGCCTGTCAGCTTGATGGTGGCTTTGGCCAAATTGATTACACGGTTTGCACTTTTACCTCACTGTTGCAGAAGTTAGTGGCTTTAGTGCTGCACCAAAATGTCCAGCGAATGACCAGCAGGTGGGAGAAATGGCACTTTTTGTCCCTTTGGATGCCTCTGGATCTCCTTTTTGCAGTAGTTTGGTTTCTCTGAAATTCCAAATCCTTTTTTCCCTTTTGAAGATTAGGTGTGTGTTTGATGATGAGTGTGACATGTCACCTTATCAAGATTAAATGGTTAAAGATTCACTGGGATAAGATTGGTGCGATGTGGATAATCATTACATTAATGACGCGCGCTCGCATGGAGTGTAATTTAAAAGCAATTATGAGATCGTAACCTTTTTAATCCAATCATCAACTACAGTCTGTGCTAGGTGTCATGCTGTATCACCTGAACCTGTGGCAAAAAAGGAAACATGAATAAATTGTTAATCAATCACAGAGAAGGGGTCTACTCTGACAGGTAAGTCAGGCAGAGTTAACATATTGATACGGGCAGCGACTTTACCGGGCAGAGCAGGGGGTATGGACCTGATTCTGTAGAAATATTACATTACACACATCTACCCACATTTTCCTGCTAGTTAAATTCATCATAGCTCGCGCCATATTTTCCAAAAAGAATTCCATGCGCCATACATAAATAGTAACACAGATGCACACGCAGGCATGCACACTCAAACACAGGCCTGCAGTTTTGCCACAGGATGCTGTTTTCCAGCTGTTTAAACCACAGCTCAAATTAGCTGCTCAGCCATTGGAAGGAAAGGCAGGCAGGATACCAGTAATTACTGTCTGATTGGTAGAGTGGCTGCAATTAGCAAGTTTAAGTCTTGAAGATTTGCATACATATAAAAAAGCCCAGGGAAGCAAGGTGCAGTTGCAGGAAATATTCTTACATTACAGCGATACATCGCAGGAGGTAAAAAAAGGACTTACGTATGTATGAAAATTCTCAAAAAGTTTCTCACCGAAAATACTCTCTGTTTACACCACAATTGTGTCATCACAGTCAAAATAGTGCTAGGCATGAAATGGACATGATTCACTGAAAAGGGTGTGATGGAATCTGTTCGCTCCCTATACAGTATCTGCATGTTTCCACCCCAGCAGCAACCGAGGAGCGTCTCAGCAGTGGTCCACCCTTATCACAGCACATTTAACAGGGGGCTAATCCAATCAGGTGGGATATCAGGGTTGCTCTCTGTGAGTGGAGGAGGATCAGGCGACTGCTCCTCTGCTTCCCATTAGTGTGTGTCTCTCCAGCCGGGCCTATCCTAATCCCATTTCCCCATCTAAAGCCTTAACCCAAACAAGCACACAGGACAATAATCTCCAGTCACACTTCTGTCTGCCGCCCCGGGCCTTCTGATGCTGCTAATGGAGGGCTACCAGGAGAGATGCCAAGAGACCGCTGGGATGACTAGATGTGGTTTGTTGTTAGCCAAAGAACAACAACATCCACAGTATTTTCTTTACCTCTCCTCTATAATTTTTCCCTTTTTTTTAGTAGGATTGTGTATCTGTTGCTGGTTTGTGTTTCCTTTTTACACCCAAACAAATTTAGCCACAGAGATCTGGACTAAGCAGAGATCGTTTTTCACTGCGAGCGTGTCAACAGCATTGTTTCATAAACACATTTGATTGTAAGTAATCTTATTGTCCTCACCATATTCATTGCTTTGAGAGCTGTTTAAAAAGATACATTCTGAAGTTAGAAAGGAATAAGTGCAGATTTGTGGCATGGTCAGGAAAGTCATTAGATTCCTTTTCTGAATTCATTCAAATAAAAAACTAGACATGGGGAAAGAGAGGTTTTGGCTTTGTATCCCCATCTTTCTGTCCCCGTTGAAAGCACATGTGCCCCAGATGCAGGGTCCTGATCCAAACCCAAGCTCATCCAGACGCCACCCCGAGTGTCTCAGATCACTTACACACTCTCCAAGGACCTTGGAAAAAACAACCTCATCCACATTTCTCATTTCTCTTTGTTTCCATAAGAAATATGTAACCCCAACTTCCTAATGAATTCCAACTGAAATATGGTTGGTGTAACAGTATGTACCTCAAACAAGGCTTTTCAGCTTAGTATTTTCATGCTTCATATGGAACATATTATGCCATTGAACAAATTAGATCATTGGATTTTCATCATCTTCATTCTTACCCTTTTCTATGCTAACCCCCATTCAAACTTTATAGTCTTGAATGGCAGTAAAGGTGCACTCTTGTAGTGCTTTATGTCTACAAACTATGTGAAGTTATATATGCACAGCTGGTAGCAGAGTTAAATCTCAGTCATCAGCTTGATTTGTTTTCTCTTCTTACTGACAAAGTCCAGTCTGATTTCTTTTCCAAATATCTTTCTGAAGCCAGAACCGTGTTAGAAGGTTTATATATTGAGACGGTTTAGATTTGTCAGTAGTAAACAGCCTAATATGATTTATATTAGTGCCAAGGAAGCAGAAAACTAGAGGGAGTTCTTTCGCCTCACCTTCGCCAAGTGCTGTGTCATAGAGAATCGCTGGATTCTCTGTCATCAGGATTCTGTATTTATTAGTGTAATGCTAATACTGTTTACCTTACAATATAAATCATCTTGATATGACTCTGAAAGCTATATAAATAAAACTGAGATGAATTGAAGTAAATGCTGCACTTCAAGAAGTTCATCAGTGTTTCTGGTGAGTTCAAAGGCTGAGAAGAACAAGCATATTTGGGCAATTTAACAGGGAAGTTACGGTTCACATGAGCAGCCTGTAGGCAGCTTTGGATTGCCCGTCTACTTGCAGAAAGTGTCTGTTGTCAAATGTGCCCATTATCACAAATATGTGCTCCAACCTGTGCTGTTTCTGGTCTATTTACCTGCCATGCAAAAGAACCAAGTTATAACATACAAAGAGCTGAACTGAAACCAAGTGACAAAACATTCTTAACACAATGAAAACTGTTCACTGCAGCAACTGTGCGTACTTTTCACAATGTATTTTTTTTTTTTTTTTTTTAAATCTTTCTGTGCTCCACTGTCACGTCCTTCCCTGTTCGACCAAAGGAAGGGAGCCTCGTCAAGCAGGGGAACTGAATGAGAGCACATTTGTGACGGTTGAAAACCCTTCTATATAGGCAAATACCTCCAGAAATGGACCCAACCACAGTAGCAAAAAGTAAGAGTAATGTATTAAATGGTTTACAGACATCAAAATCAACTAAATAAAGGCTGAACGATTTCTACCTGATGGTAGAAGGTGCATGTTAATAGGATGTTGCAGTTGCACATAATATCTGGTGATCTTTATGTTTTACCCTCACCACAGAGTGTGAGAAGCTTGAAAGCTAGTAAACAGACATGACTATCCAAACCATTGCTTCCTAGTTGAAGAATCAATTCAATAAAGAATTCAAGTATTACATAAACTTTCTATGTAACTCAAATAGAAAGTCCAGCTAAGTCCAAGGATTTGAGTTTGTCTTTCTCATCTTGATATTTGTTTGCTTGAGGCCTCTTGTCGTGGTGCATTTTTTTGAACTATAAAATATGAACTCGTGTAGTGTATACTAAGTTGCTTTAGTTGCATTTATTCAACAATAAGCATGTCGGTGAGTTTTCTTTGTGTTTTTGGTAATTACCATTATCACCAGGCTTATGGTTCTAGTTATACCACATCTCTCTGAATTGTTTATCAGCTCTCCAGGGGAACTTGCTGTTGTCTGTTGCTGTTAATCTACTGAGCATCAGCCATTGACTGCATGGTAACCTTACTTTGTTACTGGCATGCTAACTAGCTCAAGCCTACTCTAGGGGGGGAAAAAAATCACAATTATTCTGAACTCTTCTAAAATTGTTGACAGATGTGGAATGTGGCAGTAGCAGAAAAAGTTCAGCCCTCTAAATGATCAGTGGGGATCATTCTTAGTCAGTCACTTTATAGAGCATCGCCTTCTTTAACTAATCGCTCTCATTTCAGTGTTTCAGGAAAATGTAAGAATACCTCATAGGTATCGTTTAATTTACCAGCTACTGAGTGAATCTCTGTATGGCGTTTGTATAAGGGATAGCTCACTCTGTTTTTGCAGTGTTTTCATCCACTTGTAAACCAGTTTAAAGGCAGATGGATTTGAGCCTTAGAGTCTGCCAGGAGGATTTGTACAAAGCTTTTAAGTAATGCTGTCTTAGAGCCTGAAGTTGGGGCAATGAAAACCCCTGGACCTGTGTCTTTAAACATGTTTGGTGAAGAACATGCCGTGGTTTTTTAGGTCAGAGGTGTTCATATTTTTTGTATTGTGGTATATTGTCTCTTTAAAAAAACAAAACAAACATAAGTTGCGTTTCTTTTATTTCTAAAAGGAAGAAAATGGTTAAAGGTATTTATGTCTGCATGTTTGGCAGGTAAACAATTTCATGTAAATTGTCCTGTTTACTTTAAAAAAAAGTTTAGGAATATTAGTGACACTTGCTAACAACCCTAAAACAACATGTGCTGCCAAGGCTGATGGAGCAGATAATTAAGCAAATTGAAATTTTCTTTTTCAATTAATCATAATCCAACCAGTACTTGTCATAACAGTTTACACGATCAGTCTCAATGTGGAGAAGTCGGAGAGTTGCCAAAGTCAATGTCATCCTCTGTGTGGTTGTTGAGTCAGGGCCAAAGTGGGAGACCAAGTAACAGCCTGGCAGGGAGGGGGAAAGAAGTTAACATAATGGCTTTTGTCAAAGATTGAATCTAACTCACAATTTCCTGGATTTTCCAGTAACATACATGAAAAAGTGAGTACAGGTTTCATCTTGGCGATAACTGCATTTATGTTTTTTGGAGTTTGACTCCTTGCGTGACTGTCCCACAGCTACTTTGTTGTAAGGACTCCATGGTGTATATTTGTGGTTATACTTAGTTTGGTTTCACACCATTAAGTTAGAAAACGATGTTTTGACTCTACATCTATATAAAGTAAAGAAATCTACTCTAATACCACAAAAAGAAAGGGTCATTTTTTTCTTAAACTTGAGAGTTGTATTTGCAATAGACACAGTAATTAGATTAGTTGTTGAGAACATTACGAGCACTAATCAGTTTCTGGCCTAAAAAGCTGTTTCTGACGGTCTAAGTAAATAGCCTACGGTAAGGATCTTTATTATCCAGTTAGCTTGGCACATCTAGAAGTTTGACTTGGCTTGTGACATCAGGGAAAACATCAGTCATAGCTGTGGGTGTGTTATCACTGACTTTCAAATTACACAGATACAAATGTTGTATCCAGCTATTTTGAGGTCAGCAACACTGAAACATCTATTCTTATACTGACGATCTGCCTTGGCTGAACATCAGACAGAGAGGCAGCCGTTTGATTGTTGTCAAATTTCACTCCAATAGCAATGCCCAGCAACTAAAGTGTCACTACTGTGGTATTAATATCTCTGTTGTGCACATGTGCTAAAACACATATTGCGCTAATGACCAATTGTTTTGCTCTCTAATTTTCATTTAACATTTTTTCCTCCCACACTTTTACTTGATGACCTCCTTAAATATGCAAAAAATGATTTAATTTCCTGTTACAGGAAACCTTTTTACTTAAAAAGGTTTTAAAAAAAGTCACAAAAAAGAAACAAGTCAAGATGTCAGAGTTTCAGCATATTTCTGTGTACTAAAAATGCACAATAATACTATGATGTCATGCTACCGCACTCTCCCAAAGGTATTGTGAAATGTACTTGTAATAATTCTGTTTTAGTGCATCTACTTCCTGACACTAGTTATCCTTGATCCACTGTTTTCTCCTCTGAATCTCCAGGCTATTAGTTTTCCATCTATTAAACTATTATTCCAGATACTGTGTATGCGAAACGCCGTTTGGCATTTTGTGGTTTGGGAGTCTCATCATCTCCAACTGTTAAGGAATTGCTTTTGCCCACAGACCTGTGTGGGGCCTGTGCATCAATTTCCTGATGCTCCCCTTTCAAAATATACACAGCGGTCTCAGTGGAGGTGACATGGTACACATGAGGGCAGAGCGAGAAAGCGATGGCGGGAGGGAAGGTTAGAGGGGGGGAGAATATGGCCCTGGACGTCTCCACCTGGTGGGATGGTTGAGGGCCAGCAAGGAGCTCCCGCAGTACACAAAGCTCGCCTTGTGTAAGATAAGTGGCGGGCACCAGGAAGGCCTTACGGCACTATTTTCACAATCAGAGTCAGTTTGTTTTCTTTAGGCCTCTGAGCTCAAGCCTGTCAGGAGAGCAGCATGCTGCCAGTGCTGGAGATTGTGTTTGGTAGCAGGATTCAGGGAGAAAAAGTGCTCTCTGACAGCGTAGGTTAGGAGTTTCAGGGGTTCTGCACAATTCGCCTCTTAGTTGATATGTTTTTTTTTTAATTTTCCTAATCAATCCCTCATTCTCTCTTAGACAGATTTTCAGTTTAGGTTAAGCACATGTGCGATGCTTTGATGTAAAACAAAATCCTGATTGCATAGCTAAGCAAAACTGCTGGTGATTATTTGTGTGCATGTTAGTTTATTTTAAGGACAAGAAATCTATATGGTGTTACAGGCAATACTCTCGTTAGCGTGCCTCCACAAACATTACAGTATTCAAAGAGGCTTGTGTTATTGTTTCGTTGCTGCACAAACAGCTCACGTGCATTGATATTTTTTTTATTGATATTTGTTTTTGCTTATATCAAAGTGGATTTTAAAGCTTGTTGATTAATGCTCTAATGGATGCTGTACATATATTCATATTACCACCATGCAAACTGTACTACTAATGCGCTACTTTTTTGTAATTTGGCAGTAGAGCAGCGTGTAATGTTATGAGTGTTTATAGTGAAAAACAACGGTGTGAAAAAAACCTCGAGTTATAAGAATGTTTTCTCGGTAAAGACTATTCGAAACTGGTACTAAAATTTAATTTGAAACAGTTGTGTTTCTGTTGTGAAGATGAGATGCCTAGAGCAAGAAGAAAATGTAGCGAGGTTCTGTTCAAGGAAAAGAGATTTTTCATAGAAAATGTGGCTTCAGTTTAGAAAACTTCATTGCAAAGCCATTCCTGTGATTGTTTTGAGTGCTTATCTGATTTTAAGTTAATTTCTCATTAGGCTCTTGTAGGTTATATCGAGTGCTTCAAGGCTTATATTAAGATTATTTAAAAGTGGTTTCTTTGTAGGCAGGTTCCTTGATTTTTCTCCCCTTTCCACAGTATGTCTTGGCTCATCAGAGGCGGCTGGCCGCCAGGACTCCTCTCAGCTCACTCCCCGAAGACCCCTGGCTCCACAGAAACAGGAAATTTTAATAGTATTGCACTGCTTTTCCTCCCCTATCTGTATCCCAGTTCCTGTCTCTCTGTCGCTCGGTAAACAAAAAAGGAGAAAGCACAAATGTTTAACACCGTATATGTGTGGAAAATGGACCAGCAATAGAGCATAATATAAAATCAAGCCACACATATTGAGCTTTTCCACTTTCAGAATATTTCTGTATAAAAAAAATCTGTTCAGTAAGCTGTACGATGAAACACAATAACATTATAGATATAAATTCCAAATGTACACAGTGAGCCTAATGAACTGCATTCCCACCCAGCAGTCTCAATCATGATCAAACTCATTCACATTTTATTGTTGTTTGCTATCAAACAGTGCATTTGTTTGCAACTTTGTTAAGAGTGTTTCAAAGATTTTTGTTTTTGTTTTTGTTCTAATAAACTTGACCTATTTTTTCTCAGACTGTAATAGCACTTGTCACGTCAATAAATGAGAAGGGTCGGCTGTATCGGTCTGCACTGCAGCCATGCAGTCTCTCCACAGGTGGATGAACACCTCCCACCGTCCTACCACTACACTCCCAAGTGTTTATGAGTCACTTCACCCCTGGTCAAGCGTGTGGTGAAGCCACCCAACTCTTGTCATATAGGTGGGATCTGCTAACTAGCCCCCGTGGACACTGCCAGGTTTTCATAGTAAATTGTGCAGCAAAACCACAACTGACTAAAAAGAGATAGGCTTGCTCTGACTTCATAGCATTTTGCGGTCTACATTTCCCTTTGAGTTCTCTCTCTTTTTTCTTTAGGGCTCTTTCCCTTCTCTTTTTTCCTTTCATCTTAATTCAAAATGCAGCTGGATCCACCATTCCTCCTCATAATTTTCTTTGTTTTAGCCCTTTACAACAGTGTTTTGTCTTTACAGATTTCCATAGGAAGATTTATTTTCGTGAAGGCCTTAATGGGTTCAAGAAGTCCCAAAGTTTGCTGCAGTAATGGCAGCCACATTTTTTATTTCTTTTTGCAAAGACATTTTGTCCTATTGCACAGTTCTGTAGGCTGTAGACTAAGGCCACACCTCAGAGTATCCTGCTAAATGTGAACGCCATTGCTCCTTATTTATTTATTTACAGCAAGGTTTGAGTGAAGGAGTGGGGGGAAAACTCACTGTGGAGCACAGATGTGGACATCTCAAGCCAAAAGCACCAGTTCTCTTTGCCAAAATGCAACCATAAAAATCTGCCGGCAATAAGCAGCCATGAAAATAAAACGTATCTTTTTCTAAAGCAGAACTGTGGATTCTGCTCTGTCAGCCATGCATTTTGAGTTGCACAGAGGAACTTGAGGGAAGTTCTGAAACCTGACTGGGTGGGGAAAAAAATCACATCTGGAAGGCTGCGTTTATACTGGACAAAGAAATCCACACACAGAAGTCATAAAATACATTGTTTAAGTTGCATATAATCTATCTTCAGTTTTACATACATTACTCTGTCTGTAAATTTAGATATACTGTATAACATTACTCTGATATTAATTTTATTGGGCTTTTCAAACATACATGAAGTACAGAAACCTGATGTTGCTGTCAGTAGTTTCTAGTCCATACACTGAGAAGACAAAAGCCCACATACTGGACTAGATTCACTCTTTTCTACTGTACAGTAGGCGCTTTGTTGGCTTTTTGAGGATTTTCAAACATTGCCACATCTTCAGTGAGAAAACTGGAAATGGAAGATTTTTCATTTATGTGCGTGGAGGTTGGAATAGTGATGCCTTCATTAAGTTTACTGCTATAGCAACCCAAGCTCCCTCTTTGTCCTGTTGTCTTAGACACACACACACACACACACACACACACACACACACACACACACACACACACACAGAGGTTTCTATGTAGATATGTACCAGCTTCCCTGTCATCACTTATGAGGACCATGAGGACCTTGTGAGAAGTACAAGGGATGCTAACGTGTATGTAAGTTACAAATTGCAGACACTTGCAGGTTTAAAGGTGAAAGGATTTCTCTACTGAGGCGATTTTTGGTCCCTATGCCACAAGAGGTCCCCATGACGTGTATATGATTTTTTTTTTGTTGTCCCCACACTGTGATGATTACCAGGACACACACACTTTTTTCTGTGTGCACTTTACTCATGTAATGTGACCTGGAAGGATGCCAGTGAGCCCATGGAAGGTCCATGGCCTGAGGCCTGCCGACACCTCTCCCCAACCCTGTTGAAATGTTTATTTATAACTCTCTTCCAGCTTCACCTCCCTCTGTTGTCTGCCAGCCACCATGCCAATCCAAACACGCTAGGCCTCTCCAGACTGATCCAGAGCATGATTTCAGAAAGAAGAGAAGCCTTTCCCCATTTCTCCCCCCCTTTTCATGCCCAAACTCCCACCCTTTCCTCTCCCCCTGTACTTCTGTCTCACTGTCTTCCAAAGAGTAACACTTTGGGAGAGAACTGAGTAGCCACAGGAGGGGAGGAAAGGAAAAGCGAGAGGAATGGATGGATAGACGAAAAGAAGGGTAGGGGCAGAGGTTTGCTCCATCCAGCATGGGCTGCTAAATTAGTTTCAGAGCAGCAGTTGGACTCCAGGGATGCTCAGCACACACTGCCGACTAGCTGTGTTTGCTTTTGTGGGGTGTAGGAAATTTGATCTCCATCCATGTAGCCAAACCACATCCCACATCCCACCCATCACTACCTCCAAGAATGAAGGGGCTGTGAGGACAGTCGCCACTAAAACAGGTATCACTGATACTTAAGTAGTAAGAATAACAAACATTAAATGTGAGTATGGAAAAAGTGTATATTTCACTAAAATGCTGAACGATTACATCATACCACATGAGGCGTCTTTCTTACAGACAGGAAGTCACATGTCTCTGGAAGGTAGGCTAACATGTTGAGTCCCTGGTGAGCCCAAGGCTGAAGGCTCTCTAAATAGGTTTAATTGGGCCAGGCCTAACACTGCAATGCAGACACCGCTAGACAGAAACTGGGCTACGGGGTAAAGCAGAGCACCCAAGAGACCTCAGGCTCTGTGTCCCTGTATCTTGATGCTGCTGTGTGGCTCATTTGGTATACTCACGGTTTAAGGACACACTGCTTACACATTCCTGTGTCCAAGGGAGCTGTGCCAAATTACCAATACCAGTTGTTTCTCCAAAAAAAAAAAAAAACATGCTCGTACAGCAGAGCTATGATTGGTTTGTTGCCCAAGGCAGAACTCTTGCTCTCAATAGTGGGAATTGTTTACCTCCTAGTGTCTGTGTGTGTTTGTGTGCTTGTTTATGAATAAGCGCATTTGTCTGCATGCCTTAGTGTAGGCATCTTTGTAAAAGAATTCTCCAACTCAGCCACAAAAAGGTCTGTGACATCCCCTGCAGCAAACGCTAAAATGTAGATCAGCTGTAACAAAAGCGAAACGTACACCATATTATTTCCACTAAATCAATTAAGCTAGTGTCCTATAAATATGTTATAATCCATCAGATATTTATTCAAACAGCAGAGAAACAGTGGTAGTAGATTCCAGTGAAATTAATGAAGCAATCTTCAGTACAGTTAGAGAACTTGGTGGTGTTAAGGCCACAATTGCTTTGATGCACAAGCTACTTCGGCTGTAATTTCTTTCTGTGTGCATGAGTGTGTGTGGTTATTTTTGTCTTCCTCTTTCATATATATTGTGCAGACAAACATACCCGCACATGCAAAAATACACTGAAGCAGATCCTCATTTCTCTCTCAGACAATTTGCTTGCCTTGCATCTGAATGGACTTGCCTTACATTGCATGTATATATGATGACAAATCTCATACTTAATTTGCTCTGCCTTTTTTGCAGCATGCACTGGCTTCTGTTATTTAATAAATGATTGTGCTTTAAAAGCTACCGAGTGTTACAAGAAGCGGTACACTCACTAAAACACCTTCCGTCACAGCAAATGGTTGTCCTTGTGCGTTTGCAAGAATCCGAGTGTGAGTGTGGATGCATTCAGACTGGAGTTTATTGCATCTTAGGTTGTAGGTTCCCATGTGCGCGTGTGCGTGTTTATATTCCTGTTTGTGTGCTTGTCATGAGTAAGTCCTCAGGGAATGCGGTCTCCACAGTAACCATCTCTCTTGGTGGTCTGTCATTAATAGTCTGTCTAGCGTTGATGATTTAGATCCGTAAAAAATAACAGAGTTCTAGTCAGATATATCATGTGAAATCCCATAAAATCATTTAACAACCTGGGATAATAAACACCTCAACAAGTAAATAAATAATCAGTAAATCAAGAGGTCAGTTTAAGCAACCTTTTTTTTTCAAGCTGCCTTCTGTGTGTGTGTGTGTGTGTGTGTGTGTGTGTGTGTGTGTGTGTGTGTGTGTGTGTGTGTGTGTGT
>NW_005187434.1:1522398-1534179 GCF_000239375.1 Pundamilia nyererei | reverse complement strand
TGTGTGTGTGTGTGTGTGTGTGTGTGTGTGTGTGTGTGTGTGTGTGTGTGTGTGTGTGTGTGTGTGTATCTGTTCAAGCATTGGTGTTTGTTTTTCCTCTTTGTCTCATTTCTCCCCCCACCTCTCCCGAGTGAAGAGAAATTGAGAAACCAATCTAAAATCCATCAGGACTTCCCTGCCCACAAGCCCCTCTCCCCCTAACCTCACTCTACCGCCATGCCTACCCAGCACCCAACACACCCAGCCACCCCCCGCTCCTGTTTTTTGTGTTGCAGGCGTCTGGAAATTGGATGAGATGTTCGTTTAGCGGGCAGCTGGTCTGGGGCCGATATGAATTGCGTTTCCCCACGCCAGGAAAGGTCAAGCCCCCTCGCCTTGACGAAGTGCATCAGCCTATTGAGTGGCGCTTTAGTCCATTTACCAACAGCCAATGGTGAGGCGGCAGACAGCAGAGAGGGAAGCACAGAACTCTGTGTAGGAGAGAGAAAAGAATGACAGCACGTCGGATATAAATTCATTGTTTCTCATCACCCAGCTGGGGCAAGAATGGCTGGGAGTGATTGCTGGGATGGGGGAAGTGAGGTAGGAATATTACCATGTGAGTAGTGAGAGAAGGGATGAGCGCCCATTTTTTGGGGCCACATTTAGCCTTGGTGGCCGGATTATGAAAAACAACTTATAGAAATAGAAACTTTTTAAAAGGTCCAAATGATGACAATCAGATCATGTCGTTCACTGGATTTTTCTTAATATCTCTAAACAAAATAAGTCCTGCTGGGGTCTTGCATGTCATACCTCTAGAAAGCTGTTTTGTTTTTTTGTTTTTAAAGGAAAACACCACCACAGTTGATTGTGAAAAGACATATTTTCCAATTAACTTTGGAAATATTCCAAAAAGCTAAAAATAGGAACTATTAATAATTTGGTTATGTGCTGAAAACAGGCATCTCAGCAGCGCACATACAACGTTGCCCCGGGGCTCCTATCTCCACACATCGCACCCGCTCTGATTCTCTTGGATGCATGCAGAAAAATGGTTGCTGTCCCTTTAATTTTCATCCCTGCGTATCTGGAGGAGTTAAGGCAAAGCAATTAAAACAAAGGCATATTTAACATGGGGTTAATGATTGGCTGACCCTGCAGTCAGCACAGTGACAATATCTTAATTATTGAGAAACCTAAAGTCATTACGCCTACGAATGGCCTGAGGAGCATCTCTATTGATTGGGATCCAGTCCCATTACAGGCTCACCCTGGACCAATGAAGCCCCTATTATAGACAGCCTCTCTCTCTCTCTCCTGGTTATGGTCTATGTCTTTCTTTCTCTCTCCCTCACTATCCTCTCCATTATATCACAGTGCAAGCTATTCGATGTGTTGAATGGTGAGACAAGAGCCAGGCGAAGCTTGCGGATTTTTATTGCTTTCTAAAAAATTCATAACCAAGCCTGACATTTTTGCTGAGGAATGATTATTTTTGTCCCTCCCTCAATCCACTTTCCCTCGTGGCTCTTTCCCACTTTTTGGTTAAACTGGCAAAAGTGTTTAAGTGCTAACAGAATTGATCAATTCTGTTGTTACCCCCCCCAAACACACACACACCTCAGACAGACACCTGATGTTAAATTCCTGTGTTTTGTTGCTGTGGACAGGAATACCAGTGTTTCCTTAGCTGGCAGAAACAAAGCACATTGAAAGGTTTGATAATACATATTAATTGTGAAGTGCTGAAACAACACAAAGCATTTCATTTCTGCAACATGCACCTTTTCACACTTGTGATTTTTTTTTCGGGTATTTATGGAAACTCAACTAGATGCATCACATTTGCAATATTGCTACCTATGTAATCAAGCAACTGCTAATTTGCTCACTATTCTTAAGAGCAGAATACTGCACAATGTGGATACACAGTAATCTGCATATTAAATATGAGATTATAAAACAGTGCAAGGGTGTAGCTAAGCAAAGAAAATGACATGCAATTATTATATCACCAAATTAAAGCTTATATTAGACTTTTTCTCTCAACAGACAGTAAAAAAGCTTTTAACATGGTAATTTGCTACAGTAGGTGTTTCATTTAACACCAACTGTAGCGAATTACAGTACTGCATGGATGATTGTAGAACTGTATGTGCACCAGATGCCTAATAGATCTCACACTGAAATGCATTGGAGTGTATTACTATTCTTATTATATTTTCTTGAACAGGAAACAAAGACATTTCAAGTTTATTTGACTGGACTTGAAGACGGTCAAAGCACAGATTGAGCATCTTTACTGTATGCCTTTGTTTTGTAGCCAAAAAAACCCACATAAAGACCTGTCACTCATTTTAAAGCTTCATATTAAAACTGTATTGGTGTTATTACGTCATTGTGGCTGTAATGCCATTATTATTTTAGAGTTACAATGAAACTACATATCTTTCATTAAAGGCAAGTTGTTTTGGCTCATATTTTGGCTTTAAACTGTATGTATATATTTTTTCTTTTAAAGGGCTCTAGGTGTATTTGTCGCTTTAAAATGTAAAATAACTTTTATAGCTTTTTGTAATTATGTAAATAGACAAAAAGTTTCACCCTACTTTGACACTGTTAACCACAAAAACTTCATAGATCAAATACAGGTAAGTGCATATAGTGTACACATGCATGTAGGTTTGTGTTCACAAACATTTGCTCGTTGATTGATTGTGCACTGCACTCCCATTTATCCAATAACCAATAACTGCTGTGAGGCACAACCCAATTCAATCTCTAATGGGAGGCCAGCGAGTAGGACTCCATGTCGTGATGTGTGTTTTATGATAAATATAGAAGCCAGACAACTTCTCCACTTTCACACTCCTTCCTCCTCTTGTGGGAGTGAAGCTGCATGGGGAGAGCTGAGATGTAATTACCCAATCAGTGTGTGCCATCCTTATTAAAACACTACTAACAGTGCTCCGTTATTGAAATACCCCCCACCGGACTCTTCTTAATTCATTAAATAAATTAGCACCAGCACCTTTAATAATTCATAGAATGATGTCTCTGGGTTTTTTTCTTTTTCACAGAGGGTAACTGTGACAAAAAAAACCATGGAAATGAAGGCAAGACCTGCAAGGTAATACTTAACTGAGAGCAGGCGATCAGAGTGAGAGACTTTCATGAACTCGGAAAACTAAAATCAGAGCTCTTGGGAGAGCCGGAAACCATCTTTCCTCTGCAGATTATGACTCTGACTACATTTTAAACTTTTATATTATTTTAGATTTCGTTATTTTTATTACACCTGCAGTTTGGCGCTTATTATCACTACCGCATTAGCCACACAAAGTTAGCATAGCGCTACTGTGCTAGCCATATGAAGTGATGCATGTTATCAAACAGCACATCTTCATTTTTTCCCACTTGGCTTTCTGGCTGTCTCTTGTGTCCCTCTCATTTGTGTTGCATTAATGTGCTAATGAGAATATCTTTGAGCAAGGCAGAGAAGCTAAAAGACAAATAAAGCGAGGAGTCAGACGAGAGATCTTGCTGTGTCTCTACATATATTTAATTGACACATCTGCATCCCTGATGAAATATTTACCGCCTCTGATGATGGTTTGGCGACGCGTGGCGATCGGCGCTGTGCCGCCGATGGTGACGTCGAGGAGCCATTGTGTTATTAATGCTATTAGCTTAGGTTCGCTCCAAGGGAAGACTTGAACCACCAGTGTTTTTGCATCAGTGTTGTCCGGGATGATTTAATTTTCTTCTTTTTCATTTTTCTTCTACTTCGCTGACAGTGGATTTGGGGCTCTTTGATTCTTAGGGCTGCACTTATACCGATGGCTTCACAGTTATGCAGAATGCACATTACACCACAATGCCACAGCTCTGTTACCAGACTGATGAAAGATGTTGTTGTTGTTGTTTTGTTGGGTTTTTTTTTTGCTATGTACACATTTTGTTTCCAAATTCTGTCATTTCCCCCTTCTGAAACCTGGAAAAATAACTCACTGTTGTAACTTTGTTCTCTGTGGTATAACTCTTGCCTGTCAAAGGCTGTGGAGGATGAATGTAAACGTATACAGCGTATAAGGCCCACTTTGCATTTAGGACCGAAATCCACAGATTTCCGCATGTGTATTTCCACCCACGCATCCTACACCAGTGACTGATACAAAGAGAAGGATTCATATCGATGTAAGTTCAGATTTTTGTCTTGTCTACTTAGGTTTGCATCAGAGGAATATCTGTATGTTTATGCATATGCCTGCATGGGAGTTTTTCACTGAACAGTTGTATACATAAATGTTTGCTTCATATTTGTGTGCTCAATGTGATCTTTGTGTGTGCATGTGTGTGTGTGTGTGTGTGTGCGCACACTAGGCCTGTCGGGATGTGGCGGCCCTCTCAGCCATGTCAGGGACAGCTTCGTTGAGGGTGGCAGCCGGGGAAAATGATGATGATGAAATTAAAATTCTGCGCCTGGCAGAAGGGGCTGCTGCGATTTCACTGGCGGCTGTGCGCATCGATCTGTTCCAGCATTTGACTTTCAACCATGACAAAACTGTGGGCAAATTAATTGTTCTCCAGGATATTAGGCATCAGAGTCCATTAATCCTCTCTGGAGCGCCACGCCGCATGAATACTAATCGTCTTTCCAGGCAGCCGTCTCATCCCTTGGTCCCTTCTCTCCTTCTCCTTTCTTTTTTTTCTTCTTCTTTCTTATCCCCCTGCTTTTGCTCTTTACAAATACTCTCTGCTCTGTTGTTTCTTTACTTTTTCAGTCTCAAATGTTTCCCCCCCCCCCTCTCAGTCTGTGTAGGTTTTATCCTCCAGTCTCTGCCAACTAAAAACTGACTCTTTTATTTTTTTATCTGGGAGCCTTTTCACAGATAAATAAAAGGGGGGGACGGATAAAATGCATTTTCCAAAAACAATCAAGTGATCTGCTGCTGGAACACTCTGTTGATTAAAATTCTGTCCTGACAATGGGAAATAAAAAGGCACCTAGAAAAAAGGTGATGATTGGGAAACATGCGTAAAATAATCTGTCGAGGCACTGGAATTATTTTGAATTATACTGTACGCTTCTATATATTTCATCTATATTACTTTCCCCCGATAAGACTGTGCTAATGGTGTGATATTAGTCTCTATAAGAATCAGCTTGGCATTTGAGGGAGGGAGGAAAAAATAGCCCCCAACACCAATTATGTAAGATATTAACACATTAGTCGGCGCAGGATCTAATTGGATGGCAGCCCTGTGCACCATGACAACAATCACCTAGACCCTGTTTATCTCGTAATTGATAGTCTGGAGCTTAAGCAGCAGAGGCATCAGAAATTCATACAGCCCAGTGAAGACTGGCCCTTCCTTTCATACCACACATTGATTAGTTTTTATTTTCCTCCCTCTAACCAGGGTAATTTTTTGAGTTTTGGGACGAGCTTCTGATATTGACTTTTTGCCGTGTTTTGATAGATGGCCACTGGGCTGTGGCAGTAATACTGTAAGTTATCTGTCGTTCAGGCAGACGGGGTCACGGGTCCAGACACAATATATTCACAGCCCCTCGCTTATTGACAAACCATCGCAGGTATCGGCCATGTCCATAATAAATATGTATGTTGCAGATTGGTACTTTTTAGACACAAATAATTGGTTTATATCGTACCACTAAGCTGCCTGCCCAAAAATAAAGGTCTGGTCTGTGAACTAATGTGAAAAGCATTATAATGACAAATCTGCAGCCTGGTTTGGTGAAAACTACATTAACTCTGGCATCATGGACACGAATGACTATAGAAAAAAGATTAATTGTGTTTTGCTGGTATAGTGTATATGCAGTGACGCCACGGAAAGAGCTATTACTGTTATTAATGGAAGCATTATGAACTCTGAATTAAATGTAGAGAAGGAATATAAGGTTTTCCTTGTACAGGTGTACAGGTAGATTCCAAGAGCTTGCATATTCGTCTCCTACTCTGAACAGTAAAAGGATGAAACTCAGGGATTTCCTCATCACTGCAGTAAACAACGTTTTACAGTACTGGGTGCACGAATGTGGTTGTAAGCTTTTTATGACTGATATTTAACTGAGCACAACTGAACACTAAATGGTGAAAATGATGGATTTATCAAAATGAGGTTGCAAAGAATGGAAAAGTTTTTTTTTATTATTGAAATAAATGGGTTCGTCATTCTAGCTTTCCGTGTTCCTAGTGTGAGTTTCGGTATCTGAGAGTTTAGCTGGATTCTCTTTTCCTTGTTTCCTGTTTTACGTGTCCCTAGTGTCTTACCTGGACTCACTCCCCCTCTTGTCATATAGTATTTATTGTCTTCACCTACTTCTGATTAATTTTCTGGGTTCAGTCCCCAGTCAGTTGCCTCTGTATAAATATTCCTGTTTCTCTCCTGCTTAGTCTCTCAGTGCTGCCCTGTGATATTCCTGGGTTTCCTTTCCAGTGTTTTGGTCTCTTTCGTGCCCCCTTTGGTTTTAGTATCTTTATCTTTGGATCTCCTTTTTGGACTCTATTCAGCATTAAGGGGTCACTGAAAAGTCTGCATCCTTCATTCTGCACTTTAGGTCCTCTTCACCTCATGGTCCACACAACTGGAATCTGGAAGAACTTATGGAGAAAGATCTTACGTTTCACGCTGACATTTTACCATAACAACGTGCCGTTCTTTCAGCTAAACACGTGAAAGATATCACCACACGTCATCTGCCCACTAAAATGCACTTTAGCTTCTCAATGAACACCTGACTCATTTAAGGTGGCACGCTACTGGAAAGCCATACAAACAGAATTTATGGTCCATTTTAAGTTGTTGTCTATTTCAAGTAGGTTATACAGTAAAGATTAGCTATAAATTCTAGAAGCAGTAAGGGACAGCAAAACATTTAAAAGTTCCTGATTGGTTTTAAGTTACAAGAAACAGGAACACCTATTCTGACTGCAGAGGCTCTCGAGCGGTCCCTCTCTTACTATAAACAACTTTTTTTTACAACTATATCAAAGTTTGAAATCTTCATCAGGTCACATCATACGTGGAGTGCTCAGAGGATTTACTCAGTATTATTTTCATTTCCAGTACATGCCTTATCTCCTGGAGATTTGGCAGCACATCTTGTTTGTTTGGTATACAGTACATATGTATTTTGACCTGTGGGGCTGCCTGGGAATCACCCTCTTATTCACTTATCAGTGTACAAATTGCATTAACATCAGTGCTACGCATTAATACCATCACCCCTACATCTTGTGCATCATTATATTAATATACTCACCTCCACGTTTCATCAGAGTTCAGTCACTGTGGTTGTCCTGTAGATATACAGATATAGAATATACGGCATCACTTTATACATGTTATGAAGTGTATAAAGGAACATGTGAAATTAAATTTCGCTATATGATGTCAGGAACCTGTGTTTGCACTGATGTACCCACTTAGCAGTAAGTGGCATGAAAGACTTCGATTGTGGATTCAGCAAAACAGTCCGCACCATAATTCTTAGAACTGTACTGAGAAAATGTTAAACTGAATTTGTAATACCACAAATTAGACAATGTGTGCAACGGTTTTGTATCAAAGGCAGACTATTATACCGGGATTTTAGACCTAGCAATGGAGCACGTAAGGTGAGCTAGGGGTCAAAGAAGCCAAACATAAGAATAAAAGAATGAGCAGGAGAAGGAAGGAAATAGAGCATAGAATAGAGTGAGGGCGAGAAGGTAGGAGCAGGAGAGCAAGTCCCTTGTGGGCACTTCCTGGCTAAATCTCTGTTCTGCTCTCTGCCTGTCTCTCCTCTCTCCTAGTGCTAATTAATTGGACTGGGGAATCAACGCTCTCATCTTAAATCTGCTCCTTAATTGAGCAGTCCTTTCTAGCAGCATCAGACAGCTCAGCATGCATCTTCTGCATGATTTGGAGCTAAACACACTGTCACTTTTTTACCCACCGCACAACTCGTAAAGCACGATCAAGCCAATCAGATAGAAGCTACAGTTAGCATGTTGCCATTTTCAAATTCCTTAATTTTGCCCTAACGTACCTTTACTAAAGGTGAAAATGACGTGATGTACTGGGAGTAATTCTCTCAGACTCATTAAAATAGTGAAAATGTTTTAAATTTTGGGTAATAAGCTTATTTGCTTTCTTGTCACAAGTTACACAGGAAGACAGCGTTTGCAGTGTAGTGAAATTATGGCCAGCAGACAGTTGGCTTATCTTAATGTGATTACTGCAAACAAAAGGAAACAGCTACACTGACTCTGTGTGGAACAAACAAAGTCGGCCAACCAGCCCCTCTGAAGCTCACTAATTAGCACGTTATCTTTCATGTATTTAATGTGTACATTAACCAAATGTAAAAATGGCAACTCATGTATGTGTGCGTGCGCCTTTTCTTTTCTTTATTAATTTATTTTTTTTGTACCATTCATTTTTTTCTGCTCAGGAAATAAATGGAAAATTTAACAATTTTAACTTTGATATTTTTTATATGTGTATGTGATTTTGAATCCGAAGGGTTGATGATTCTGGTTCTCACTAGCAATTCTTGTACATTTTTGCGCGTCTGAAAGGATTTTCAAGCTGAATAATTCATTCATTGAAATCCCCACACTGTGACTTCAGTGTTTTTTTTCAGCAGTGTGTCATATCATGGACAGATGAAATGACTTTATGGAATCAGTCACTTTTTAGAAGCTAAAAACTAGTCAAGTACATCACCTGGACAATTGCACATCTCTAACTATTTCTCTACAAATGAGGGTCTTTACCTTACAATATAAAAGCACCTTTGGGCAACTGTTGTAGTCATTTGGCGCTAAATAAATAAAATTGAATTGACCTAAACTGAACTGAATTGAATCAAGCAAGAGACTGTATTGTTTACATGTGAGCTTTCGAGTTGCTGGTAGGCATATTTTACTTTCAAGCTGCACCATGCTGATTGTTTCCAGTCTATGTGTAAACTCATGCTGGCTGGCTGTCTTTACTGCAAAGTATCAATCCTTTTGCAAGAGAGTGAGTAGGAGCCTTATACTGTGTGCTCTGAACTTACTTACATACAGTACATGCGGTAAGTCATCTGGTAGAGATGAACATTATGAAACTGATATAATATATCAATTTAATTGTATTTATATCATGCTAAATCAGAACAACAGTCGTCTAAAGGCGCTTCATATTGTTAAGTAAAGACCCTCCAATAATACAGAGAAAACCCCAACAAGCACTGGGTGACACTGGGAAGGACAAACTCCCTTTTAACAGGAAGAAACCTCAAGCAGAACTGGGAGGGGCGGCCATCTGCTGCGACTGGTTGAATATGAGGGGAGGAAGACGGGACAAAAAACATATATGTGGAAAAGAGCCAGAGATTAATAATAGCTAATGATGAAATGCAGAGTGGTGTGTAAGCACATCACTGATTTAAAAAATATATAGTATGGAACTCCAAAGTAAAGCAATATATGATGTGTCTGCCACTCATTCTGCCACTGTGTAATGTTAATGTCATGTTGTGGTTACAAATTGAGGTTGTTTTATGATAACATTACCAGTGTTACCTTACGCTGCTGTTTGCATGGAGGGTCTACCTATAAGAACATGAAGTAATCTGTACAACATCAACTACTCTATTGTCACTCAGTACGCCAACAAAACTTCTTTTATTGCTGGTGGTCTGTGGTCTTGAGATACTTTCTGCCACCATAAATCATGACAGACAGTATGCCTGTTTTTATAGGATTAACTGTTGAAACATTTTTGGGAAAAAATGTATATAAGGTGTTTGAAGTGATATGTCATGGCCACGTCAGTTCACGCGTCTACCTTTCACTGAGAAATGCTTTTTACTTGAGCAGCTTTCAGGAGTAGAAGAACCATAAAAGAAAATGTGAACATTTATGCCTGAAAATCAAATCTGGTTCTACTTATGAGAAGTTCCCGCCCATTTCTACTCTTGTTTCCAGAGTGGTGAATACACACACGCGCATACACACACACATATTAGAAACAAGGTCTAATAGTTTGGTGTGCACACATGCAGAGTGCTTGTCCAGCACTGTAGTGCTTTGATTCTCTGTCTTGGAATGAGGTGGTGATGTCATTGTTCCTCTGGGGTTTCTGGGATGAGGTCACTCAGGGGCAACACAACCTTGGAGTCATCGGTCTTTTTTGCCCTCCTGCCCTCCCCTCCTCGTCACACCCAAGGAGGAGACAGGAGGAAGAGTCTTAAATGCTACCTTTCTTCTCCGTGCATTTTTTTCTATACAGAGGTCTACCCTCTCTCATCTCACTCTCACCTGGATTGGATTGAAAAGTTGTAGTGTCTCAAGCTTGACTTTAACCTGATCCCCTCACATTTTTTTTGTACCGAGAAGTAAAAGATGGGCTGCTTCAGGCAGAATCAAGGTCTGGTTTTGTTGATGTGAACTATCAGAATGCACCCATATGCTAAACCGATCACATTTAATATGTTACATAAAATAAAACTAGAGGTGGGGAAGAAGCTGTTTTGCAGGTACTTTTCTCTTTAAAAGTGATCATAACAGGTGTTTGTCAGTCCACCTCATGCTTTGAACTGTTGACCAGGGAAAAAAGCCTGAGTAAAGTAATATCACAATTTTTGATGGTTTCCTCAGTATGCAGAAAAAAGCACATAATTAATGCAAACATCTGGTAGAGTTCTGTGTGTATGCATCAAAGTGGAGCTCATCTGGTATTTTCATTTAGTTTATGGGTAAAGTATGGTGCAGACTTTAACTATGACTTTAGCCCTTAATCCAGTGGATGAATCTACTCTAATCCCAGCATAAACACACAAACACAGCTTATCAAACAGAAACAATCGTCATTATAGACACAAGCCTGCATAGTCAAATACACATCGTTATGCTGAAATAAAATAGTGCAGACCCATCAAAACCCATTTTCCAAGTGGCTCATGCAAACATGTGTATGAATATGAGTGTCAGTGTCCCATACATGGATGCTGGCCTACATAAATGTCTGTCCATTTGTTGTGTTCACGGTCATGTGCGTAATTTGTCCTGTTAATCAGAATGGGGCAGAGGTAAACATGACTTTTGGGACAAGGAGAACAGCGAGTGAATTGCAGTGAGCTCACAGCGGTCATTATCCTTTTGCTCCATCCGTGGAACTCCTGTGTTCCCTCGAAGCACCTGGTCCTGCCTCCACCCTTACCCTCTCTCTTACTGCCCCAGCACAGGTCGATGCAGTAAGGCAGGGCAGCCCGAGGGTTCAAGGGTCCCAGCTGTGTAAATGTTTTCAGTTGCTGTGTGACTGGAGCTGGGTCCTTCTTTTTGATCACACGCCAAGACAAGCCCAGCCTTGGTTGTTCTTGGCAGCTGCTGGGGACGAAAGAATGTCAGCATGACTTTAAAAATATGACGGTTTGTAATTTGGACCACAGACTGAAAACTGAGCCGCTGGTACGGTTTGTGATCGTCTAATTATGCCACCCCCTCCCTCCCCTTCTTTGATTCCCTCCCTTCACAAAATCCTAACCCCCCCATCTCCTTTTATTCTTATCCAGGAATGAAGCCGTAAAGCTGCTTTGTCCCCTGTGAATTATTTTCGGGGTAGGCGTAATGGCTTTGTGCCCTGCTGCATTACTTCTCCGATGTTTCTTCTCATCCCTCCTTCATGGTTGTGTAGTTCTGTGCTTAGTTCAAATGCTAACCTGAGGTACAAGCAACTGATGAGTTTCAAGGGGCTCAGTAACTGCAACATTTGGAAGGGAGAAGGGAGAACGGGGGG
>NW_005187434.1:1506804-1514590 GCF_000239375.1 Pundamilia nyererei | reverse complement strand
GGTTTTTTTCTCTGTATCTATGAAGCGCCTTGAGGCGACTTATGTTGTGATTTGGCGCTATATAAATAAAATTGAATTGAATTGAATTGAATTAAAGAAAAAAATGAGGATAATTGCTGATAGCCTTGAAGATTAAATATATGGAACACATGAAAAATGTTTTATTGCTACAATGCAAGATAAAATTCTGCCTGCTAAAATGCTGAAATGTTTACTTGTTCTATTTCTAAAAAGCCAAAAGCAAAGCTATTCTTGACAGAGAATAAAGAGGAGAAGCAAGATCTGGTTGAACCACTGCACTGGACCTGCAGGGCCAAGATGACTTATAGTGTCCACGATGTCTCGAGATGACCTCTTTTCCTTTTTTTCATCACAAGTTCCAACAACAAGCATTACAACTCCAGTCCACGATGCAGACTTTGTCTCAAAACAATTCTATTTAAAAACTCTCGTGTCAAACGCTTCTAATATTTCTGAGGTTAAAAGAAGAAAGGCAGTGGGAGAGTGGGTGGAAGAGCGGTGAGAGAGGCTAAGAGGGTGGCAGAGTGAGTGCCCACAGATACAGTAAACAAATTAAGTCAGACTTTATTTTGAGGGCCCGGGTGCACTGAGTATGACCTGGCGTCTGGTCTCGGTGTCAGCTAGAGGACCTTTATGCGAGTACGCAGTCCATCTCGCGCCTTAATGAGGCAATGGAAACACATCCAGGCCAGCACATCAACAGAGAGAAAAAAACACACACAAAAAACAGCACCCAGAAAATACCAAGTTAATAAGGCAATACAAGCAAATGAATGATTTTTTAGAATCATGTTTAAAACAAGTAGTCCTCCCTGAGCATGCAGAGAGGGAAGGGGTGAGAAAAGATCTGCATGTGTAAGTGTGTAAGCGTGGGTGTGTGTGTGTGCATGTGTGTGTGTGTAAATGAATTCTTCTATAAACCTGGCAGAGCGGAGGCTGCCACAGACATCAGCTCTGCATTTGCATATTCATGGCTCAATTTGCACTTGGCTATGCAAATGTATGCAAACATCGTTTCAGAACATTTCAAAAATAGAAACCAGCATTCCAAACGACGTTGCTCCTCTTAATATGCAGCCACACACACACACACACACACACACACACACACACACACACACACACACACACACACACACACACACACACACACAAATTAGTAGGGAAAATCAAACAGGCCAAGTAATGGTTGACTATCTGATTTAAAACTAAGAGCAGCCTTCACCAAGCTGGTTAAAGGGGGATAAGGACTGTGTTAATTTTAGTGCAGTGTAGTGTAGATGTGTAATAATTGTATGTTATTTTCATATTTCAAATATACTCTCTTCGCTATTTCTGTGTGTTGCTGTTAAGAAGCTCTTTTGGTCCGGTCTATGTTTCCCCTTAGGCTTATTTTGTGTGGTAATTAGAACAGGGTGGGTTTTTCAACAGATGATGGTAAAAGGATCATTTCCAAACTCCACCACTGAGACCACATTACATCAAAGTACATCAAAATAATAATACTAATAATAATAAGTATAATTTGACT
Source organism: Pundamilia nyererei (assembly GCF_000239375.1). Lineage (NCBI taxonomy): Eukaryota > Metazoa > Chordata > Actinopteri > Cichliformes > Cichlidae > Pundamilia > Pundamilia nyererei. Next base: position 1,513,038 of record NW_005187434.1, on the reverse strand, counting down.
CAAATTATTCCGGATCAAATGAACACTGAACCATCTTTCCGTTATGTGTTTCCAAATCTTGGCAGCCAGGTCAGTTGAACTCTTCCAAAACTCAACTGGCCCCCGTCTTCCTCTCTGAAACACGGCATTGTGTTCACCGTGGCTCGCCTTCAGAATGAGGAAAGTTTTTCTAGTCTGAAGATGAATGAGAGGGGAAGAGTTCAGCGAAATCTACTTTTGGTTAAATCCTATTCATCTGCTGGGCACAAGGCAGGGTAAGCTGTTCCCCTGGCACGGGGTCTGTCTGAGGGGACGTGTGGACCCCTCCAGAGCTTTATCTCTCCTCCCTGTACTCCTCGGGATAAACGGCTCCACATGGAGTCCTAATCCTCCTTTCCTTTCCTTTCCTTTCCTTTCCTTTCCTTTCCTTTCCTTTCCTTTCCTTTCCTTTCCTTTCCTTTCCTTTCCTTTCCTTTCCTTTCCCTCTTCTGTTCTTTCCCCAACTATTCCCTCCTTTCCTTTTCTCCCTGGCACACAAATGGCAGTTAGTGGCCTGTAGGGACTGTCCTCTCTCTCCTCTGCGTGAGACAAACAGTTCACCCAGGAGAGGCTTGTTAAACCCTCAGCACAGTTTGAGCCTGTTTCTGCTGTTTTGCAAAATGTGTTAATTTTATGACACTAAAGCCAGCAGTAAAAGCAAAACCTCAGCTAATTAGCCAGCGGTGTGAGGTGAGTGGCAAAGAGTGGGCATGCCACCGCTTGAGGTGCCTTAATCATTGTTTACGAGTGAGCTCAGCAGGGTTTTGGCTCTTGCTTTCTTCTCTTCATCTTTTTTTTTGGTTTGTTTTTTTGTTTTCTGCTCCTAAATTAGCCCTGCTACATACCTGCAATTCCCACTTAGCAGTATGATGTTCTTCCCATAGAATAACACAGTATTTAGACACAGTCCTGCGAGCAGAGATTCATTTTCATGAGAAATGTGGAGATTTGCGTTTAAAAAAACAACAACATTTCTTTTGTTTGTATTTCACTACAGGGGCATCAAATGCAGCAGAAAATAGCCTTTAACTAACCAATGCGATATCACAAAGCTCTGTGTTTTTTTTCTCTATGACGTTTATTTAAAGAGTGCCCCTTAATGGTGCTGCTTCTCATAAGTGGCTACAAGCCTCATTTGGCTTTGTTGGGCTGGTACAATGAGGGAGTGGGGGGTTACTATTGAGAAGTAAGTGCATTACCATTCATGGAGAAAGAGAAACGGAGGTTGTGGAGCAGAAAGTGGCTGCTGCCTCTTTAAGATGGGTTTAAGTGATCAAAATTTCATGCAAGGCTGCAATTGGTGGTATAATGTTGCTCTTTAAGAGGGTTGCCTAATGATTGCCATGTGTGGACAGTGGGTTTTGGAAGGGGATTTTGTGGAGGCAGGGGCTGGGGGCCTGAGACTAGGCCAGACTGTGAAGTAGACTGGTGAAGTCTGGGGGGCTGGGGAGCTTGGAAAGCTGAGTGGAGAGGAGCGAGAAGTCTCACAGAGGGGCTCAGAAAAGGCCAGCCATATGAGATTACAGCATACCTAAGAAATGTGCTCGTCGGGAAAGTTTGTGTATTTTGGGAAGTTCTCCAAATTTTCCATAGACAGCTTTTTTATTTTTTGGGTTATCTCACTCTCCCTCCGCTCCTTCCCTTCGTAGTTTGGACTAATTGCGCAGTGTAGTGCCCGCTGAGTCAATATGAGAAACTGTCCTTTTATTTCTTCCTTCCTTCACCTCTCTTTCAAAACGATATGTGTATTTTTGAATGCAATGGATAACATGTCTGTATATTTTTCAAACCTATGAGTTCAGGGTTGTTTTGTAGGTTTAATTTAAAAAGGATGATATTTTGCAGCCTAGAGGACCCAATGTTTCCAGTTTGTGGCTGAAAGGGGAAACAGAAATAACAAGCCTGGGGACCCACTCCACTGGTGTCTAGAGGAAATAAATAAAGGACATTAAGATGTTGGATTAACCTCAAAGAATGGTTCTTCTAATATTACAGAGCCATTGATGCTCGTGCTCATTGTTTTGGTGATCCTGCTGCACACACACACCTCAATCAGTTTAAAACTAAAATATATAAAAATCTTATAAAACTTTTTTTTTTATTCACAAAACAGCTTGATAAATGCACTTTTCCTTTTCACAGTCTTTTTTAAAAACACCTGATCTTACATATCTGGTTTCAGCAGTTTAGACAGCAGCTCAGCTGAATACAGGCCATGCCTCCACCTGCTGTTGAGCTCCCGCTCGATGCAGTCACAGATCAGCAGCCACTGTGGCTGTTGTGTTAAAGTCCAAAGGCCTGCCAACGCTGACCTGCTTCTACAGAGGTGGTCAGAGGGCTTACTGCACCTCTTTGACTCTTGTGCTAACCGCTCAGCTCGACAGAAGCTCAACACCCTCTCTTCCAGGATATACAGTTACACTCGTGCAGTCAGAGTAGGCATAATAAAATCTTTAATGGGCGAAGGTGCTGCCACATGAGAAGAAATCAGACATTCGCACAATCAGAACACAACATAAACTGGCGGTGCTTATTGCACCAAAGCAGGTGAGTGAATTCTGTTATTGTGACATATTTTGCTGTTAATACAACATGGCTTATTAGTCTGGTCTTATAGGAAATAGCTTTTACTTTTTTTTAAAAACACAAATAGCACCTCTTCTCTTATTATAACCTATAAAAATGTACATATGTTCTTCAAAAATGACAAAAAAGAGCTCCGTCAGTGCTTGATGAGAATATTACACTCCTGCTCTACTGAGACGCGCGACTGCTATCTGTGAAAGACTCTAGATTTAACAAAAAGTTACCTGTGCAAAAAAAAAAAGAATAATTTTGTATGGTGCAGCAACATGAAAAACATCTTGTTTTTGCTCATAAGAAGGGAGTTTTGTTATGGTGGCAGCAGCGTTCTGTCTTAGTGGATGTAAAGAATATTAACAGGATTTACATTTAATGTGCAGCATCGAGTTAGTGTGTGAGGGTTCACAGATACACAGCAGAATTTCCCAGTAGAAAGATATTTAATATAACGGAATTGAATTGTTGATGGGAGACAAAATCCTAATGCATGGATAACGAGTGATATAGACACACCGCACGCTGGGTGGAGGGGAAAGGTATTTATCTGGTTCTGTTGCCGGCTGCCCTGCTCTCTGTCCCCTCTCTCACATAGATACTTATCAGCTTTAAAAGGCGGCGATTCACCCTTATCACCCATCAACAGCACCTTGCGACACACGCTGCCTCACCACTACAAATCCCATTACTTTTATCCTTAGCTAATACTGGGGTGCTGTTGCCTCCTGTCAGGGCCCACGGCACAAACAATTTGCTTTCTTCCTCCTTCCATTTCACAGACCTGCTCACAGTCAGAGCGATGGGGTAAGGCTGGTTAGGGAGAGCTGCAGGCCCTGCAAGAATTGTCACACAAACTTTGAAATGGCTGCTAGAGTCAAAGTAGCTTGGGGGCCAAGAGTTTTATTTCAGAGACGGTGCTAGTGTTATATGACTCGCCTGTTAAGAGTCTTACCAAAGCAAATGGGAAACTGATAGTCTACTGATTATTCGCTGGGAGATATTTTCCTTGTAAATCCAGCAATGCATTAAGTGGGTATAGAGAGCTATTATTTGCTCTGCATTTTGATCGTACTATCTGAAGCTGTAGTAGATGCACAGACACTCACACACACACTCACACACACACACACACACACACTCTACCCCATCATCCCTGATGCGTCAGGTCTTGTTGTGTTCCCTCTCGGCTCGGCTCCGCCTGCCTGACCCTTCTGACCCGAGTGCATTCCTTTCTGAGGTGATTGGCAGCCCATGCAAATACTACACAACCATGACTGGCAGTGAGAGCCACTCTGTGCCCTTCCCACAATGCCCCTGGCCCCTCCCCGTCAATAGACGCTGAGCTGGCGTCATTGTCCCGATACAGTGACCTTTTACCTCGCCAAAGTTAGCGCTTCCTGGGAACCACCCCAGAACTTTTCTCCGATCCGTATTGGAATGTTTGACACGTAGACATGATCTCTATGTTTACCTCCCTCTCTCCTCGCTATCACTGCGTTTTTCTTCTTCACTATCTCTGTGTGTATCCTTCTCCCCCCTGGCAGTCCCAGCTGTGAACACAACATAGCGGGGGAATGTTTTTTTAAGCCCACTAAAAAATATTCTATTAGCATAAATTTGGTTCTGTTTCGCTGCCTTTCTGCAGTGTCACAGTCAGATCTCTTTGCTTTAAGGATTGAAAGGTAAACAGCTTTAGGTGTTGTTTGTGGGTTAGCTTTCCTTCTTGGCATGACAAGGCCTTAGGGCACCAAACGCATTACAGCTCTAACTGTGTCAAATCTCAGAGGGCTAGGAGGACCCCAGCCAACCTGTGTTCTCTAATGTCACACACCAGCAGTAAGCCAAGCCAATAAAATGAACACCCAGTGATCAAAGAGGTGACAAGGATGCTCGTGACAGTGGGATGAAATTCTAAGTTTCCTATGACACAACACAACACAGGGATGCAAAGCCTTTGCATACATATTTCCCCCTGCAGCAGTCTATGTGAGTGGTAGTAGAAGGGCTTGGAGGTATTTGGATCATTAATAGATCCCACTACTGAGCTGTTGTGCAGTACTTTACGCTGCCTGGGAATATTCCCTAATGATTTTCACGGACCTAAGCCCACTTCTTCTCTCCTCCCAGCCTAATCTGTTATTCCTTTTGTTCATTTGCCTTTTGTTCTTTTCTCTTTATACTTTTTGCTTCTATCTCTTCTCTATTCTTTAATTACTGTTCCCACCCAGTGAGAGCCATGTCTCTGTGGCCCTCCATGTCCCAGGAGAAGTAGGGAGACGCAACCATGTGGCTTTACTGACAATGACATGAATGGCCACGGTGGCAGGGCCACCTCTCTGAGGACTTGGACACGGAGGAAAGGAGGGGGCGGGGGAGGTGTAAGAGGAGGAGAAAAGATGGCGACAATGAAAAAGGGGTGGGAAAGATGAGCGCAGGGAGCCCTGGTTCAACCTCCATTTCTCTTTCTCTATTCTCTGTGGTTTGGAAGGATTTCTCAGTTCCCTGGGTGGTTTTACACAGAGAGATTGAATGAGGAGTGGGGAGGGGTGGTGGTCTAAATCATAGAGGACAAGAGGCAAACAAGCAGGAGAACTTCAACAGATCCTGAATCTTTATTTGCACTTTTTGCACCGGTGATGTAATTGCTGTGCCCAGGAGGCCAATAAAACTTAATGGCAGGGAATTGTTTAGCCACCAGCTAAACTGCACTGGAGATCTTGAACCAGAAGCTTGGTGGTGAAGAATTTTTTTTCTTGAAAAACCTCCTAATTTATTAATAGCACCCACTAACTGGTATTTAAGACAAAGATGACGTTAATGACACTAGATTATGGAGAGGTTAATGACGTGGATAATGTGTACTTCAGTTATTTCAACCTGTTCCCCTCAAAATCATGCAGAACATCCTAAAAATGTGCATCCTACTGTGAGCTACCACAACACATGCAGTATAATACTAAACACAGACGCGCACACACGCGCGAGTCTATATTTCCACCAAGCTGACAACTTAATGCTACTTCAGCCAAGGCAACAAGATGGAATCCGATTGGCAGGATATCATAAAAATCCAGACTGAAAGTGTGCTCCCGAAAATCTGTAGAACAGCATAATTCACATCTAAGCTTGAGAAGGAGACACTGTCGTCAGCCCCCCCAAACCCATCATCATCATCCTACCCCCACTCAGCAACCTACTAATGCTATTTACTGCCAGCTAGTCCGTGCTCATTCCACACACCTCCACCAGATAATTTTTGTTTTAATAAAATCGCTTAAACAATTAATTACAGTCGCCTTCCCCCCCTCCGTACACCTCTCCTTTGGCCCCCTCCCTCGCAGCCGCTCCATCTCTAACTCATTCCCCTGTGTCGTAGGAGATACAGGCTGTAATAAAAAGACGTTTATTGGACGATTTTCTGGGGGCCCGTTGGTTATTAACATGTAAATTAAATCATCACAGCTGTTCCATTTTCAATCAGATGGAGTTTGAGGGAGGCGGGGCGCAGATGAGGACCCCGTTGCACTGATTTTATTACACACACCTTCATTAGGAGCCCTGCAGCCGCGATCACCACCACCACAACAATCAACCTCCTGACACACACACACACACACACACACACACACACACACA
>NW_005187434.1:1501061-1506784 GCF_000239375.1 Pundamilia nyererei | reverse complement strand
CACACACACACACACACACACACACACACACAAACAAGCAGCGAGGCAGGCGCTCACACACGTACTGCACGCAACGATGATGCCAAATGTTCCCACTAGCATGGAAGCTACTCCCACGTAGATGCTGATTTACAATATTATAATGGTGGCAATACTCTAACTCAAGTTTTTGACTGCAATATAAGGAAAATATAAAGTTGGAGATGTGAAAATAATTAAAACGAGAACAATTTTAAGGGCAATTTTCAAGATTTTCATGTGTAATATTTTTGCCCTATGTCATGTGCAGCCAGTGGAAATGATTGATTAATGGCAGCAAAATCCTCATAGATCAATAGCCTACTTTTTGTTCCCTGATTGGTTCACTCGGTGGCTATTTCGCCCTCAGAGCTCTTGACCCAAACATGAAAAGCGACACACTCTTAAAGACAATGATGCCTCTCTGATGGCTGTGGAAAAAGAAGCCTTGTGTCTTTGACTAGAAAGTTCCCAGACTCCAACGGGCCCCCGGAGTGGAGCAGACAAATGCTGTAACTCAAAGGAATTGTCAGAAAATGTAGCAGATGATGGACTTTTCCAATGATCATTTTTCTAATGCATATATATGTTTTAAAGGCCACTGAGACGGGCCAATCTGTTAAACGAGCAGTATTTAAAAGCGCGGGGCAGCAAGACTCAGGGCCGTGATGAGATATTGGTAAGCCCGTGTAGAAAGGTTAATGTTACCCACAGAACGTGCTAATGGTTGTGGTTTGACAATGGCCTGTGGGGAATGTGGCAAAAACCTCGCAGAAGCTAACTCATTGACACATAAATTCTCTGTTTTCAACAATTTCATTATCATCTACACCATTTTACTGTGACATATATCAATGGGAATGAAGTAGATGGTCTTATTTTTCTTGCTTCCCCTCCTTAACTCACGGGCCTGAGAGGATATTGATCTTTCATCTTTTCAGAGGAAGAATCACGTTATTGCCAATGAAGAATAAAGTGCAGAAACCACATAAAAATTAAAGGACGCGGCATGCAGCTTTAAAGCGAAACATGCCAAAATATCAACGGCATTTATCTTCGTAAAATAAAATACAATATGTATAAATAAGTAAGCTCGTTTGAAACATTATAGCACGTATATAGTTTAAGGATAGGCATAAAACTAAGTGAACAGAAAAGAAGCAACTGCTTTGCAACTGAACTGAATGTTGACTACTTAAAACCTTCCTTAACTAAGTATTACATCTTGTGCTCTCTGTAGCTTGTATAGGTAGTGGTGAGATAATGGATTGACCTCTAGTCTGCCCGCGCAGAGTGGCTGCATTATAGCAAAGCCAGTGTGAATAAAAGAAAAGATGGTTATTTTTAGCGCTCGATTGAAATTCTGAAGAAATCTGCCACTGGGCTCAGAGTGCAGAGTTGTGAGGGAGATAAGATCAGAGTGAAAGAAAGAAAACGAAAAGAGGAAGGTAAAGGAAGTATTAGAGGAGCTGAAGGAGAAAAGAAAATGTGAAGTAAGAGAACTTGTGGATTGGAAATGTTACCATTTTCGATGCAGTCGGTGGTGCTGCTGTCTATATCCACTAAGAGCAATAATGCAAAGCTGGGAGAGGATGCGTAATTTGCATAAATTATGTATTAATCCAGATTAATTAGCATATATATTTGAATTAGGATTTGAAGGCTTTAAGGCCTATTTTGATTATTCCACTATGATTTCAGCCTCTGATCACCCTGAAAAGAGGATGTAAGTTTGTGCATTCAGCATTAATACATTATGCTAATGGTGGCTAATACTGATATGCAGATTTACTTAATTACTAAATGGATTTTACCCTGCTTTGCCATGCTTTACCACAGAGTCAAGTATGTTTGTTTTAGTTTATGTTAAAAGAGGCTTACAGGAACTCACATCCTCCAATTAATGGAGGATAAACTTTGCAGAATTCTGGCCAGTTTCCCATTTCTTTGAAACAGTAAAACCTCATCCTACACTTCCTCTTCATCTTTATGATTATTGCCGTCCCGAGAATCATCTACATCATCGCTCTAATTTGCCTCATTAGTTACAGTAGTTAGGGTAACGATGATCCTCCTTTAATATGTCAACGGCCTTTATGTGTAATCCAGAGGAACTATACATGTCTATGTCAAGGCCTATTAGAAACAGACAAATAATATCTGTATCTGTTAAATAGATCAGCCCAGTAAACAGTGCAGTTTATCAGCACTGGTGGCTGCCTTTATGACTTAATCTCACGTGGCCGGGCAACTCTGCCACAGGTCATATTGGTTTATTGTTGTGGCACAATCTAATCAATGGCATAGATGCTGAAAAGCTAATTGCAGGTCTTTGTATATTGATCTTTGGATGTTATTCAGAAATTTCCCCAGCAATCAGTTTTTTAGTGTTTCAACATGTTTTAGCCACATGGAATAAAAAAAAGGGAAGGAGAACATTTTAGTTTAGTAATATTTTCTATTTGATATTATTTTGTTATTTACTTTCATTTAGTCTATAGCATTTATGCAAATGGCTTTTAGCCATTTTATGGTGTCCTGCACTCATGCATGACATGACACACAGGGAGGATGTTGAGTGGCTCTTAAGCAGAAATTCAGGAAAGGTTATTTATCGCAGAGGTGCTGGTATATCTCCAGACCCACCAACTAATGCCTCCCTTAACTTGACAATCAAAGTAGAGAACTCGCCACCACCCTCCTTCCCACCCCACGAAAGGCCCACGCTTCTTGTGTCACATGCAACATTGCTTGTCTGTTACATTACATTGATCAAGGGGTGATAACTTGTAATAATTGGATGTTAAATTAAAGAGCTCTCTCCTAGTTCTTGCCATCTCAATTTTAATTGTCATTGGGTGGCAGTTATGATGATGTATGAGGGATTGTGTTTTGCGCAGTGGAGCATGACCCTGATGAGTAATGCTCCTTTTGGCTGCTTGGCATCCCTCCACTTGTGGGCCTTAGCTTTTTGCTGGTTGTAATATTAGGAAGACTTAGGCAAAGAAGAAAGGAGCAAAGAGAGTTAAGTATGGCTTTGGGGTCTTGAGGGAGAGGATTAAGGAAAGCAACTTGCAAAATATATGTTTTGCTCTCTCCTTCGCTGTGGATGTTTGTGTGCAGTGCAGGATACTGCATGTCTTACTACCCTTGTGGTTTTGTGTCTGCCTCCAAATAGCTGTTTAGAGCCAACGCAGTCTACTTTTTCCTGTGCTGAGACAGCTGTGCTATCACCTGCCCTAGGAGTGACAAAGCAGAGTCCTTACCCCTTATTATGAGAACATGAGGTCAAAGGCACAGTCGCATATGACAGACACCTCTTCACTTACTGACCTCTGTCACTTCTCATCCATATAAACCACCACCATTGGCTCCTTGTTTCAGACAAGGACACTATGCTACTCAACTATATCATCCGCAGAATTCATCCTCCAGGGTGACAGCCTCTACACAAGGTCCTTTGCAAAGAAAAAGCTGTTTAGTAACAGAGGCTAAAAAACTGTTGAATTAATATGCAATGGAGAGTTAACAATTCCCGTAACAGCTAATGCATCCTTTTAAACAGCTCGCCAGCCTTTAACCTGTAATCCTTAGCTGATGATTAAAAAAAATATTCTAGCACTGCTATAACTGACAACAGAGAGTTACAATTCATAAAACTGTCACATACTCCAACACAAGCTCAGTAAAATCTTATAGAAAGGAAAAAAAAATTATTTTTTTTAAAGAAACTTGTTGGAGCAGGGCCATACTCTCACATTAAAACATGCAGGCATAGCTGGAACCAAAATAAACCAGTTAAAAACTACACAAACAGTCTACAAGACAAATCTAGCGCACACATAGATAAATATACTCTGCTGCAGACATGCAAACATGGCAATGTTAACATCCTGGGACATCCTTGGACACATTCACAAGCACTGCTTCTCATCCCAAATAAGCAAACACAGGCAGAGGTGGATAGCAGATAGTCATGTCGACAGCTCCTGTACCAGAGAAAGACGAGCAGTGCAGCTCAAGCAGCGAGACCCAAAGAGCAACAAGGCCCAGAGTAAATAAATACGCACACGCTCACACTTTCTAAGCTATCCTCCGAAGGCTAATGCAGCAGCAAATTACCATATTCAACAGGCTCATCTCCCTCTGTTCATTAGCAGATAAATGATATGCCTATATTTAAAGAACTATCACACATTAGTGTCATCATGAAATGTGAGTGCATACCACGCACACACATCCGCACCCTCGCAAGATTTTGTGAGTGAGCGTATGTTTCTTAACTCCAGAAGATCATCCTCCATCACGCCTCTTTTTGTGTCCCTGTGCTATGCTTGCTGTCGGGGAGTTTGGCAGCATGTGTGTCTGCGTATGGAGCTCCCTGGTGATGCGGAGCCAGCTCAGTGAGCTGTCAGTGGGGGGGGAGGACAGAGCTAGCGATTAGCATGAGTTTCCATGGGGTGCCGCAATGGCTGCTGGGAGATTCCATCGTCGATGCGGACCTGTCTCTTCATCAGAAAATGACAACCCCCTATGGCATGATGCACTTAGTCGATTCTAAGAACCAGCTGCATCCAAATCTCCAGGGTACATATGCTCTTTCTTACCTTCATTGCCATCATCAACATAATCAGAATGTTCCTTATATCTTCTTCTTTATCCTTATTATTGATTGGCACATTTTTGGTTTGCCTCACATTGTCATTTTTAGTGTTTTGTTGACAGTGTTGACAGTGCTGCACAGGATAGCTTCACCATGAGCTTACACGAAGACAATGCTCATTTTTATTAGTACTCAGATTCTAGAAGTTAGCTGCTATAGCTGCTGCATGCTTCTAAACCATGCTTCCTATGGACTTCAACTGCACATTCATTGATCTGCAGATTCACTGTTCAGTGGTAAAACTTGACGACATACGTGTCTGAATGCACTGATTGACAGGTGCAGCTTAATATAAAGCTTGTTCAGATCTGACTGTATGTTTTCAGGTTGGTTGATACGGAGAAATTTACATTTAAATGTTCTGACTACACTCTGTCGGTCTCCAATGCTTCAAATCTTCTCCTCGCTCTCCCTCTTTTCTCTTCCAGTCTGTCAAAGCAACAGGGTGGTCTGACACAAGCCAGATCATTGGGATATTTCTATTTAAACCACAGGTGGCTATTAGCTGTAAAGTGAGTGTGTTGCAGTCTCAAGTTATTTCACCAAATATGGAACGATCACACTTTCTAAACAATCCTATTCATGTGTAATAGTGCTGTCGACATACATAATCATCTCATTGTTCTTTAGTGACAAACAACAACTGACTTCTACTATAAATTAACACTTTTTTTTCAGATCATTTTTATTTTAAAATACAGGAAAATCATCTTTTAAAATAAATTTGCATCAAAATGACTTATCTTTTCATCAATATAAAGCTACTGTGATTTATGTTGAGGGTAGAATGTAAAGCTGTTTAAAGAGTTATTCAATTATTACTGTAAAACAGGCTTCAGTAGAGGTTTTCCCTTTGTGTTTCATTTTAAAAAAGACTACTGGAATAAGTTTGATGAAAGTGTCATATAAAATTACTTCCTCTACAATTACAATTCAGCAAAATTCATTATGATAGATAGATAGATAGATAGATAGATAGATAGATAGATAGATAGATAGATAGATAGATAGATAGATAGATAGATAGATAGATAGATAGATA
>NW_005187434.1:1467991-1501041 GCF_000239375.1 Pundamilia nyererei | reverse complement strand
AGATAGATAGATAGATAGATAGATAGATAGATAGATAGATAGATAGATAGATAGATAGATAGATAGATAGATAGATAGATAGATAGATAGATAGATAAAAGGTCTCAGCTTTCCCAGCAGGGTAAGTTTTCTCTGTTGCGTTTTTCCTTGTTTTCTGAAATTGTGTTACATCTTTAACACACTGTACGTGATATTATTCTATACAAATGAACTTAACTTGACTTGGTTTGTTGCGTAGATTATCTGGCTGAGATATTACAATGGAAATTAGAGTCAGCTACAATTGATTCTGTGTTGTACATTCAGTATAGACGTACATATATATACAAGAATAGCGCAGGTGACATAATCATGTTAAACCCTGTTTTTTTTTTTATCTGTTGTGAGATTTTCTTGCTCATTTCCATGCCTCGTGTGGGTTTCTAGGCTTTGATTATTGCATTGTTTTTCATTACACCATTTCTCACCCTCTTTTTGTTTCTCTAGGTACGCTACTTTACTGCGATCATGTGTGGAACCAGCAGCATGTGCAAATCAGCTTCAGATGCCTGGAAGAATATCCTGCAAGTTCTCTTTACAAGAAGAAACACAAGAAAGCCTGCGCTCTTTGGCTGATTTACTAGTTTGCTGCGGTCTTTGTGTTTCATACTTTGTACGGCTGGCCAGCCTTTCCTCGCGCAGACTGAAGTGGTGAGACCTCCCACAGTGCTTTGATAATCATTGGCATTATTAACTAATGTCGATACTGTTTTGCCCCACGCTATGAAGGCAGATAAAAAACACCACCAAAGTTCTCACAATTCAATATGTGAATATCTCCAAAAACACAATTTATAGCAATTTTTTATGGCCCGCTGCAGTTGGTCTGCCACATTAAGATAAGTATATTCCATTGTGAAATGGCTATTATTAATTTATTCAATTTAATTGTACATGACACATTTAAGAGTACATTTTAATTAAATAATTGTGCAATTAATATTGCATTGGTTTGCAAATGGCCCCATTGCACTCGGTGACAAGAGCGCTCTGCCTCTAGGGACAATTATTTTAATACAGTTAAATGCAAAGTAAATTATCGCTATTTCACTTATTTGTGAACTAAAATCCGCCTCCTATAAACTTGTCGTGTTTGACTGAAGGGTTGCTTCATGCTACGTGTCTGTCTCATTGATACTGATTCCCACTGGGAGAGATGTGTGTTTCTGAGTCTGTAGAACGAGCACATTTCATACTCTGAACCTCTCTCCACCCACTCACACACACACATGCAGCATTTTGACAGGCCCTCGTTTTTTTTTTCACATCATGAGTAAAAATTTGGGTGTTTAAAACATTTATGACTCATTAGCAGAGAACTTATCCCTTTTAAAGCCTTTCATGTATAAATCATGTGTATTTTGATTTGAAGGGGCCGCTTCTGTGTTATTGATGAGGCGCTCGACTCTAATCAATTAGTAATTGGAGCACAGCTTTTAAATAATGCATATATTAGGCCTTGTGATGTGTTTAATGGCAGCCCCTTGCAGTGCAAATACGTCTGAAGTGCCCTAATGAGTCTTTTATGGGCCAGCCCAGGGAAAATGGCACATCTCACTCTGTGACATTACTGCACATTCGGTCTTGTTTACACTGAACTGGCAAGTCAGAAAAACAATGCACAGAAGTTCTTACAAATCGTTATTGTGGTTATTATGCTCATCTCCTCGTGCCCAGTGGAAAGAGCTGGTATTCGTGTTTTTGCCTTGTCTCATCAACTTGTTTTCCCTGTGCTGACGGGCTTTAACTGATAACTTCTGTACTCCTCGTACTTGCCAGTAAGTTACCAAGTGCAGTAATCAGTATTATTTATCAGTGTAAAGACAAGCAGCGCAAAAACCAACCGTTTTGCAGTAAATTTGACAGTTTAATAGTGATACAGCATATTATTGTTGTGCGTTCCAAGTCTTTAAAAGTTCCTAATGCTGTGGAAAATTTTCCCTGCAAAATAAATACCCTCCACATCACTGGTAAACCACCTGTGGGGAAGTGCACCACCTGCCTGAGGACAAAACCCTGGTGAAGGCCTTAGCTGTTTAGCCAAAGTCTATATCACCAGCCAGGTTATGCTTGTCATCCATCATTGTCAGCCTGACTGTGTTTGTGGTCTGTCAGCGATGTGTGTATGTGTGCACATGCATGGTGCACACACATATGGGAAATCGGAGTATTGTTGGAGAGCTGTTGCTCTCCTGGCAGGGTGGGTTTTAATTGGAACACCCAGTGAGTGGTATGAGTGCTGGTGTCACACTGAAAACTCCACAGACAGACCCACACTGGTTCACTCATATGGTGAGCTACTGTCTCCTATGGGGCTGCAGATTATAAAGGCATTCACAATTTTAAATACCCGTGGATCACATCCCCTGACTGAGACTGTAAGCGTATTTGTCTGCGCACGCGTGTGTGTGTCACGTATGTCAGTATTTAGGTACCTACGTCTAAATGTCTGTTTTTCTCCCTTAAGTATCTGTCAAATGTATTTTCATAGCCTTTCTGAGATGACAAGCATCCTGTTTAAACAGTGGTGCATTGTTATTTTGACTTGAGATTACAATCAGCATGCAGAGGGGTGACACTGGATGCTACGTGTGAGTCTTGTGTCAATAATGCATGCATACAAATATGTTTACCACAAAAAATGACTTGACTGTTGCGCCAGGTTTGTCTTGCGTGTGTGTGTGTGTCTGTGCGTGTGTGTGTCCACAGTGCGTGTTTGAGTACTATAAGAGTCCCTAGTGGCTATAAATGTAATTGATCTAATGTAATTCATCCTTATCTTTTTCAATCCCTTTCCCTGTCCAAATTCTTTGAGTGATAGTTTTCTTTCCATCTCTTCTCTTCTAATACTTTGAGCTGTGTACTTCTGAGTCATATTTATCCACCATTATTACAATTCCCCTGCAGTGAGTCTCTTACTTTATTCTGTTTTTCGCCTGGTTTTTCTGTCTCATTTGAATTCAACTCGCACCACACCCTCCCAACTCGCTTCCACACAATTTATATACACATGCAGCCCTGCATGCATTCGCAAACATACATGTGCACGCACACAGTTATACACAAGCTCAGCCCTCCCCCACACGAACAAGCTAACACACACACACACACTCTCGATGTTTCAGCGGGAGTGGTGCCTGACAGGAACAAGTGACAGCTCCCTAATTACCTCCTCACTGTAGACGCTGACGCTGCCTGAGACGCACTGCTCATTTTCCTCTTTCTCCTTCCTCCATCTTTCCTTCCCTCCCTCCGCTCTATCTCACCCACCCTCCTATTCCCTTTCTTCCTACCCACCTCCTGTGGTGAATTATGCATGTCCAGGATCTCCCAGTCTGCATTCACACCAGCCCTGCAGAGACCAACCACCTATATGTTCCCTTCGCCTGTCCTTCTCTTTCCTCTTCCTACACATTTCCACTCATTTATCTCCAGTGTTAGAGAGTGGAAGTGGAATATTAACACAAACCCCCCCTTAATCGATAAATACTTTTCAGCAATGCAACTGGCTACTGTATGATGAAGGGGAAAGGCTAAGGGGACACTCTGCTCAGAATTGGCCCTCCTCTTTGCAGCCCACTGGGACAAGTTTTCCCTGAGGTGTCTAAGGGAGGAAGAAGAGGGCCTGTGGAGGCAGGCTGGGATCTCCAGAGAATGATAACATTCACACTGGAGTCCCACCACCACCACACACCTACCCACACACCCTGGGTGTCAACTCAAAGGCCCAGATTGCATTTCCAGTTGACGCCTGCTGGCCCCACAGGCATGTTTTGTTCTAATAGAAAATGGAACCTTAACCCCCCCCACCCACACACACACGCCCTCCACCCTGGCAGTGTGATTGTCCAGTGGGAGCCAGTCCACAAACACCAATGCTATCTAATCATAAGACAGGGAATAGGAAGGAAAAGCTAGGATAAGGAGTAAGGTGGGGAGAGGAGGATATGGTAGGAGGAAGAGAAGATTTTTTAAAGAGAACCAGTTGGAATAGATGGGTGGGGGGTGCAGTGGAGGTGGGGGTAAGAGGGTTGACATAGAAAGAAAAAGAGAAGGGGCCAGGAGAGTCAGCGAGGGAGAGAGAGAGCAGAAAAGGACAGAAACAATCCTAAGAGAGAAGAGGCAGCAAGATAGCACATAGGAGTAAGAATAGAGAGAAAGCATACAAAGAGTGGGGAAGCAAAGGGGCTGTTGGTGGCATGTAGGCAGCTGATAGTGTGTCACTGACAGGCATCACTCAGGGGAGAGAGTCGCCAGAGTGCTGGTTAGATGAGCCACTGCAAACAATGCAGCACTTTGCAGTGCTGTACAAAACAAGCCTCAGCCACCATATTGTTTTAAAACAATGATGAACCGAATGTACCAACTCTGTAACCCCGACTGGATGACGTAAAACATCAAAGCCTTTTTTTCCTTATTTGGCTTTACTCATATCATGGTTTCGCTTTGTAAGAAAAAAAGTCTTCAGAAGAAGAAGAATATAGTGACGTGTCCAAGTCAAAGATGATATTACCAGAATGTTCAGCTCTTAGAAAGCAGGTGTAGCGCTTCTGCCCCAGGATTTTATGTGGATGAACTGGATGTGCAGCCTGTTTCCTCTAAAATCAGCAGCATCCTTCAGCTTTTCTCATCACTGTGGGCTTAATATTTACATAAATGCATCAATTACTTCATACTAACACAAAAGGTTTTTAAGGTTTTTGAGATGCTGCACATGCAGCCAATAAATATTCGTTAGACTTTGGCCATTTAAAAAAAAGAAGAAGAAGAAAAACAAGTGTCACACCTGATTTACTGGTGAAGGGAAGTTTGAGAGCAATTTAGTAGTTCTGAACAACTTTTGTCGTGATCAAGAGGGATGACTGTTTTTCCTCTTTAAAAGAGTAGTTATTAACTCTGCCAAGTAGCACAACAGCACACTTAGTCCAACACCAGTGTTTGTGCTGGCTCCAATAAATGCTGTGACTCATAAATGGTGCTTTATAATTCCTACACTTGCCAGTGGAGCCTCACTTTAACCTGTTTTAGTCATAGTCGAACTAATGATTTAACAGCAAGAAGTCTGCTCCAAAAATGAAGCGCAGGGCATTTTCAAAAGCATCACAAGCTGTCCTTACAAAACGGCGCTGCTATAGAAATAAGGGAATAGATTTTTTTTCTTTTCTTTGCTCTACTGCCCTTTAAAGCAAGATGCTGATTTTTTTTTCCCGTCTTCAGAACAGATAATCAAAAAGTTTACTGTCACAAAGACCAAATGTATCTGTTTGTGGAATATAATTAATATGAACTGTGTGGATCTGGGGAGGTGGAACAGAAACAAAATCTGCTGCAGACGAACCAAGATCATTTTTTATTGAGTCATATGTCCTAATACGGCCTTCAGTAGCTTGGGTGGACAAGCATATGAAAGTAAGAAGAAATATTTTAGTTTATATGTAGAATTTTTTTAATTATTCTAACAATCAACCAGTGGAAGAAAGTATTTCCTATTCTTTAAAACACCAAAGTGCAAACGACCTGCACTGAATACTATGAATCAAACAAATTACCTTTCTCTTTTAAATAAGTAATTAACTATCTCCAGTATTGTGAGCACCCATAATGCTGAAAATTAAGAATTCCACATCGTGACCACTGTTTTAAAAATGTATAAATATGCCAGTTATGTACTCTTGGATATGATCTACAATCGTGCATCCCATTTTAAAAGCTCATATAAAAATCTTATGTTACAAATTAACTGTTAATCTGTTAGATCATTTCAGTGGACTAAAGATGTGGTTATCTAATTATATTTGACTTCAGCATGGACTTGAATAGAATAGAGACGTATCAGGTGGCATGAGACAGATCTATGTTTCCCCTGAGAGATATTAAGACGCTGGAAACACTTTTTATCTGGCAACAGCAGTGCCAACAGAACAAAAAAATAAATAAAATACTGTCATTTTAGAAAACACAATCAAATACTAAAGTGATTCAGTGTTAACGGCAGGTGGAAAAAATTAATTCACGCAATCAGAATATTTAAACGAACAAGCAAATTTTGAGCTTATTTAAGTTTCAGTAATCTGAGCATCAGCATCACTGTAATTACTCAATTAAGGTAAATTACAAGTATTTAAAATTTGCATCATGTTAAACAGATGTACTTAGTTACTTTCCTCTTTTTAAAAATGCATACAAAAAAAATATTGCATTTTATTTTTGGCAACTGTCGAAATAATTCAAATTTTTGCTATTTAACATTTGAGTTAAACAAATGGAAAAAGAAAAATCAACTTCTTTTCTGGCACTGTGAATTATTCCAGAGGTACCTGAGTGACCAGCAGAGGGTCCACCACTCCTCGTTCTGCACAACGCCTGCTCCCAGATAGGAGAGCTCATTTCAGAGTGTGTTCTTAAGGGCCATCAAGGTCTTGGAGAAAGACTGCGCCGCTGCAAACGAGGGGAGAAGGACAGAGGAGAAGAAGAGGAGGGGTCAGGAAGAAGCACACTGAGTGGCTGTAATGGCTTTTCAGTGTAAATTAAGAAGCAGGGAGCTGTTTGGGTCTGCCTCTTTGGAGTGGTGACCCTTATTCACACAGGTCGTCAATGCCTCCGCACCATCGTACGCTCGTCACAATAGTTTCTCCTCCCAATCAGCTTCGCGGCACCATTTATCTGACTGCCACTGCCCATGATTTATTGCCCCAGTCCCTGCTACTGGGGTTGAGTGTCATCGGGCCACTGCCATCCTGCAAAGTCACTACAAGGCCCTTGTTTCTCACCTAGACCCGTTGTTGGGCTCCAGCTGTCTGCAGCAGGGTTACCTGATACAACAAGGTAATTCTGGTCAGACAGAAACATAATGACTTGTCAGGATCCTTCATTGTTTCTTTTTTTTCCCCCCAGCTATAACAGACTTATACAGTAAGAGTCTCTGAACACAAATACAACACAACCAGGCCCTAATCTGTCCACTCAGACAAGGTTATGTTTGGTCTTTTTGTACCAAAGCGCCTCACACTCCTTTCCTCCTTGTGCTTTTTTTAGTCTCTTATGGTAGGTCACAGCCTTCTTTGCTCTTTTTTTTCACTCGATGCTATTTAATTTTGCGTGTTATATATAACAAATACAAACTTTTGTTTCATTTCAAGTGATGTGTAGTGAGAACTAATCATAATGTGAAATGTAGACATGTACTCTCAAGTGGATCATCTACGCTGCTTTTCTCTGATTTTAAATGAGGTTAGCTTTGGGCCGTAAATTTCTAATCGCTTACACGCCGCCCTGTTCATTTTTGCAGTTCAAACTTTTATTGTGCTCGAACAAATTCTGCTGCGTTGCCTAAAATTGCAGCATGAGAAAATTACAGAGCGGGGGGGGGGGGGGAAATGAGCGAGGACTTAAGCACGGGTGAAGAAGCATTACACTGTTGCTAATTACTGCCTCATTAGCAACAGTGCTTAGCCATGTGGACAATAGCAGCAGAACAGCTGATAAAAACACATGCAGAGGCTACAGTTGAAAGAACAGTGCTCTGTTTTATGTCTTTATTGGCTCACTATACATTTTAGCACGGGGACGTGCAAAGCACTGGGGATGAAGCTGGTAATTAAAGCGGTAACTATGGTGCGATGACGGATAGTCAGGCTTTCGGTGCACTAGATTCTGCAATAGTTGCGGTGGCGACTATGTTTGCGCAAATACCAGGACTGAGCAGCAGCCCTATCACACACTTTTCATCCCCACACCTACACCTTATGCCTCTACCCTTTCCTCCCTCCCAACCCCGAGGCCTCCAGATGTTGCTGTCACCCCTGTTCTGCGGAGGCGCTGCAGTGTGGAACTGCCTGAAGTGATGACAATAAACACCTCCGCCATAACCTGGGCCTCCGCATTTGCATATTTGCCTGGTTTAATTTGAGGGGGAAGTATGCAAATATATGCAAAATGAAATCCATCTCCTAATGACATGAGACGATTAAACAATTTTTATGCTTAAATATTCTGTTTAATGAAATCAAACGGGCCCACGCTCCGCGACAAATTTGCCTAGGCATGGGCAAAATTAGAGGATATCACAAAAAAGGAGAACTGGGAAGAAGTGAGTGGAGGGAGGGGAGTGAGGGGGGAAAGGAAATGCCTGGTTGGTGTGCATGACAGCTTTTTAAGTGTCCCTCACATTGAAAACAAAAAAAACAGTAAGCTCCTGAATTCAAATAAGATTTCTATAACAATTATAAAATCTGTCAGTTCCGCCTTTTCATACACCCACTTCCTCAGTTGAAAGAACAGTGGGTGATGAAGTGCAAAATGTACTTCTAAAACATTCTAAAATACTATCTATATCTGAAATGATGTGTTTTTTCAACTCTCTCCAAAAAGCTGCACAGTGTTCCAGCAGATATAATGTCGAACTTGGAAGGAGCACACTCTTTACAACGCTCATTCTCATATTTAAGCCTGTTCAGTCCTTAGTTCAGGAAAAGCACTACCTCCGTTAGTCTGCAGTTTAACAAATAGGAAAATAAAATGATTTCCTTGTCTAAGTCAGGGCCTAAAGACACGATCACCCAGGAACAGAATACATAACGAAGGAGACAGCGCTGTGATTAAAGTTGGAAACACAGGGAGCGCAAGAGAGAGTAATATGTGACTGCTTAATTGTGGCTTTGCAGGGAGCTGGTGACTAATGGCCTTTCCGCAGAGCTGTTCAAGCCATGAGCTGCGCATTAATATAAAGGGGGTTATTATTATGTTTTAGCTTCAGACCTGATTAATCACATGGATTTACTTCCAGCTCAACACTTTATACAGAGAGCCATGCTGCTGTTAGGCAGCCATCAAGCTCATGATGTAGGTGCTTACGCCTTCTTTGAAATGCAAATGCTGGACAAGATACAAGGTACGTGGTTAAAGCAGGTTAGACTGTCAGATAGAAGCGATTCTCGCAGGTAGCAAACCCAAAGCTATAATCATGACTGTCAAACAGATGATAAAGCTGGCTATAGAGGGTTTGACCTCTTAGCTGTATGTACAGTATTCAGCAATCATTATTAAAGAGGCAGGGGTTGAAAATGAATATTGATGGCGATAGCCATGCGCACAATTGCCAGACTAGCTGACAACGCAGCATGAATGTGGTGTTGGTTGGCTCTTCTAGCTTCCACGCCGCCTAAGAGTAGTGAAGGCCTCAGTTGGACCCCAAGGCTGGGAGGGATTTATTCAGCCTGATGCTTTGTTGCCCCCTAATCCTTTTGGCTTATATATTATCCCTGCCTTCCCTCCGACAGCAGGCTAATAGAGGAAAGGAGCTGGAGCACTCCTCGTAGCACACTCCTCTCTCCAAATAGATAGAAGAGTTGATGTGTGTGTGTGTGTGAGTGTGTGTGTGTGTGTAAACTCTTGATTACTACGAGTACAGATGTTAAAGGAGACACAAACTGAGACTCAGAAACACACAGACACACGTACACATACGCCCGTACACACAGTTAACTGAAGTGGTGGTTGTGGGGTGGGTCGGGCGGAGAAAAGCTCAACTTGTTGTATCACACTGATCGATTTCAGGCTACTCCAACAAGATCCTCTGCGCTTATAACTCACAGTTCCAGATGATGCACTGCTGGAAGTGGGACAAGGGTTGGGTTAGGGTGGTTAGCAGCTCCTCTGGTTGCACGGTGCCCTGCCAACAGTTATGACAATCCCATGATGTCAGACGTAGAGGGAGATGGCAGGCTTGAGAACAGAGTCTGTCTCTGTGTGGGTTCATGTGTGCATAATCCCGTGCATGTGTGCCAGGTGCGCAGTCAAGAGTAGGGAAACCGGTATAGACCTCACACATGCAACGTAAAGTATTACAGGCGGGGTGGAAGGGGAAGCGAGAATAGGTGGGGAATCGGATTATTAACCCTTAACACGGAGCTTGATGTGGTTTCCTAAAATTATGGCACGGGGGGATTTATGTGATCCCCATAATCCTGTAGGCCTTGATGCTCAAATCCATTGTCATGCTTCACTTTTTATAAGGGGAAATTTCCATGACTTCAGCTCCCCACTTAGATTGCACTGCACATAACCACAATCACACACACACACACACGTACACATAGCCGCTGCCCATTCAGCATTGCTGCCTCAATACCCTTAGCGTCGCATTTCACAGGACATGTCTTTGATGATACACTCCTCCTTTTATTCATCGTTTACATCCTTATATGACTGGGCTGATTACGTGTAATTCCTAGTTCACTAAATAGTAGCGAGTCAATGAAAAGAAACATGAAACCCCGGGTAATGAGGCTTTTGTTCCTTTGCATTAGAAACAAGTAAGCAGAGAGATAATTGTGACGTCTGTGTCCGTAAATCGTGCCCATTTTAATCAGCTGACATCAGAGAAGTTGACTTTAAAGCAACCTCGAGGAGCAGCAGGTGACTTGTTTGTGTAAAAACTGAAGCAAATGAATAAGATGAAATAAATAAAAAGTGAACTCGAAACCGAAAGTGACAAAAGGGTGAGCGAGTGAGGAATATTTCCCCACTTGCTTCAGATATTTCAGCACTTAACGGTTTCTCATCACATTTGCATGAACATATGCGTTCTGTCTTTGAAATGAATTTCTGCAAATGTGTCAGGAAGTTAATTAGCTCTGTGTTTTTGCATGCCATTGAGTGTGCACGTGCATTTGTAATTGCATGTGTATGTGCGTCAGAGTCTTTCCTTTTCTTTTTTTTTTTTGCATGTTTCACCCCCCACCAGTGAGAGACGACAAAGTCACAATCATATTTGTCACAGCTGGTGGTAAATGTGTCTTGCTAAGTCATTCTTATTGTTTTCGTTTCTTCTAGATGAAGACTTAAAGCATCATTCCGCTCCTCGCCCTCTGCTCTCCTTTTCCCTTTAGCGCATTTAAGCAACAAAACTTTCTCAATCCCCTTTTAAACCTCTTTCTTTCAAACCCTCTTTCCCCTCCACGTTCTCTCTCCCTCCTTTTGCGCTATGGTCATTTAATCCATCTAACCAGCTGGAAAGATAAATATTCCTTAGTGGAGTGTGAGGCCCCTGCCTCTCCACTCACGCAGACCGGAGATGAGGAGAAATTCTGCCTCTCTGCCGAGCTCAGATGCCTTAATAAAGTCTTCCACTCAACCAGACGCTGACATGAAGATGACTGCAAAGATCCTAACACTTCATATGGGCTTTCTCCTCTTATTCTAAAAGAGTTCAATCTTTTCGTTCACTTGACTCAATTTATGCAATAGCTATCACGCGTGAAGTCACATAAGGCATTTTTTTAAGAATAAAAGCAAAGTTGGCTTAGATTTTTTTTTCTTTTAAAAAAAAAAAAGGTTATTGCCTCCTGTGATGAAATCGGGTCTAAAATCACCTCACTATCCTACATTTCTTCATAATCCTCTGTGAAAAGCCTGTAGGGATAAGACTTGTATATTTTCTTACATTATATGCTATTATATAGTCTAGCACTACCATCACGCCTATAGCATGTACATTTTCCAGGCTGCATTTGGCTGATTATCCCTGAAGGAGGAATGTGGATGGGTTCCTGAGGCTGACTCATGGTTTCTGTTTGGAGAGGTCCAATTCAGTGCCGGCTGGCCCGACTGGAACCTCTGTTTACACAGCCTCTCGGGCCAGACTGGGAGGCCCTATTTTCACACCCAGGTGCTTTCCAAAGAAAACCTCCTGCAGAGGCCCCTTGTCTAAGGTACAGCACACTGAGAACCATACATACTGCCTTGAGTTCCTGCTGTCGTGCTGCACGCTTCAGCTGCACGCTTATTATAATAATACAGAATGTCACATAAGACATAATGGAAAAAGCACTGCATGGTATTTGTACTCAGCCTAAAAGTAATATTTTTACCCCTCACATGGATAGCGAGGATATAATAGCAAATACATATTCTCTGCATCTTATCTTGGCATTACTCACTGCGGGGGAATTTGGTTGCTCTGTGTGTGTTATTTGGTTGAGGGAGTTTGAAAAATTGGTATTCTAAAGGCTGATAACTCTTCAGACTGCTCCACTGCTGGAATGAGTCGGCATGGCCCTCTTTGTCTGTTTAGGAGTGTTAGACCTTAGCCTTCGGATATTCAGAGAGATGTTCTGCACTGGGTTTACCTGGGGAGTGAGGCCACGGATATGCAGAGGCAAAAAGCTTGCACCAAGTGGTCACAGAAATGATGGGACGGGAAAGCACTATGTCACATTTTACGCAACAACAGCAGCATCAAAAAACAACAAAACAAAACCGTTTTAAATCATTTATGCTTAAAAGAAAATCCGTTCGCTCGGATAAAGGCAGGTGCACACTTAGAGTTCCACACATATGAGGCAGTTGTGGCTGAAAATGCCACACCAAAGCTTCTTTTCAGAGTAAAAAAGGCCATGCATATATGTATATCATAATTACATTCCATATATCTTCCAAAATCCCATTTTCATCAGCGGTAATTCTGCTGCACAGGAGTAATGGATATATTATGCAGTTATGACAGGCCTAGCTCCCTCCCTATCCCCTCCCCATCAACAAGAATACCCCCCCCTACCCCTTTACCCTTCACTCAGACTGCTGAACAATCAAAGCAAACAGCAAAAACATGCAAAATGAGGGATTTTCACTTTGAGTCTGTGAAATGACTGGGACAAAGACGTGATGGGAGGCGGGTAAAAGAAGCAGCCACCTCTCTAAGAGGAGACAGTCGAACTCAGCGTGGAGTTCTCAGACTGAGAAGAAAGAACGAGCATTGTTCTTCTATTCTTTTATTTTTATTTTTTAGTTGTTTTTTTCCACCAAAAAAATAACACAGAGTGTCTGACTGTGAGGTTACATGACCTGTTATGAGACACTGATCATATTCCTATAAACCTTGATTTAAGGAACGATGGCCCTTGGTGAGTGCACAGGGAGGAATGAATAAATGTGCACGTAAATGACTAGGCCAGTGATTGAGTGAAGAAATTATTGAGCTGGTAAATGAACAAATGTTTGAGTGAGTGAGCGAGCGAGTGAATGGCTGGGACATTGAGTATGTGTCTGACTGAGTAACCGAACTGGTCTGAAAGCCACACACACTAGAGGCAATCCAAACAAACAGCTCTAAGTGCTGCAGTGTTCGCTGAGGGACCTGGGAAAAGCCCCATCAGCCCAGTGAATGAGAGCATTCTGCCCCCTTGCAGCCTGTTATTAAAATCAATTAATGACGGGGAGGGAGGCCCCTGTAAAAGCTGACTTGTTGGGCTCTAGGGGTCTTTTGTGACACGTTGCCTTTCTGGATCACTTGTGCCATATGGAACCTCCCCTCTTGTGGCACATAACTCACTTTTATGAGAGCCTCATTGGCTAATGATGGAATAGTGCATGAACACTGAGCATAGGGAGTGTTCCTGTACCCATAACTGTCACTCCCTCTGCTGCCGTTGTCTTTGTCACTCTGATCTTTGCTGAGACGCTGCCCAGAGATTTTTTCTTGCTCACAGTGGGCCTTTAGGATGACTATGCATGAGTATAATTAGTCCACGCTCAGTAAAGGTAATTAGTGGATTCACTTATTTGACGGAAATCTATTGTTCTGTTATTTCTTCACATTAGTATATGGATTGTAGTATTTGGCTTGTGGTCCATAAGTGTCTGTAATAATGAGAAAAATCTAACTTTTAAAAAGATAGAATACTAGATCTTCAGGGCTGGAATGTCCCAAATTATAACATTAGACAGCAGTCACATTATACACATTCATTATTCCACATGAGTCACGTGTCTAATGTCATATGACTTAAATGAAGATTTGAGATGGTTATCATCTTCTGTTGGTTAAAAAAATGCTCATGTGGTTGGTCAAATATCATTTAAACAATTAGATGTTTTGGCCTGCCTATGAAGGCTGCCAATGTTACACCAGAAGACGCCCTGGATAGGAAGAAGTGGAGGAAGGCATGCAAAATAGCGGACCCTGCATCGCGGGATATAAACTGCTAGGAAGAAGAAGAGATGTTTTGGCCTCACAGAGAATCATAATAATGATGGTTTTAAAGTATGAACTATTAGCTTTTTAAGTTCAACATCTCAGGAGCAAAGAGCTCACATCCTCGGTAAACTGGGGCAATGCTTTGTCTCAGGCTATACTCTGACATTTCAGCACATACAGTAACTTAAAAAATAATGCACTCCATTTATTTTCATAAACTTAAAAGTAATAAATTCAAAATACAAAAGAGAAGCACTGGTTTGAGGAAGCTGCCATGCTGTCCCCCCCCATCTTGAATACAGTCACGGCGCAAAGTGGACATCACCTTTTCACCTGATTGTGTTTTTGTAGAAACCAGCTACATACGTAGTATTCCTTCTCCTCCCTCATTTCCACCTCATCCACTTTGCCTTATGTGAAGCTTTCTGAACTGAAATCAGGACTCTAAAACATGAAACCATGCATAAGCATGTTTATTCTATTTCATTTTTTATTATTACTATTTCTCATTCCCGATACTGTAGTAATACTTGTTGTCAGCAGATTAGACCTGCTACCCTTGCGTCTCAGGAGAGCAGACTGAGTGTCACTTAAGCAACAAAAACAGCTGGCTAACATTAAGCTAACATTATGGCAGCTAATGTTAGGCTCAAGTGTCCTAAAAATCACATGTTCCCTCTGGTAAACAGTTTGATTATAATCTCACATCAAATGACAGTTTAGTTGCCATGTCCACTTCAAAGATGTCTCACTAATGCCGATTAATAGCAGCTAACACAACCAAAACAGCAGCTCTTCACAACAGAAAAGTTCAGAATATCCTCAACAATTCATCTCACAATCACTGTAAGCGGAGTGACACATCTGACACATCAACTCGTATCATACTTCTATCCAGAGTAAATACACGTGGACACAGCACAGTAACAGCCTACTTATGATTTGTCCTACAGTGGCCACCATAACTTGATATGGGAGGGGTCAGAAAACAAAATGTAGTTGTGGACTGAGGCACTGTGATTAAATACTACACCTGAAACCTCAGGAAGAGTCCAGTACAGCCCTATTCTGGATGTGCAGCAGTACTCGTAAAAGGAGCCTTTAGGTTCAGTAAACAACTAAATTTAGCTAGCTTACCTGGTGCTAGCCTAGGTTGACGGCTGAAGTCAAAGATGTTGGATTTAAGTTCATACTCCGCTTTTCCACTCTAATTTGATGAATTTCTCATACACACATTTGGAGAGAATTACATTTTTTTCTCAGTTCTTATCATTTTTCATTTGGCTTAAACCTCCCTGGAGGGGTGCCAAAAATTCCTCCGTGCAAGAAAACCTTGACTACTTGCTGACTTCAAAGAGGACGTCACTAGCAGGAGAAAAGTGGTTGTTTTACAGTGTTTTTACAGTTTGTCTTGACAGAAAGACTGAAAGATAATATTGTGACTTAGTATGACAACACAAAGTGGCTCAAAGAAGATGTTGCTGTGTAGTACCACAGCTTAAAAATCCGATGCATCTCATACCTGCCTGTCTTTACCGTTTTCTACACATACCAAATGTATTGGCACTGAAGTGTGCTATAGAAACACACTGATACATGCAAACTAACTCAGAGATAAATAGTTTCTGAATCTTGGTCCAGCTTCGGGGAAGACAGGCCCAATTGAAGAGGAGATTGACCGTTATAGTGAGGCATGGTGGCTCTGCTGGGGGATGGAGGCGGTCCATTTACCAGCAGTGAAAGAGCTCTGCGCTCATTTTTAGCAGTGTCCCACAGGGTGAAGGAAAGGAAGACAGACTCGGCTGGATCTCTTTTCGCCTGTCTGAGGGAAATTGTTTTGCTGTCTTGTTTGAAGCGCTGAGTGTGTTTTGCAGTTTTACTCTGCAATCAAAGGTGCCCCCCACCCACCACCACCAACACCACCACCTGGTGGTCTCAGCATAGCGCTCAGCTTACTGTTGACAGCCTCACCTTGGTCACACGCGAGCCTCAAACATGCGCACTCGGCAATTTCACAGAGATCACTAACAAGGGGATGCCTTCTCCTTAGACATGAATTTAGCTGACCCATCAATTACATTCCCCCTGGAAGAACATAACATGATGATAATTATGATAATGACATGACATTGTGATAATGACATGATAAGGAAGTGTAAGATGAATCTGCCCACTGTGCAGTAAGCGCTTATCATCTTCGCAGAGGAGGAACGAGACCTGACAAGAGCTGCTTTTAGAGTGTGTGTGTGTGTGTGTGTGTGTGTGTGTGTGTGTGTGTGTGTGTGTGTGTGTGTGTGTGTGTGTGTGTGTAAAGAAGGGCTTCGGTATGCGTCCGGTGTATGCAGTGCTCATGAAGAGTCACGTTTGCTTCTTTTATGTAAGTCAGTCAGTTTCAGTTTATGTATTTTTATGACCAAATGGTTTGTCTGCCTTTTTCTTCTTTTGGCTCCTCCTTTTAGGGGTCGCCATAGCTGACCACTTGGGTCCATCTCCCCCAATGCTTTGCATCCTCCTGTCACACCAACCCTCTGCATGTCTGTCCTTCATGAATCTTGTGATTTTCCCCTTTTCCACCTGCCTGGCAGCTCCATTTTCAGCATCTATCCCTCCTCTGCACATGTCCAAACTATCTCAACCTTGTAATCTTTGTCTGTGAGGT
The DNA here is from genome assembly GCF_000239375.1 of Pundamilia nyererei. Taxonomy (NCBI): domain Eukaryota; kingdom Metazoa; phylum Chordata; class Actinopteri; order Cichliformes; family Cichlidae; genus Pundamilia; species Pundamilia nyererei. The sequence continues at coordinate 1,484,368 of NW_005187434.1, read as the reverse complement.
ACTCGATCCAAGCTGTCCCTGCAAAGCTATTTTTGGCTGCTCCCTTGTCACAGTGGGTAGCTGTTCAACTTTTCACCATAAAGTTTAGGGTTCAATTTACAATTCTGTTGGTCGCTTTCAGTGCTCTTCATGGTCAGACCATGCTTGCTTGCTTACAGTATATTAGTGAACTACTTCAACTGTATGTCTAACAGTCTCTGAGGTCAGCTGATCAGTGCTTGCTAGCTTCACCTAGGTCGTCATTAAAGGTCTGATGTTGTGGCTCAAATTTGCTTCCGCTGGATTTAAGATCTATGGATACTGTCGATACTTTAAGAGGAAGCTTAAGACCTACCACCATCTCCAAATCGTACACCTTTACTAACATTTCACTCTCGGTTCTGTCCATCTGTCAAAAACCACCCCTGACCCTCATTTCCACCCTCTCCACCCTGCCTGCGCTCTCTTCTTCACCTCTCTTGTCTCTTCTCTGTTGCTTTGGACGGTTGACCCCAGGTATTTAAACTCATCTATCTTCACTATCTCTACTCCTTGCAGATCCCTGTTACACATATCTCTCTCTCGCTCTCTCTCATTCACACACGTTTTCTATCTTGCTTCTACTGACTTCTCCGATACATACCTCCACCTCTCCTGGCTCCCCCCCACCTGCTCTCTCAACTCTACACAGATCACAATGCCATCTGCAAAAATCAGAGTCCACGAAGACTCATGCCAGACCTCATTAGTCAACCTCTCCATCACCGCTGCAAACAAGAAGGGGCTCAGAGCCGATCCTTCATGTCATCCCATCCTCACCTCCAAACCATCAGTCCTACGGCACGCTTCACAGTCTCGCTGTCTTCATACATGTCCTGCACCAGCCTCACACATTTCTCCGCCACTCCTGACAGTGCCACACTTTTGCCTTTCTTTAGATTTGTTTAATCTATAGGTGAGTTTGTTTGTTTTTTATGTTCAGCGACTTTTTGTCCTCTTCCACTCGTATCCTACATGCAACATCTTTTTACTTTACTGCAGCTATAATTTATCAGGGATGGTTGAATGCTGTTATTATTATCTGTAAAAGCCCGGCTAGAATTTGGAATTTCTACACTTTTGTCCATTGTTTACATATTACCTCCGCCTCTATGTGAGTCTCAACCAGTGTTTGGAGGTCTGAGTGTGTAAGGTCAGTTTATGAACTGATAGTCATGTATCCAAGCTGTAACAGCAGCCAACAGCTCTATCCTTCTTCTCTAATCATGCCAAGATGATCAATATGAGCACAACTTGAAGATTAAGTCTGGGTTTGATCATCCTTTTGGTGAACCTTTTTGCCACTCTTGTAATGTTTGTGTCTGTCTCTTGGGATTTAGTGTATAAGGTAAAGAGAACTAAGTGCTTATTCTGCTCCACAAGTTTGGAAGTAAGGGATTGCTGAGTGTGCTGCACGTCCTTGTCTCAAGAGCGATATGCACAGCCCGCTCATATTGATGGATGTTGTCCAAATGTAAAGAGAACAGGAATCATTCTGCAGGGAGTGCAGGGAGCCTGAAAAGAATCTGAAAACCTTTTAGTGGAACAAATGAACTTAAAAAGTGCAGTGGATTTAGAGCAACCCAGCGGTTTTGTACTGTATATATCGGATTTTTTCTTTGTGTGTTCCTATGCGTGTGTGTTGGGGGGGGGGGGGTGTTCAGACTTATTATAGTAAGAAAAAAGTAAATATTTGGCACCAGGAATTCCTGAAAGAGCTGAACATTAATTTAAAGACTCTGATCAAAGACGGGCATTTTGTCTTCCTCCCTTTGAGTCATAGTCGATGTCGCTCGAAAATGCTGCCGAATACTTCATCATCCATATGCTAAATACACCATTTTTCATTTCTTGTTAATTCCCTTTCCAATACCTCCCTCTATTCCCTCCACCACTCCTAATCTGGCTATAAAGGTCAGTTTAGCATAATGACATCACAGAAACGAGCATGGGCAAACCCAGATTACTAAATCTGAGTCTAATGTGGCTTTTCAGATGAAACAGCATTAAATGATATTAACGCCACTGCATTCACTGGCAGCTTTAATGGAGATTGCTCAGGACTGGCCCTTCTTTACCCTCTTTGTATTTTTAATGAGGTGACAGAGAGAGGCAAGATTGGAATAGGATGGTCTTACAACATGCTGAGCTGGGATCAGATACAGTCCATCTATTTGTGTAATATTCCATCAGCTCTCTTACAGGGCCAGGGTTAACCTCTTCAGCGTGACTGACATTTTTGGAGCACAGGCAGCACCACTGGCAGAACTCAAAGGGACTTTTAGAAAAATATTACAGCCATCATTGCCGCGATGAGATCACTTTTTTAAAGCGAGTTCAGGCACAGATTAGCATTTACTGTAGGCTTTGGAGATGAACAAACTGCTATGTGATTATCACTGTGGTTTTGTAAGTCTGTGAATTAGCAGGCCATTTGCTCAAAATCTTTACTAATTCAACATCTGTCTGGGTATTTATACCCCGAAGCACATGTTGCCGCTTGTACCTCGAAGACAAAGTGGAAAACAAGTAGAATTCTAAGAACATATTTATTATTCTCCCGCTGCTGCAATTTTCAGTAAAATAAAAAAAAATAAAAAAATGTGTGGAATAACAAAAAAGATGAAGAGCCTTAAACACGAGAAGACGACTGGCTCTGGCGAACGGTCTTTAACATTCATCTGTTTCTCTGCTGCTTCCAAAGAAAGATGTTTTTCTGCTTCATCTCTGCGGCAACAGCAACTTTCCCGGCACAGAAAAAAAACCAAAAAAAAAAAAAAAACACTGGAGGGAATGTTCCCTGGAAAAGAAGAAGAATGGTGACACAGGGGTCATGAATTATACAAAGGTTGTTAGAGGCTTTGCTACACTTAACATCATTAAGAACTGTATTAATTATATCTGTAGCCCTTTCTCCATTATGGTGCAAAGCAACCCTTTCACGACTGATTCATGGCATGCTGGTTAGGAAAAATACATCAATCTACATCATCTAGAGCAGCATGAACATGGGACACACACACACACACACCCACAAGCACCCTCAAACACATTACTGGCAAAAGTGCAATCCAAACTCATAACGAACTACTTCCACAAATAAACACCTAATATTCAACAGTCTCAAATTATAGTGACTCTTGTGGAATTTATCAATAAATCATAGACTGTGTCTATCCTGGCCTCCCATGAATGCAACTTGTATGGTAAACAAACATATTTGCCAATACAGTATCATATACACTCACTGGCCAATGCTCAGTTTGTACTAAGAGGACCAAAGTGTGCCAAGACAATATGTTCCATACCATGTCACACCAGCCTGAGCTGTTGATACAATCCAGGATGGATCCATGTTTTCATGTTATTTACACCTAATTCTGATCCTGACTGTTGCAGCAGAAACCGAGACTCATCAGCTCAGGCAATGTTTTCTTAATCTTCTGTTGTTCAACTCTGGGTGAAATAGTTCGTTTCCTATTCTTAGTTGAATGCAGTGGGAACCAGTGTTGTCTTCTTTTGCTGTGGTCCATCTGCTTTGCCCATTTGTCTCTCAGCTTTGACATCAACAAGGTATTTTTACTCAGACAATTGCAGCTCACTGGATACTTTCTCTCTGTTTTTTGGACCATTCCCTGTAAACCCTAAAGATGGTTGTGCTGGAAAATCCCAGGAGATCAGCAGTTTCTGAAATACTCAGACCAGCCCATCTGGCACTAACAACCATGCCACGTTCAAAGTCAGTTAAATCACCTTTATTCCCAATTCCAATGTTCAATTTGAACTTCAGTAAGTAGTCTTGACCATTTCTACTTGCCTAAATGCCTGTGACCGGCTGATTAGATATAATTAGGTGTGCCTAACAAAACGGCTGTTGACTGTAAATGAGTTGCAGACAGACAAAACTTGACTGTCATGTATACTATAGGTGAACGTTGCATTTGTTTTACAACTGTTCGCAAACTGTTCATGAAAACGAGTGATTACTAAAGCATGAGTTCAAAAGAGACACATGCACTCGAGTATTTCATTTCAGAACGATTACAAAGTTTGCTTAAGTTTGGATGTTCTTCATGGAAGCAACAAAGCTTCTCTATTTTGGAGATAAACAGCATTCCTGAAAACACATGGAGCTGATCAGGGATACAACCAGATAATTGTAATATCAGCACATGGTGAGAGCACACGCCATATCAACACAATGTTACAACCCTGGCTTTTTCTATCTTTACTAGATGTCAGTTAGCCATCAAATAAAAAACAGGTTTATGTTTAAAATTAGGAATAAAAGATTCATCCTTCCACAACTATAGCTGAGGTTGAGGCCCTTTTAAAAATTCAGCTATTTAAATGGAAAAAAAGCAGCATAAACAACCAAAAGCACTTATAATAAACTATTATACTACACAAGCGTCTTCTATTATTTTCATAATCTAAACAGTCAAACCTCTTTTGATGCACAGTGAATTGGAAAAAGAGAGAACATTTTGACCACTGGGAATTTTCTGTGACCATAGCTCTTAGGGACCTGACCAGCAGTGGTCAATGTGGTCTTTAATTGTGGTGGACAAAGGATGCAGTCATGAACAGTGTGTGCCCAGTCTTTATTTAGTCCCAGAGACAAGCATTAGCAAGAAAGCCTTCAGCTGAAATGGTCCATTTATGTAAATGAGTCATACGATACGTGCAAAGAGGTGCAAGACTGCAATGTTAGGAAGAACACTTCAGTGAAGAACTTCCAGTTCTTCTTTTTTTTTAATTCTTCTTTTTTTTTTAAACCAAAGCTCAGTCACACAACCTGCCAGGGAGGGCCAGATATCATCAACAACAACAACAAAAAAACATTTACTTAAGGGAAACAAGCTGTCATGTGGGTGGTACTGACTTATTTAAAGTGATAAATTAGGTCCATAATTTTTCATAATTAATGCTTTTCTGGTTTTGTCAACAGCTTTAGTGGCAAACGCTCACTGCTTTGGTTTTTGACTCTGAAACCATGCTGCAATGCTTTGATGAGATTGTCGTGTCTATCGATCTATTTTGTATATATCTATCTATTTATCTATCTTTCTGTCTATAGCATAAACTTACATTTGTATGAAATCTGATAAACAGCAATGCTTCAAGTTCAATAAATGCCACAATGGAAATGTCCACAGGACATGGTTGCCATAGTGACTTTTCAAAAAGCTGAGAATCCATCAGAGGAGTTACTAAACATGCAAATCACATGATTCTGATATTATTATATCTGCTGCAGGATGATTTAATTGTGTTTCACCAGTTTTGTAAATTTGTGTTTAAAAAAGGCGTATTTCTTGTCTGCTTGTATTGTATCTAATTTTTTTTTTGATTGCTTGGGGTTTTTTGTAGGTGGTTGAGGTCTCAGGGCATCTTACACAGTTTATACAGCTTTCACATTTTATCTTTCAGAGTCATCTTTAAATTTATGTAATAATTGTTTTCCTGACCCCATAATATCTCACTTACATTAGCATTCATATCCTTTGTTTTTTTGCCCTTACTGCTATGCCCTGGTGTAGTTTTATCAGTAGCACTGGAGATGCTTTTTGTGGAAACCAGGGACTGAGCATCACCACAATAATATCACCTTTACATTCAAACACAGTAGCATCATTCCCAGCATAGGGATTCTATTCCTGTGACAGGGACTACCAAAAAATATAGAGGGGGGCTTCAGTGACAACCTTTTCAAACATGCCCCAGGTGTCAGGCTGTGGCAAAGGTTTCTGTTTCAATGTGCTGCCAAGAAAACACAGGAGTGGCTTCAGGAAAGCTCTGTGAAGGTCCTGGAGTGGCCCAGCAAGAATGTGGATCCTACTCAATAGAAGCATCTCCGTGGAGACCTACAATAAAAATTGCTGTGCACTGACACTCCCAGTTCAGCTCGGGTGAGTTCGAAGATTCAACTGATGGTATCACAAAAGGTTTTGTTTTTTTTTGGAAGACTTGAGGCTGGCATTTCTGTCTAAGGTGCTTCAACCATGTACAAAGTGAAGAATACCAACTTTGAAATAGGGTCACTCAGTCTTTTATTTTTAATAAATTTACAATACTTTTGTTAAGTCACTGTGTGCAGAGCGATGAACAGAAACAAAAAGGTTTGTTGAAAGCGTCTGACGAATTTGCGAATGCGCTGTTTGCATTATGCAAATGCCTGCAAGTCACTCTGCAGGCAGTATAATCTAAATGAAAGAGAATAAGGCTCGGTCAAATTGATACGGAACAAAGCTGGCATTGATATGAAATATTTGTATTGTACATGTTTACAAGTTTAAATCCTGCTTAAAGTTACCCTCTTTAAATATTTATCAGTCAAATCTTAGTTCACAATTACGGCAAAATGAGCAAAATGAAATCACAGTTAAAGCCCAGGATAAAGAAGATTTACTCAGGTAATTTAGGGACTTAGATTAAGATAGGACTGAATCAGATGTTTATTTCCAGATCCTCAAGAGTAAATTAATCTAAACGTGTGCCTAAATTATCAACCCAAAGCACTAATTGGTCTTTGTTGTTCAATCTTGATTTGCTGTTTGTATTTACACTATAGCATAAGGATTTCTTATCTTGCTGAAGCCACTGAGGCATCAACAGGACCGCACTACAGCTGTAAAGCTAATTAATGTGATTTATGCTTGTTTGGTTGCTTGCTAGCTTGCACATTTTTGAGGGGAGCAACATCATCTGCAAGTCATTGTCTTTGGTAAATAAGAAAAAATTGGCTTTTCAGTAAGTCTAACACTGGGTTACTCCTTTGCCTGGTGGTCTGGAAGCACGCAAAGCTCTTCTTTTTTTTAACGCAGCCTCACACACATGTAAGCTCTGCTTAAGCCTCCGCAATAAGCTTGAGGGTTTTGAAGAGTTACACATTTTATTGTAAAACAATAAGCTCCACACTTCTTGAAATCCTAAGATGGCAATGATAGAATTTGTTTCTATATCAGAGTCAGATGGCAGTGATATTAGTGTTTGAAACAAGGACCACCAGTAATAATATGAATTTGTTTGTTATAAAAATAAATGGTATTAAAAAATATCTGCATGACACAGCACCCTCACAGTAAAAGCAGCTGATTTCACTCGCAGGCGTGGTGCAGGCAACTAGAACTAAAATCGTCTTGATGAACTCAAATGCTGTATTTCCACAAAACCTTGACATGGATAACAGCACTCTAAAAAAGTTACTTTGGGAAAGGGTGATGCTGAGTGACTCTTTAAACGAATGATGATTCAAATATGTCAGGGATTCTCAGGTATTTATTGCCTCACAGGGCCCACAAATTTCTTGCTGCACCCCTGGTTATTTATGCTAGCAAGCAGGAGAAACCACGAAAATCAGGGAAATGCTTAACACCAAGTCTTTCATTCAGTTTGCACTTCAGCTCTCTTTCGCTGTCTCCCTCTGGACCAGACTGTGCTGTGGCTGAGGCAGGACTATTTAAGGCTATGGCACTGCCATTTGGCTTGGGGGTCCACATGTGCACTGGAGGTCCTCATTTTGATTCTAAATGGCCTTGACACCAAAACAAACAAACTCTCCTCAGCGCACCAAGCAGGCCTGAAAAATTATGGGAACGGGGAGGGATATGCAATTATAGCAGCTAATTTGCGGTCACAAAACTAGCCCCATTTGCGGTGCCCCCAGCCACCCCTTTATTTCGAATATCGGGGAGCACGGGATGTATGTGTGTACGTTTGGATGGTGTCAGAAAAGGGCTTTGGGAAAAATTCCCCATTACAGCTGAAGGAGGGTCATGCAGCACCAGGGCGATGTGCATTGCTCATCACGTACGATTAGGGTTAGCGCTCTGCAAGGAGGCATCTGTTGCTAATTGAAGCAGAATAGATATCAAGGAGGTCCAAGCAGAAAAAAACATGCTCATCTGGAAGTAAATAGATTTTGGCTTGTGTGAAATTAGAACTGTGAACCACCTGCATATTGTACACACTGATCCTCTCAATCCAAGGCTTTGTGTGTAACTGTTTGGAATTAGTTGGGTATTACATTGGCAATAATTGGTTAGGTAATTTTAAAATGAGTGATGAATTAGTTCCAAAGTGTTGCCACTACAGAAATCCACATCTAGGCATAGTGAAGCAGACAAAGAGGCTGGATTTATTATGGAAAAAAGGGGGATGGAGGGAGACAGTAGACTGAGCGTGAGCACATCAGTGTAGAGCCAAAACTGTCCAGTGATGGCAATCTGATGCGACTGAACCATGTGCCCACTGGCCAGCTGACATCAGCTAGCGCCTCACTGACCAAACCTCCCGGCCCCTTCATGCCAAGGCCAGATGCAAACAAAGAAAAACCAAGGCATGCACACACCAACACACATCCAAATAGATTTTATGTCCATGCCCATCATCCACCCCTTTCTAAAAAAAAATAAATAAATAAACAAAATAAACAAAAATCAAAGAACACTGAAACTTCACACAGATTGTACTACAGAGAGCAATATCACATAAACTTCTGACATAGTTAAGTGACTTCATATCTATTTAGCCACCATGCTAGCAAACGTCAAGTGCTGTATCAGCAGCTGTGGTTATATAAATCAGGCAATGTGGCTCATTCACAGCATCGATGTTGATTTCTCCATCCAGTTTATTCCCTTAGAGAGTCGATTTAAATGTACAGACTAAAGCAGTGATTTATACATTTTAAAAGAAATCTTAATTTTGGCTTTGCAGCTCCATCTGAGTTCATAGCTGATAACAGAAAAAAAGGCAGAAAGGTGGCATTTAGCTCAACTAAATGGTGCTGAAGACCTTTGAGAGGGGCATTATTTTTCAAGGCAATCAGCTTGTGAGCACTGGAGGCAGTGACAGTGGAAACTGTGAGCAAGAGCAGCTCAATATTATGTCTGTGTGTTGAGCTATGTGACAATTTTATGTGCCCCTTTTCATGCCCGACACATAAGCACACACATGCTGAGACATCCCGATGGAGCGACAGACCATAGCTGGGTTTATCCTCTTTGACCTTCACTGTTTGAGTCCAATGTAGGGCTCGGCTGGTTGAAGTGGTCTCAGTGTTGCGAGGGGCAGCCAAAAGCCCTACTTATCAGTGTTGTGGCTCAGTGGCTCCTTTTCTGAGTGTAATAAGTGCAGCGTACCACTGCTTCCCAATGCAGACTTTTAGCCTACGCACCCTGTCATGTCAGTCATAAACCCAGAAAATTCACTGATCATGTATGAACTGAAATCACAGAATATCAACACTTATATCGGGTCAAATGGATACATTTCACAATTTTAAGCACATTAACCCATTATGTAGATGAAAAATAACATTATGGTATTAGTAGAAAGCACAGTATTTCTTAGACTGTCTTGCCAATTATCTTGCGGGCACTTTCTCTTTATTTAAAAGTATGTCAAGGGCTCTGAATACTGGGGATTTTTTGCCTACATGAGTAAGGCCTCAGAGTTACAGGCCTAGAGGCCAGTTGGCAGCCTCTGGTCACTAGGGAAAAATCAGAATTCTTCAACTGGTTGGCAAGCAGTTGCTTGTATTTGCTAGGTGAAATCTGTCACAAAGAGGGTGCTGCAGGAGTAGATGCAGGCAACTGGTTTGCATTGTCCTTTTTAACGGTTTCTCTATGCCTTGGGAAATAGTTGACAAGTGTTTGCAGACAAGTTGGTAGCTTTCCAAGCTACCAAAATAAGTGGAAGGAAATTTTTGATGCAGCAATATATGCCTCTTTCCAACCAATTTCATGGTAAAACTGCAAACAACCTGCAGCAACTGCTCACCAACCAGTTGCCAACCACAGATCACTTTTCCCTAGGGACCTCCAAGTCCTGTCTCTGGCCTGCGTGAATGGGTATGTCTCAATCTACTTCAAAGCAATGCCAGTAACCTCTAGCAACTGTCTGACAACCGGTTGGGAATACGCATTTTCCCTCGTGACAAGTGGCTTCCAGATAGTCGCTGACTGGTCTGTAGATCTGCGGGACTGAGGCCTAACTTAAATATACTTAAATGCACTTAAATGAAGTTTATTGATCATGACGAGTAACTGTTAAAACAAAGATATGTGGTTTTTCTGATGGGGACACTACGAAGGTAGATTATGTCATTAGGGTTTGGACGCATCACCAATACTACAGCCTGGTGATGCTTCCTGCTTCATTTTGGTCTAGAATTCTGCTATACCCTTTTCCAACTAATACAGTACACTCTAATATGAACAATTTCTGAGTTATTAGCATAAAAAGTGACTGGTGGTGTTCTAGATGTCCTTTCTTGTTACTACTTTTCTCCTAGACCAAACAATCTATGATGACTATTTCTTTACATTGTTGAAATTGTTGAAAGTTGAATAAGACATTTAATTTAATGTATTTCATACAGAACTTTTGGGCTGCAAAATAATTCCCCATAATAGCTGTGATCTCTATGGCAGAAACTAATTTTTATTTAGAAGGCGTTAATCAGTCAGGTCCATCTAAGTCTGCCTGATCTACCTACAGTAACTCTTAAATCCAGCCTTGTAATAACCCTCTGTAATTAGGACGGAGACACACTAACAAGGGAGACAACCATCATCATCACTCAGCTACCTCATCATCATCACCATTCTCATTATCAAGCTGAAGATCAAATTCCAGCCTGGCTCCGGGATAGTGGGACTTCAGTTCACCTGATGTATTGTGCATCATTAGATTGTTGTTATTACTGTGCCATGGGGAGTCAAACAGGATGGAGATTCAGTCTTGTAATATTCTATACAGCCTAGTAGGGAGGACCCACTTGACATTCTCCACCTAATGGCAACAATATATTGAGGCAAAGAGCTGAGACACTAATTTGTTTACTTCCATCTTTCCTCTTTCGGTTTCTTTTCTATTTATTTCACACATGTATATACAAAGCAAACTATGCTGCTACAAAAACTTGATCAACAAAAGTTGATCAATGAAATATAAATGCTAAATAGCCCTTATCATTGATGTCTAATAGATTGAATGAACATGCCTCTATTCACCATATTGTTAGCATGCATCTATTTGAAGCACAAAGGAAATGGAAAACATACCAATGGATAGCAACCAGGCTTGTCCATGGAGCCTGTCCACCACCATGCTCCAACAGCGCTGCGAGGCACCCAGTGCTTAAAAGGCAGCTGCCTGATGATCGATGACTTCATCTAGTCTGCCTGATTCCTCCACTTGTGCTGAGTGAACACTTAATGTAACAGGCCCACAGAGAAATGCCTTGATTAGGTTGTGAGAGCAAAGAGCCACAGGGAGCCACTTAAAGGGAGAAGCTTTCCGTACAGCAGTCTTTACCAGACCATACATACACTTAGTGACGTATGTGATGCCACTAACACACAACATCATTCTCACTTCATTGTGCAGCTCAGTAAGCATGCACACACACCACTCAACTCTGTTGCCAGCAGGACCAGACCATCCAGCACAGCTGGTGTATCCCAATGTTGACTCTTCAGTTGGGGAGGACTACTGCAGGGATTTACCATATCACTGTAGGCAGTGCAGAGATTGTTTCGGTATGAGTCCATCAAGCTTTATCTCTCCCCAAGGTACCCACGCAAATCTCTCCTATAAATAACCTGTTCTTAATTCTGATTTCTTAATGTAACTCCCGCAGAGAAGACTAATCAGTTTTATTGAAGCTGCCAGATAACTTGTTCACACATAGTTTGCACAAAGTATAACTGCTTTAAAGGACTGATTACATTATTTTTTCCTTTTCAGTGAACTACTCAACACCTTCCAGCTCTGGTATGTACATACTCTCACATATTCACACAGACAATAACACACACACACACATGCGCGCACACAAGATCATGCAGCAAGACTCATGGCACTTCTTTCCAAGCCCTCCCAACATCTGCTTGTTCTTCCTCTGATTAAAAAAATCCTCTGCGTTTCATTATCACTGATTTGCATAGTAATAGCGTGCATATTAAGCAGCTACTTCAGAGGGTGGGCGGTCTAATGAATGCCGCAGTCTCCTCTGTTTTAACTCAATTTTTCCTCATCCATATTCAGTCGTGTGCCCCCTCCTAGCTCCCTCACGACCCCCCTGCCCTCGGGGACGGCAATTCTGTTTCCACTGAAATGCTTCCTCCAGCCTCTCCCCAAATCCCAGAACCCTCTCCATTAATCCAATTAATTAGAGCCATTGATATGCAGCCCGCTTCGACCAAGCAGCTGTTTGCCTGCCAATTGCCTCGCTATGAGGAAACGGGTGGGGGGTGGCGGGGGTCAGGTTATAGGGTGTCCCATCACCCATTGCACATACAGCAACTCTTAACACTTGGCAACAAGAAAGTCACCACCCACAACGATCTCAGTGGCATCCTTAAACCCGTGGATAAGCATCTCATGGTTGAACTACCTGCTGATAAGTGAAAATCATAAAGCTTGCTCTATCATATCTCTAAAGGGTAAAGACCAAGTAACCTTTTCACTTTCACACAGCCATTAGGCCATGTAAATATTTGGCAGTTTGCCACTGTTTTGACTTTCTAAGTCTGGATGGAAAACTGGCCGGTATAACCTTACATAAGAAAAGATACAAATTGTGCTGCTTTATGGACTCTGGGCTAGGACAGCAGTAACTAACATTGAAATCCATTTAGTTTAGTTCACAGTTATATTGCTTTATTACCCCTGAGTATAAGTTCCTTCCTGGGGAAACAAAAATGAAGGCAAAATATATGAGTAACAGAAACGTATGCCCTTTTATTCAATCAGTCACTGCAAATTCCTCCGAGGTTCGACAAAGGGCAGCTAAATATACATCAATGGATGATAATTCTCCCAATAAAGTATCCAAAATCGAAAAACTGGAGAGTGATGTCCCTCAGTGCCTATAGTAAGAGGTGTGCCTCAGAATTACCATAAAGAAATGAATAGCAGCGATAGTGTCTAATGTTTTGTGACACAGCACGAATGTGCACACCCCAGCCCAATCCGGGGCTGAAGCCGCTCATCGGATATATTAGATTAAGAAGTGCTGGAGTAGAAGGGTAATTCACTTTTCTGCTTCGCTGCCAAGCAAAAGAACGCTGGTGGTAAACTGTCCCTTTTGTCACCTTCGGCCTCGCTCTTTCTTTCTCCTTCCCATTTTTGTCATTTTCTGCTCATTCCTTACTGTAACCCTGCTGCCCCGTTGTGATTATATACATTTTTAGTATGTAATCCTATTATTTACTGAACCATTTCACGAAATTTATATCCTCTAGGGAATCACATCTATATAGACACAATGTTGGATATTATAAACATGCTGTGGGTTCTTGGACAAATTTTGTGATTAAGAACTAGTTATGTTACAACTTTAGCTGTGTAGAAATCCTAAATATAAAAATAAAAAATACCATCTAGGTCAAGAGATTCATCTCATGAGTCAATTTTTTTGGACTCTGCTATTTTTTATGTACCGGGTTCATACTGACTTATGTCAGCAATGCATATAATTAATTTGTTTATGTATCAATAAATTTATTTTATATTTATCATTATTCATCCTTTACTCTCTTTGGGCACAGCTTTCTAGATATAGGATGTAGGAACAAATGACTTTCTAAACTCCAAACACAGACATGTATAAGCTTGTCTAAATAAATTTATTGACATTGTGATGACCTACAGATTTGACACATACAGGTTGCAGACAGGCAAAATGTGGAAGACAGACAGGGAAGTTTACAGAAGAGGATTTACTTACTTTACAGGATTTAATGAGAGGAAGCAAGTTGGCCTCTAAGAGCCTGTCATTTCAGAAAACTTCAGGAATGATGAGGTGGTTTCCCTGCTCACTTAGCAAATCCCATTTTTAGTTCTTTTCAGTTTGTAGTTGTAGTTTTTGATTGTCTCCTAATGTTGTGGGAAAAATAATGAGATCACTGGTTGCCAACCCTTAGATGCCAAAAACTATGAACTATTTTTTCTTCATTCGCTGGCTCGGTTCAGAAAAAGATTTCAATTTGGATTGTAAAACACACTCCTTCACCACATTAACATTTGCACATTGAAAAATTATGCTTACCAAATGAATGCAGTGCCAGGGGATTCTTTACAAGTACCCATGTGTGAAAGGAATGGATTGAATCCCCACACATTGCCATAAACCCAGTTGTGACAAAACAGCAGCATCTGACACGCTGGGAATGAGGCTGCTCGACGGCATGTCCTTGACAAAATTGCACGCATTGCCGAGCAGACAGCAGCTTGGCCCACCTGGAGCCCAAGATGTGTTGGGATAAACTTGTGCAAAGAGGGCCAGGGCTGCTGCCACTGACCATGGGAGGGCAAAGGGGTCTCTGTCAAAATAAACACCCAAATTGCCCTGTTGTGCATAAATTTACATCAAGGTGAAAACCCGTTTGGTCATTTTCAGGAAGGAAATTACTAATCAAACAACCCCCTATGAGCAATTACGCGGCAACAGTAGGAAGGAAAAACTCCCTTTTAACAGGAAGACACCTCCAACAGAACCAGGTTTAGGGAGAGGCAGCTTTCTGCTGCTTGGGTTGGAGGTGAGCGGAGGAAGCCAGGACAAAAGACACAAAGAGAATATAAAATAAGGACTCACAAAAAGCCCAGACACATGACGTCATTCTTGCCCTGCTTGCTCTCTCATTCTGTTTTTGAAGACAAAATCACAATATTATAATCACAATATTATATGATACTGTATGCAACAATAGCTGAAATATCCATCCATCCATTTTCTCTGACTTTTCCAATTCAAGGTCATCTATCTCAGCTGTCACTGAGGCAGGATGCGCCCTGGACAAGTCGCCAATCTATTGCAGACAGCTGAAATATTTGTTTAATTAATGCAGGCGTAGGGTTAGTGACACAAAAGATTGTCATATTCATGAACAGTCTCAAAGCTTTTTAATAAGCCGCAAACTGTTATATTCAAAATGAATGAAACACAAAAACGCTGCCCAGACAGTTCTGATCTGTATCAAAACTGTGGCTCCACACCTGAAATGGTTCCAGAATACGCTGACAGCGTGGCAGAGCTGTGAATGAACCGAGGTCCAATCTGCAAAGTAACACAGCCTGGCCCAGCTGAGAGATCGTTCGCTAATTAATGTTGATTTTTCAGAGCGAAGACAGCTTTCCTGTTTTGTGGAACTAGCCTGGAAATGTACAGGATGGCATGTTTCCATCTTTGTCCGACAGCAGAACTGCTAACTTTCTAAATCTGTAAAACTGAGATGATTTTGACATTTCGTAAGAAAGGAGGCCCTTTTAGCAAATTAGATAGTGTCACGGTAATTCGTAAAAAGGTCAGGAAAGATGTTAAAAAAGAAATACAACTAAAAGTATTATTACAGCAACTGCTTTCCCTTTGTCTGAACACTCACTGCATAGTACTGTGTGCACAGCTCCACCCATATGCACGCTGGGTTGTATAGCAATCAGCCAGATGTGTGATCAGCCTGTTCTGCCGCAAGATTTTAACTTTTCCTTTTGAGTTCATGTATCGCCCTGTTATTGCGGTCGTGAGGCAGAAGTGAAACCAAATACAAATCAAGACCAGCTTTGAAACAGGACGCACGAGGCAGCGGAGGTGAAATCAGAAGAGAGAAAGGGCGATTTGTTTACCCTTGATGAAGTGTTGATGTTGGAGGTCTTTGTTTCAGGAATATACAAATCAGTCTGTTTAAGAATCTTTGGTACCTCACTTTAGGGACTGAGAAGAAAACGCTGGCTTGAACAAGAACATGTCTGGGAATGTGCTTTGTTTCAGTCGCGCATTTGGGCTCTTATATTTTCCACCCTTTCAGCTGATTTTTCTCAGTGTGCGAACAGGCACAAAGAGAATGTCAGTTTAAGCATTGATTACAGTACAATTAAGGTAATGGTGATACTGAATAATATGATTTGTGATGAATATTCATGGTGGGGGAAAAAAGGGTGATTAGCATACCCTCAATTTATCGGTATAATGGTATGACCTCCAGCAGGATGGAGACATTTTCTGAAAAGTAAATAATGAACGTGGAACCAGAGGGAACTGGTAGTTTATTCTTCAGCCCTTCGCTTTTGTGGTTCGATATCGTCTTGCTGCTAAAGCTGCAGAAAAAGCCGATCTGACCCAGCCAGTTTAGACTGAGTCGGGTCTACGAAAATTCAGAACCTTTCAAGATTCACTACAAAAAACTGAGAAAGTGAAAGAAAGAGATAGAGCTGGGAGGTGTCTATTTATCTAGATGAGGAAGTGCTTCTCTGCTGCCCCCCCACACTCCCCCCATGTCTTCTGAGGCAGAGAGCTGTGACTGAAACACATCGTTGCACCTCACTCAGGATGAGCTCCAAATAAATGGG
>NW_005187434.1:1452450-1467971 GCF_000239375.1 Pundamilia nyererei | reverse complement strand
GGGGGGGGGGCACAGAGGGAGCGTTGGAAAGAGAGGCAAAGAGGAGGCTGAAGAGGAGCGCTCCTTAAAAAGGGGTTGTCAAAATAATGAAAACAAATGGCGACGGAGTCTCCTGAGATGGAGAGGAGAACTTCATTTGTGAAGCGCCTTCGCGGGGATTCTGCCGCGCCGCAGCGAGTCCTCGGTTTAGAGACCGAGGGGAGCCTTCCGCTAGGCACGGCCGCGGGAAGCTGAGGAGAAGAAAAATGAGAGCACTCAGAGTAATAATTGTTCAGGGTCAATTATTCCCACGTTGGAGCAAATCAAGCTGATATGTGTTAGCACATGGCTGGGAAGAGAGCTGCTGAATGTAGCATTGCCATGGATATGGTCCCCTGCGATGCCTGAGCAAAAAAGCAACAGTGCGAATTGATTTCATTCAGACAGGCTAATTATGAACAGGGGATTCAAATACTACACTTTATCAAAAAATAAATAGAATGCTGTAACGTAATACTTCAAGATTTATGTTCCCAGGTCTTTATGTGTTCCAGGTTTCTGTCCACTTCGACTGCTGCAGATACAGGTTTTGGGCAACCAAACTGAACATTGCTCTTGTCTCATTACTATAAGTGTAGGTTTCAGAAAGTGTGCAGCAACAAGTGAGTCAGCAGAGGAAGGTGACAAAGTTGACATACTCTTTTTGTTTTTGTAATATTGCTTTCTTTTTCTACTGCTTTTTGATTATGCTTAAGAAATGTAATGATTTTGATCATAACACTATCCACATGTTAAAGCCCAACATCTCTCACTTGTGTCAAACCTCTGGCAAAAAGTCTCACTTCCTGCTTGGTGACTACTCAGGTGACTGCAATTATGACATTTTAACCCCCTTCAGAAACCGACCAGGTGAGATTTTGGTTTTGGGAATAAAGTCAATAAAGTTTATTTAGCTTTTCAGTGAGATATGACACGCAGCGCTTCCTCTTCGTCCCCTCTATTCTTCTCTTCATTCACTTTTCCTCTCTTTCATCCTCCTTGTCTCTCTGGCAGCTAACATCTTCTTTTGCTTATCACGGCCATTCCTCTTCATCCTCCCCCCCTTTCCTCTTCCCCTTCCCCGACTTTGACTTCATCTTTCAAGAGCGAGAGCCGCAGAAGCAGCATCTTTCCTCCACATCCCCATCCTCTTCCCAACGCTGTCCGCCGTCTGCATTCCTGTCACGTGCCCAGCAAAGGTTATATGGCCCACTTTCTTATCAGCTGCATTGTGGGATATCTCGGCTCTCAGGCCTGTCTTCTGGAGAGCTATCTGTACCCCCTCCTCTCTCTGTTGACTGCTGGGAGGACAACCTTTGTCGACCTTGTTTTTTTTTTTTTTTTGCCTTTTTTTTTTTGCCTTAACAGAATAAAAATGAAAGAGAGAATGAATGCAATGCAGAGAGTGAAAGGAAAAGAAAATGGGGAGAAGGTTAAAAAAAATTGTCCCCTGAGAGAACGTGTGATGAGATTGGTCCAGAGTTAGCCTTGTAAGAAAAGCGCCGTTGGCCCCCTCTCTGTTCTCTCTGCAAGTACAGTAGACACTGAATCAATATCGCCCACCCACCCCCTCCAGAACCATGCTGCCCCCGCGCGTGCCGTCCACCTGTCTGCCTGTCTGAGAGGTTTGGGTTAGCTGCTGGGTGTGGTAGCGGGAGGTGTATGGATGTCTGACAGAGCCATCATGTACAAATTCATTTTAGACCAAGCCAGACTTTTGCTCTAACAAGCACACATGCACACTCAAGGTCTTTACGGTCATGCTGAAACAGAGGAGCAGAAAGATGCCTTGGTGCAATACTGAAAAGCTTCCAAATGTGAGAAATGTGTGCAAACATTCATACTGTTAAGACAAATTTGTAGTAATTTTGTTGCCCGTGGTAACAATGTGATATCATCATCATTTTTGTGAGAATACAAAAGACGCTTTTCCTTCTTTTTGTCTACGTCAGTTCATATCTTCAGTGACATCAAATGAGATCGGACAGGTAAAAACAACATCACATGCTATAAAACAGGCAGCCGCAGACCACTGTGGTTAAACATTAGGATGAAACATAGGAGGTAAGTACATGGATGAGCTAGGAGTCTGTGGTTAACGTGTCTGTAAGACCAGAAAAAGATGGATGACAGCCGTTTTTAGAAAGCAGAAGTTACAGCCAAGAAATGCGTGCATGTGTTTGTGTGTGCGTGCTGGGGGGAGCTTAGAAAAGTAGCACTGGTAAATTTCACGGATACAGATAAAACCAAGTTATGAACTTTGCTTACACATTTTTTTAATGTTTCTTCGTGTTTTCAGTAGTCTTCTAGGACAGTGTGCAAAATTAACCACAGTGACATTTACTAACCAATGACTGATGGGAAAAAATGCCGAATGCGTGAGTGCGGTGAGTCACAGAAGGTAGTTGAATACTTGAACTTCAATTCAGTGGACAATTTCAAAAAGAAAGGTTTCAGAAAAAAGCAGCAATTTTCTACAGATTTGCCACTTTGTGAAAAAAATATATATGTAAAAAAATTAAATAAAATGGAAGAACATGTTTTTGAGCCTGAGTCCAGACAAGTTTGATCTTTGGGGTAAATCTATTTGAGTCCTGCTATGAAGTCAATGTCCTGGAAATGTCCTGAGTTTCTAAAAATTCCACAGTTGTGGCGATAAGACCTACAACACCTCTGGAATTACAGCTTTCACATTTTAAGTTTAGAAAACAGTTGAGTTACTGAATTTTTTCTTCAATCCTAACTCCAGTTTAGTAATGACAATACTTCAAGTACATGGAGTCCTCTTAATCCTTTTCAAGCATCTTTATTTATTTGGCAGGACTTACAAATTTTGATTTCCAAACTTCAGAAAGCAGAGGGGCAAGTGAGGCAAAGTAGATTTTATTCAAACTGTGGAAGGGCGTTCAAAGCTGTCAGGTGATGAGGTCAGTGGCTGGATTTTGAAGTTTCAGAGGGGCAGACCAGCAGCTGAATCACCGTGAATCCACACTCAGGATGGCGTGGTCTCTTCCGAGGAACACACCTGTGCTTTGACAGGTATTTCACTCCTGTCAAAGCACAGGATATGTTGAAAGCAAATGGTCACCAGGGAACGGGGATCATTATGAAAAATAGAATCCCTGTGCCGTGCAAGTCAAAGATGTCAGATAACACCAAGCTACAAAAAAGGGGAGAGGTACATCCAAAATGTCTGTCATAAAGCCATCAAAGGTTGGAGCGATGAAGTGTAAGGACAATAAGGCAGCTGTGATGGCCCTCAGTGTCCATGAAAACAGAGGCCCGGGGCATCCACATGAAGTGCCTTGACTCACTGTTGTGACTTTCGGCTGACTACAGAATAAACAGCTGAGTGAGATACAGGTCAGACCACTAAGAGAACAGAGAAAGTGAGCAC
Organism: Pundamilia nyererei; assembly: GCF_000239375.1. NCBI lineage: Eukaryota > Metazoa > Chordata > Actinopteri > Cichliformes > Cichlidae > Pundamilia > Pundamilia nyererei. Next base: position 1,464,556 of record NW_005187434.1, on the reverse strand, counting down.
AGTATTTTGAATTCAAGCTGCTGCCGGTTGAAGAGGTGATCACTCAGACACAGGGTCGCTGAGGTCACAGAGCTGAATAGTAGCCAGTGATGATGACGATGATGTTATGAGCAATAATGTTAAGTATTTTCAAGAAGAACAGGAGGCCTGTTGAAACATGGTGCATTGACAATGTCAGAAAAGCGGTGCACCATTTGCCAGAGATGGAGGAGGCAATGTATCACAGGAGGGAGAGCAGAGAAGACGGCAAAGACAAAACATTTTTCAAGCATATTGATTGAAATTCGATAAGGAGAGTTCATTTGGAGGGGAAGAGTATATATACTGCAAAAAAGAATGGATTAAAAATGTGTAAAATTTCAGTGTTTTGGAGGGATAGATTTCGAGATGAAGATCATGACTGAAACCTCTAGGGTCGAGATGCAAGTGGTGGTGAAACAGAACGAGCAGATGGCTGGTGGTGACTTCGGGACACCCGAGGTGGTGAGGAGGAGGAGAAATGAGGGATAGAGAGGCTTGAAGCCTGAGTAAGAGATTACAGTAAATATAAAGAAAGAGCACTGGGGGAGACTGGTTTGGAGAACGAGAGCAAATAGATTAGTGGACAGGAGAAGTGATTTTGAATGAGGTCATGTCTAGTAAAAAAAAATAAGCAAAGTGGTGTTTATAGAAGAAAAGAGAGCCAAGAGGAAAGAAGACCAGATCTTCTTTAGTGATCTGTACGTATGTGAATATTTTTAGGCATCTTCTTGATGTTGTGTCGTCTGTAGTACTCTGTGTGACAGACGTAACAATCTAGCTTGAGGTAAAGCAGAATGATCATGCTCTCCTTCCCACCTCAACTTACATTAGTACACCATGACGTCTTTTAACATGAAGCATCAACATTTTGAATGGGGCTCTTTAATCCTAACGATTATCTTTTAGTGAAATGAAAACAAAGTTTGGGTCATAAACTCTGGCCTTCTGTATGAACGCCAGCTGTTTTTTAAAGCAGAAGCCTCCTTTTTAGCACCCTGTAATGGCCTGTGCACTGATACCTTGATGCACACACAGTGCGTATCTCAAAAGTGTTTGAAGCTTGGGGATTGGTTAGCATAATTAGGCTAAATCAAAAAGCTCCACATTGAGATGATGTTTCTTAAAAATTTTTAGTGCTCACATTTTTTTCCTATCCTATTTTAATCTCTCATAGAACAGATTTTTAACGAGAAAGTCACACAAAAATGAATATTGTGGAATCACTTCATCACGTCATTACATAATCTAAAGAGACCCGATGTCCACAGCGTTAAAATGGTTTAATATTAGAATACATAGAAACACAAGGAAACACCAGCAAACAGAAAAATGCTGCAAAATCACACCGAACACAACAGATTCATTGCTGTTGTGAGGGAGAGAAAAAAGATGCAGGTAATGTGTTTTTTAATCACAATTCATAAGCTACTGTTAGCTTGTCTGTTCTGCAGCTGTTCCACGTAATTGTCTCCCAAAAACACTTCTGTTGTATTTTGTAAGTTTCTTTTCTTTCTGTGCTGTGTTTTGTGCACTTTTTCAGCATTTTTCTGTTTCCTGGTGTTTTCTTAAGTTGCAGTGTTAATTATATTAGAATTATATTGTATTATATTAGAATTTATAGTCAGATGATGTAGGTATGTAGGCATAACTGTTTAACAGCAACGGCCACAAAAATGTCCAAGTAGGAGGTTAATAAAAAAGCCTAATCTGAACAGTCTATTTGTTGTGAGTTTCTTATTGCCAAGCTCTTACAGAGATAACATACTATTTTCACCTACTCTATCATCTGTTTCCAGTGCTGAGCAGTGTTTCACACAGTGACCTGAATAATCTCTTACTTTACTGCCATACAATATTACCTGGGGCTTTGATACAGTGATCACATCGCCACATATTGTGTAACTGAGGCATAATGACAGCTTAGGTATGAGAAACAGAGGCAGGTAACAAACAGAATTACCTCACCACAGTAGGCCTGCATGCACATAGAACCAACGTGCTGCCTGCAGCCGTAGAGGTGAAGCGATGCATATTAAATCCCTGCAACATGCCACTCTTGTGCGTCTGGTTGCCTGCAAATCTGAGCGTGCACTATATTGAAATGAAGGACCAGTTAAGAAAAAAACAATGTATTTTATAATTATTAATGACCAAAACAAACACATGTGCATACAACACACATTAATATGATAATTAATTCCATTGTTTTTCAGCTCTCAAAACTAAGGAGCAGTTACTGAGATAGCTCATTAAATGCAAATGGGTAAACATTGTTATATAAACTTTATGAAACAAATCGTGATGAATGGTTCTCTGCAGCGGTCTCACCATAAGAGCTGCATTAGAAGTTTGAAGGGAACAATCTTATCCCCAATCACCTTGGTGCTGGTCAGAGCGCTGTTTGTTTGTTTTTTTCACATAAGTTAATTGCGACTTCAGCAGCTTTGTAAATAAAACATGAGGGTGCTTTCGCATGCTGCCTAGAATCAACAAACATCTGCTGAAGTAAAAAAAAAAAGCCACTGCAAATAATTATGTGATGTCTCAACTTATTTCTCTGTTACCCTACAGACTGTTCACCATATTCTGTTAAACCACACGTGCAACATGATTGTCCATTCTGACAGACACACGTGGGACTAACTACTGTGCAAGTGCAACTTCAATCTCTGGATTAGATCTGCCCTTCTCGCTGTTTTTTCTTTTTTTTCTTCCTTTACCTACATGGTTATCCATTCAGCTCCACGCAGGAGGCGAGCAGAGTTGTGATGGGCGAGCACTTAGCAAGTGAAGGCCATAGTGGCAGTGCTGGAGTGTTATTTAATGAAGTAGAGGATCCGGATGCACAACCCTAAACACATGGGTTAGTGTAGGTGGTGCTACAGGAGTTAAGAGTGTGTGTGTGTTTGTAGGTGGTGGTGTTGGCGGCTGAGATGACAGCAGGTTGTTGTATGTTCCACAGAGGCACAGGATGAGGGAGGGAGGGGGGTGAGGTTGATGGTGCAGTGAGCCAGGGGGGGCTAATAAGATCTCTTTTTATTGGCCCACAACCCCAGAGGAGTGTTTGTTTGTCTGCATGCATGATGGAGGGGATAAAAAGTTAATGCATAGGCACTGCTGAGCAGGAGCCTGGGCTGGTCACTGCTGCCCCCTGCAGGGCATGCCCAATCTCTGTGTGTCTGTGTGTGCGCGCGCGCGTCTGTGTGTGGGTGTGTATGTGTTTCCTGACAGACAAATTTCACAGCATAAACTGAGGACATCTTTATGCTGACTGAGTGCTGCTACTTTATGATTTGCTAACTTGAAACACACACAGACAATAGGAGGCAGTTTGACCATATTGCACACTGCGTATTTCATTTAGCACTGCTTTCCACTATTGTGTCTTTGAATGAGAATTTCCACAAGCTTTCATGCTTTCATGTCCCCAACTCAGACTGTTGGTTAATTTTATTACAGTTGTATTTACTTTAATGATCACCGGTAGCTATTTTTTAAAAATTGTTCGGACTGTGCCTACCAATGGCACTTGTTTGTGGTGGAGTTTGCTGGTGTGTGTGACAGAGAAGCAGAGAACGCTTGAAAGAGATTTTTCATTTTTTGAGAAAGCTCCATGTCATCTCAAAGTTCTTCCTCTGTGTGCAGGAAGAGATGGAGCGAGGTATCAAGGTTGGGTAGTAAAAAAAAAAAAAGGGAGTGGATTGGGGACGAGGTGGGGGTGGTGTAAATTCAACATGGGGGGAGCTGGATGAGGAGAATATCAATCGGGCATGCGGCGTAGAGGCAGCCTGCCACAGTCTGCTTCAGGAGAAAGATTAGAGAGGGGATCAGTGTCATCAGCAGCAGGAGAGTAATGGTGCGGGCCAGGTTCAAGGCTGGAGCCAAGAACATATCGGCGTAGCAGCCATCCCCTTCCCATCACCCACTCCCACCCCCCAACCACCACCCGCGCCTCCCCTCACCCCTTCGCCAACACCCCCCTACGTGAAATAGAGGTTAACCGCCAATCCAGACTTTTTCCCGTCTTTTACTGAGGGTGAAAACTACCGCTGGGAGTCTCAGGACAATTTTTATATAGGATTAGAAAACAAAAATCAATATTTAATTATCTTTGAGCTTTTTGTGTCACTGCATCTTTAGGTCAGTAAGTTTTCAGGAGCGAGGGTCGCCCAGGCACTGTAAGTGAAGGAGTCGTTAAAGAACGAGTATCTTTTTTTTTTTTTTTTACCCCACCCTGCATGTGGCTAAAGTTACATGAAAGTGCAGTGGTCTATCAGCATGATTTGAGTGTGATAAACTTTCCCAGAGTAAAAAGATCTTTAAATGATGTGATTATTATTTGTTAAATTGGTTGTTTTTAATTTGATCTCAGATCTGGCACTGCCAGCTGATTATGCACCTGCATGCCGTGACAAAGCCATTAAACTTACAGGTTAGTTCGATCATACATTTTAACCTCAATGCAGAGAGACGGTTCGAAGGCAAACTATCATCTCTGGTCCTTCACACCTGTGTGGTGCACCTTGCATCCACCCCAGTACATAAAGCACTGGCTGTTTATGTGGCTCTCGGGCGTTTTAGATTAAGGTGGCTCTTTAGCGGTTCTTTTTCCCTGTGGCAGTGGCCGATGAGACTGTGGAGTGGATGTGACGGCCGCTTAAGCAGTGACAAGCAGAAGGTCAGTGTCGTTGATGAAGGAGCGAGGCCAACTGGCCCTCTGATGTAGCCATCCTTTAAAGCACAGAGAGAATCTATCCTATTTAAGGCAGACACCCAGACAGACATGGCCACGGAAGATGGTAAAGGAGAGAGAGAGCGTGAGAGAGGGAGAGCAGGGAGACGGCGACACAAAAGGAAGTAGGCAAGGTAAAAAGGAATGGCAGAGACAGAGAGCTTTAAAGTCCCCATTCTGATCAGTACCTCTGTAGCAGGCAAAAATGTTCCCCAGTGCCCTGGGCCATTTATTAAAGTGATGAAGAGCAGAGTGGCCCACTATGAATCAGACTCCCCTGTCTGCTGTGCTGCATCGGGATACTCATGGCCAGATACTGTCTTCACTTGATTGCGGTGATGCTTTTGTATCTTGCCAGAGCAGCCAGGGTTGCCGGGGGAGAGTCCGCGAGTGCCAGGTGAAAGGAAAGGAGGGAGGAAAGGGGAGCCTTTCTCTGTTAATACGTATAAGTCTATTTGTGCATAATTAATTCAGTTAGATTGAATCAGATCAGATGGAACTTGAATAATCCCGGTGGGTAAACTGACCTGTTACAGTGGTGGAGTATAGAAATGCTGAAACAGCTAATCAGTTCTGTCAATTCAGATAGATGAGCAAATATTCATTAGCAGCTATTCACCTGCTAGTGCGACTAAGTGCTGGATAGTTTTTATGCTAGTTACAGCCCTACCGTATTGCTACATACTTGTCTCTTCATCCAAAAAATGCTTTATTCCTGCCCACTTTTCACCCACATCTGCACTCTTTATCCCGTCTTTGTGTGCGTGCACGCGAGGCTGCGTTGCACCATGCTGAGCCAAGCTACGCTGCACCTCTCTTATGCCTCATTTCCCTTTATGAGAATGAGGGAAGTCCCATACGCTGATTATCCTATATATAGCCTGTTGTAATCATAGACCAGTGGAAAGTAGACAGGCAGTGTGGGGATAGAGCCTGACATCGCATCACTGAATTATAAATGGGAAACTCGTCTCTGTGTTTGGACCTCAGAGAAGGACAGAGAGAGCGGAGAACGGGAGGAATTCCGAATGCGAACCTTGCTCACGGCTGTGTAGTTTACCGAGTGACAGATTTATAGCGCTAATTATGAGGTTTCTCCTTTAATGAAGTATTAACCGCAGTGAAAGGTGAAGATGCAGGTGCAGGTAGATTGTAACACCCAGCACTGATAAGCTCTGTTCCAAAGCGTTTCCAGAGAAGTTCTGAAGGTGTTATTGTCGTACATATGAGTGAGCTGTCAGGATATTTCCTCCACCTAACCCCCTCTCTGTCTTTTACCTCTCCCCCTCTCCCTCTCCCTGACACCTTCCCTCAGCGTAATACACACCAGCAAGCAATCGATACGTACTCAGCCGAGAGCCAGGAGGAATTGTGGCAGTGTAGGCACCACACATTACAGGGTGGCCAAGGCCAATAAGCTGTGGAAGGGAGAAGGAGAAGGACAAAATTGGAGCTAAATAACAGCTTCTACACACAGACTTCTCCTGACGCCTGGAATGTCTTTTTTTTCTTACCACGCATTAGGTCTTTATTCCTCGCTGTCAGTGGCATTTATTCAAATCTGGATGCAGCGCGCTGTCATTCTGAACGAAGTGACTTTAATTTCGGGGTGAAGTGTTCCTTTAAAAATACTCTCTCGCCACCCACCTTATTATGCTTATTATTGTAATGAATGTGATGAAATGCACAGAGAGCCATAGCAAGAGATATGCTACTATGTTTCCATAGCAACATACAGTATCACACCGCCACCAGTGCATTAAACACGTAAATGACAGACACAACCTATTAAGCCTGCTGAGATATATGAACACTGTCTGCGTGCGTGTGACTGTGAGTCTCCGTTCGTCAGCGTGCACCCCCATCATTATGCACACGCTTTAACTTCCCATTTTCATGCCAGAGTAACAAAACCTCAGCTGGAATATAACAAGAGAATGCCACTCGAGTCTGCAGAAGATGTAATTAATTTTAGTGGAATTTACTGTGAAAATGCAGATCACAGAAAAATCTGGCATATTTCATGAGTAGATTTTTTTTTGTGCGTCTTCACTTCAATACAAACATCTTATCACTAAAAAGGGGGCATATTGGTCAGAAAGGAAGTAACATAAAGTCCCAGATGTGTAGCGTCAACTGCTCCTGGAGGCTCGGAAGTCCTGATACGTTTGTACATCTGGCGTAGAGTCAAACACAACACATTCAGTGTGCGATTATGCTATAGAGCACTTATCGTGAAGCAAGTCTAAACCATCCAGACTCTGTCTAATTGATTTCAAGACTGATGTTTGCTCTCTCAGAGTTGTTATGCTAAGGGAAAAATAACCAGATATGTTTTTGTCACAGGCCCGTCGCCTGAGTTCCAAACAAATATTATCTGTATCAAACTGGGTGAGCAAACATGATGCAACAGAAATAGAGAAGTTGCATTTTTATAGCATTGGGTAAACATAATAAATTTGAGGCTCGTGCAACAATCCGTTCTTTAATGCCAATCTATCTGGTCGTGCATTAGCTAAGACAGCACAGATTCGAAGCTGTCACTACCACCCGTAACTCTATTTTTGCAAAAGCAGGACCTTTTCTTTCTTTTTTCTTTTTTGCTTCCAGCAAATACACATTTGTATCTCAAAAATAAGAACCAGACACATTTGTAAGATGTCACTAAGTTACAAGTAAGCAGAAAAGCACAAAATGGTTTGCAATATGTGCCATCGCATGCTTGTAGAATCCTTGAATGCTTAAGTTTTCATCTCTCCTATGGGATGCACACACAGTCTCACCTGTTAACACGCATGATTACTATCTAACTAACTTCTGGCTTATTGTTTACTGCAATTAGTTTTTCTTAAATGGGTATTCTGTAGTTCATCGAAAAGAATAAAATATTATAGAATAAAAACTATTTCTCCCGGTGATTCAAATTAATGTTTATTGTGAAATAAACATGTTTTTGTTTACTGTGAGAAAGCGTGATGCTGCTTCATACTGACTATTCAACAGCTGTTTTTTGATCATAAATTTCAAATGAACCGTGTCAGTTTGTGTATGTTTGGCGTCTGATTGTTGGTTAAAGCACTTCACAATTTAAGCTTCCTGCTGGTTGAAAGACCCCCGAAGTTACTGAAAGGAAAAGGCCTCCAGCATCGTCAGTCCTTCTGATTACAATCAGTGGCATCCAGACAACAGCATTTGGAAAGAATTAGATGCAAAACACCTGTCATTTTACCTCGGGAATTCAGCAAAACAACAAAAGTGAGACTTTGGAAGAGCTGGAGTCGGTCATAGAAATCATTTTAATTTCCCACATCTTAACTTTCCAACTGCAGTTCAACTCTGAGTTTCTGTAGTTTGTAATTTATAGTTTTGTAGTAGCAACAGTTTGTGTGACGTGAACCTCTATATATTTCATGTTGGTCCAATCACCACTGAACCTGGCCCAGAGACCTGGATGCTTAGTAAAAGGTTGAAATTGATTAATCAGGGTCACTTGTCCATGGTGACATGAGCTTTCATGTAATTGTGGCAAGCCTGGGAAACTGTTAGCCATCAGACTCTTGTGAGTGACCACATCCATGCAGCCCACGTTCCTCTGTGGAGCACCGGCATGCACTTTCACACATATCTAATGTAATGTATCAAAAAGGGAGCAAGTCTCCCTCGGATGCTCTCTGCAGTTACAAATTAAAATGAGTTACTGTTTATCCATGCTCTGCTTTTATTCACTTTCACTTTGTCTAATGCATTTCTATTTATCTCTTCTCCCTCTTTCGCCCTTCCTCTTATATCTCAGTCTGCTGCTGCTGCTGCTGCTTCTGCTGCTGCTGTTTAGTCTCTGTCTGGGCTAAACATGCTCTCTGCCTCCAATTTATCTGTCCCACCTTCTCCCCCCTCTCCACCCAACCCTTCCACCTTCATCCCTCTCTCTCTCTCTGTCTCTCTCTTCCCTCATCTGTCCTCGCCCCTTCTTCACTCGTAGATTGACTCTTTCCAATTACATGAGCCGTTTCTTCAATCACACTGTAACAAATTACCTGACAAATTAAAAAAACACCAGTGATATTTCTGGGCTTTAGCATGGGCCATTCTTACACTTAATGAAATTTGCTAAGCCATATATCAGCAGTCTGTTGTCAGCCACGCATAGCTCTTCAGATCTTCCTGTTTCCCCCCACTGTTTTAATATGCTTTATACTGATAATTATTTCCACACGAAATACACATCTCAGTAGTCTGCGCTCTTGCGGGTTTCTGTATTTTTTATGTTAGCCCTTAAATTGGCTTAACTTTCTTTTAAAATTTATGGATTAAAGGAAAGTATTTGATAGATTTTTTGGACAGTCTGTAGATTTCACCACTAGCCTGTGAGATCAGCCGTTGCACTGATTAATACTAATATATTCAGAGGTAGATACAGTGTTTGTTAATGTTAGTCTACATGAATATTCTTCAGTACTGCTACCAAGCACATCTGAGGTTTCTTCTTCTTGCGCCGATTTGAAAGTGCAGAACATCTGAAAAAAATATCATGAATAATATTTTTCCTACAGTTCCAGGATTAATCACAGAATAAATTTACTTGTGAAAGGATTTTCTAGTCTCTGAGAGGTGAGATAAAATGATTCAGGGTGCAGACAAATATATGTACCTGTGAACATCCATATTTCAGCTGCGTAACTGCATTCTCATTTTTCACATTGTGTATTCACTTTAACATTCCACTCTAAATTGAGCTATAGATATGTTTCCCTTTGCGCTCAGTGTGTGTGGGTACGTGCACGGATGCATGCGCTGTAGGTAGGTGTATACACTTGTGCTTTCCTGCAAATGCTAATTTGAGTTTACCTCTGCTTGACATTCAAAGGCTCTTTGCGAGAAGTAGAATGACAGCCAGCCAAATGACATACTGTAACCACATATGCAGTATCAATACTCAGCATGACAATGTAAATGAATATTGAGTGTACTTAATGTGGGACATGACATGTTGTACAGTAATCTAGAGCAGGAAGCACAGTCTATAAGAGCACCGACTGAAGGTATCAACTGCTTGTACTGTATCATGATAACAGGGAGTATTATTGAATTGTTATGACTTTTTATGTCATGTTTTGTGCTATTGTTTTGAAGTACTGCACTAATGGCTTATTGAACCTGCCAATTCACATTCAGCTGAGTGTGCGAAAGCCCTCTTTGTTGTGAAAGGTCTTATTGTCATGAACAGCTCACAGCCGCTAAGGTGGTAAACCGGCTGAATACCGTTTCAGTAGTTTGCAAGGATCTATTTTCCCATCAACACAAGCATTCCATCCAGAGGAGGGATTCCTGGTACTGGATGGAGCTTCGGACACAGAAAGCAGATGCTAGTGTTGGACTTCTGCCAACATGTGCAGGAGACCAAGGACCCGGATTGTGCACATGAACAAAGAGAGAGAAATGTTTACTTTTTAGATGTGAATTTCAAATGGGGGGAAAACTATAAAAAGCATATATCCAGAACTCAAAGTCAAGGCCAAAGGCCTGTCAGACAGGCACATATGCAGCGCTGCTCACTGGAGACATTGTATCTGTACACCTCCTCCTCTTTCTGCAACTGTGTCTAAGTTCTCTGAAACTATTGCACAGAGCGTGTTAGTTCACAGTGTGTAACATGTTTCTCAAACAACTATCTTGCACAGCATTTTAACATAATACGTTGAAATTACATGACAGCGGGATGGAAGCATTGTCACTGAAAAGTCAGTTACTGAACTTCGTCATGCTGGTCACACAAATACCGTCATTCACTTGAGGTAGCGTTGGTTATGTTTTGTCACCAACACTCCCTGGTCCTTCTGTAAAAGATCCCATTCCAGGAAAGAGACCACCTTTTATGATCATGTAAAAAGTGCACATAAAATTTTAACATTTTCAGCCTGTAATGTTAATGGTTTCCAGTGTTTTAACATAATGCAGCACGATGGGGAGGTGGTTAGCACTGGTCCACCCTCTGGCTGGACTAGCCTTTCTGTAAGTTTGCATGTTCTGCCCATGGCTGTGTGGGTGCTCTCCGGGTGCTTCCACTCCAAAGATATGCAGGAAGTAGGGTTAGGTTAACTGGTGAGTCTAAATTGCCCATAGGTGTGAATGTGAAGGTGAATGGTTGTATGTCTCTCTGTTAGCCCTGCATGAGGCTGGCAACCTGCCCCCCGTAGCCACCCTGTAACCCTGAATTAGATAAGCGTAAGAGAAAGGATGTATGACTGTTTTGACACATCAAATGTCATCACCAGGTAAAGCTATGTTAAAATGCGATTCTCTTTTCCCTTACTTTTCTAAAACTGTAACTGTTCTAAAACCTAAAACCCTTTTTTAAACTTCTCATTGAAAAGAGACTCTGGAGAAATGTGTCCAAACCTAAAGCTGTGCACCGTTTACCCAAACCAAATCAGGAGAAAAACACAAAACCAACAAGAATAGTTTTAAGCTGGTTATCTCTGGACAGAGCCTGGTTAGTGTATTCTTTTTCAGCCTTTGCGCTAAAGTTAGCTAACTGGCTCCCGGCTTTAGCTTCATACTGATAACACAAGAAAACAGAGGAGTACATTTTCCAAATTCTAAATATCAGCCACGTGTAATGACACTACAATGGCCTTGTCTTTTACGTCATGTGTTTCATGTACAAAACACGACTGAACTCAAACCTGAAATGATAAAAACTCCAAACTTTCTACTCTTATTTCTTTTGTAGAATTTGATTGGATCCAGCTGGAAAAAATTAACACAGAACTTGAAATTGAATCAGCTCCCTGACCTCTGTAAGCTTTTAATGACCTCCTCCCAGTAGGGTTTTCAGGGACATAAATCTCTGGGAAATATTTGTCCTCCGCAGCACCTGCTAGATGGCCAGACAGCTCACCGCAACAAGAACGCTTTAACGACAGCTGAGACGACTTTTCAAGGCAGGACTTTCCTTCCAGGTCAAACTAAAACACACTTATAGCTCTCCCAGCACTGGATGTGTTACACATACATTCAAGGCTTCAGCCATGTTGCTGTTATGGTGAGCACTAATACCAAATACTGTAAATATATGCAATTTAGATAGTAATGTTGGTCCTATTTGGTGTCTTTCCCTTCTATCCAGTCCTAGCTCTCAGGAGTTGTTTGGAAAGCTTCAAGGCCTCTTTCTTGTATTGACTTAACCTTTAATTAGCCAGGATGCACAGCTAGTTTAATGATGCTGTGCCTCAGGTCATGGTCAATGTAGAAAACACCACAGCCTTTAACTCTTGTGGTATCCCTCTACTGATAATAAAGATGACATTTCAGGCAAGGATATTGGAAACAGTCTATATATTCCTTTACTACCAT
>NW_005187434.1:1448517-1452412 GCF_000239375.1 Pundamilia nyererei | reverse complement strand
GTGTGTGTGTGTGTGTGTGTGTGTGTGTGTGTGTGCATGTGTGTCCACCTGCATATGTGTTTACAGCAGGCAGTGAGTGAGTTCGCTTGAGTGTTCAGTAGGATGCTATAAAAGTCAAAAACCAAATCAGACCCACAGGAGTATTTTTACCAAAAAATTCCCAGCCAGGAGAAAGCAGTAAAATGTTATGTGCTCTGTGGGAGCTCTTTGAACGGAAGAACCTTAACATGACATGATGCCTGAGCTCCACTCTGGCCGTCAACACGTGACGTGCCCACGGGGGAAGCAACAGCTTGTGACATTTGCCACTTCCTGTCATCTGACATCAAAACTAAGGCTGACTAAGGAATTGGCCCGATTTTACATGTTGAATTGGGTTAATTGTGTTTTATTTGACTGTGTGCGTCTGTGTGTGGCTTAAAACGTACTCAGAACACGTGACGTGGTTTTCCTAGGCGGCTCTGCTCGTTCACGCCCTGGTGTCATTTCTTCTGAGCTGAAATTACATTTTTCAGATAAACCAAACTGATTGTGGAAACCTTACTGATCCATTTAAAGGAAATGTTTGTCAAACCAGAGGATATTATAGTAATTATGCACCCTTGCAGGCATACACCCATGCAGGAGAAGAGAAAACAAAGAGGAACAAATGAAAGAAAACACAAAACAATTAAAATGCTAATTGTTTTGTGTGCTACCAACATGTGGAGAGGGGAGTCTGGAGGCCTTCCTTGAGAGCCTCCTCCAACGAGCACTCCTATTGCATCTGCTGTGTGACAGCTAGAGGAATGCTGTAGTGCAGCTCACTGAAAGGAAGCGAAAAAAGCCAGGGATTTGGGGCCTTTTTAAAGGATTTATTTTGTAGCGTGCGTCACAGCATGCTGTAAAGCTTGGAACTTAATGCGAACTGCCCCTTTAAGGGCGGATGTGCAGAACACTACATGGAAATTTGATTGACAGCTCATCAGAACAACAGGCTCTGATATGAGGGAAGCTTAAATTCCTGTGCCGCAACATTACAAACGCACAGACCCCCGCTAGTGCTGAGTAAACAGAAAATGCAAAGGCGAGCCCCGGCCTCTCCATCGTCACACCCCCCCCTCATCTCCTCCCCACCTCCTGCCCTCATCTTGCACCCCTGCCCCAGCGTCCCCGCCTCTATACACATTAAGTATGCATTGATTCAGCCTTCCCGTGTGTTATAAATACAGCATCGATCCACCCGGCGATCAATAGACTCATTCACATGCATAGAGCCACTTTGATAACTCTCCTTCCCCCGAACCGCTCGCAGTAACATCCTTCTCCCTCTCTCGTTCTCTCTCCATCTCAATAGTTTCACATGTTGTTCCTTATAATTTATTATTCTTCCTTTTAGAAAAATATGAACGTGAACATACAACAAGATCCAGACACTGCTTAATAGGCAGGCAGTATATCCCAATCCATAATCGAACTAAATCACTGTAATCACGGATGACCTGGCAGCTTCCACTCTTGGTGTTAATACTCAGTCTAGATCTGCTTACTTTGAGTGAGATACGGGGTGGCCCGCTTTAGCATTCATTCTCACGCACAGCCAACAAATGATGTGCATGCTATCAAAGGCACAGACGCTCCTAATGGAAAAAAAAACCCCACCAAATGTTTATTAGGTGGCTGGTGGGTTAAAGCAGAACTGATCTTCCATTTCCACAGCACCAGATCTATGATTATTTGGTTTCTCTTAAGGCATCTGGATTGAGACGTCATTTTTTTGAGGAGGAAAGAAAAGCAACTTAAACGACTGTCCGGCAATAAAGAGAAGAAATTCAAAAGTTACAACTGTGTTTGTAATCAGGAAAGATGGAAGCAAACTCCGGCTTTAATCAGGCTCCATGTGTTCTCCTTTAGATTACATCCAGGTGGTTTATTGCTTCTGTTTGTGGTTAAACACACATGTAAAGTCTCCCTATCGTTCCTGCTGCTTAACATGCCTCTAAAAAAACAGGTTTAAGAAAACGGCTTTTCACAATTACTTTCAGTTTTATTCTTTGGCACTCCTATATCTTCCCTCCCACACTCTCTCCTCCAAAGGAACTGAAGGCTGAGAAAGGTGGTTGATGATCTTTACAGGGGCCTGTCCCTGTTGTGCACTTAAGTAGCTCCTCATTGCTTTTATGGCGACTCACTAAAACCTGTCTTGTAAAAAGCAGTCCAAGGAAGGTAAAAAAAAAAAAGGGGGGGGGGGGGGAGGGAGGTGGAACACATTTATAAAAGACAGAGAAAGAGTAGGGGAAAAAATCAATGCCCATTTCTTCAGCACCTATGAATTTTATTGAAGCTGGCCCTGATGTTATTCGGTCACAAATTTTGCCCGTTTTGGACTGAAGTTACCGTGTGCACTTTGTCTACTGAACCGCAAAAAAATCACAAAATGATGTGTTATATTTCAATATATCTGGCGATGCTTTCGAGGATGGATCGTCACAATATAATGAACCATGCTTCGATGCTTTTTTTTCCAACAAAATCCTCTTGTTCGCACTTCATCTTTTGGGTCAATCCCCGAATATTTTTCAAACTCTCTTCAAAACGAGCAAATTGCTGTAAGTACTCTATGTTCCCTTTTCATTCCAATTGGTTCGTGTCTTTCTGAATGTTGAAAAAAAAAACATTTATCATATCCAATTTGTATACTTGTAGTTCTTTTGCCCTATCTGTGTTAACATTTAGCATGACTGGATTTAGTCAATATGAAAGGGCCTCTCTGGAACATTTAGCACCACATTCAAAATGACTCCTCTTAATGTCAGAACCTCACTTTACATTAGCTGAGGTGTAGAACAAGCACCCAGATAATGTCATTTTGCCACTGTGCTTTGCAGTCACTCCATTTTGACTTGGGGGAGAGATTTGGCCAGCGATGCCTCTCATCTTAAAGATCAGCCTTAATTGTGCCAGTGTGCAGGAAGACCCTGTCATCCTCAGCAAGGCTCTAATTGGCTTAAATTTAACCTTTCTGCAGTTTATTGTGCAAACGCCAGTGAAAGGACATTATAAATGTACCTTTTGTAGAGCAACATGGTATTAGAAATTGCTGCCAAGTTCTGTCAATTACTGCAACAGAGTGGAAAGACAGAAGCATGCAAATGTAATATGCATCTGTGTCACAAACTTTGCGCTGCTCAGAAAGGCATCCAAATAACATTTAACCACATGTGTCAAAACACAAAACCATGCCCAGACTTCACTCTGTGTGTCTTACATTCATTCCCACAAACAAGGGTTATTAAACAGTTAAGGATGACCAAAGTTAAGGTGCACTTTGAGTGCGCTCAAACAGGGTGGTGATAGAAGGCAGAAAATGGGAACCTCTCTTAGTGTCCCCGCGTCCATTACTGTATACTTCATTTAGCGCCAATTAGATTTTCATTTCCCTTTCTGCTGCTAATGCCCAGACTCGCAGGGACCATGCTAAATTAAGCACTAGATCTTCATTGCGGGCTGCAAACCAATTGATTTCGCCCCTTAATCAATTTATTTCATTAGTTATACATTCCTCTTTTCCCTCTCGCCTCCTTCTCCGCTGTCTTGTCTCAGAGCCGGCATGAGGAGAGTGACCTATCCCAGAGTGTGACACAGAGGAGAGTGATTTGAATGATAACCAAATAGCTAGCGCGGTCTCACTGGTGTTTAAAGATCATATGTAAATCAAATGTCGGGGTGGGGGTGGGGGGTAGAAATTGCTTGGTGGGGTTCTGTCAGAAAACAATTTAGTGATCGTTAAAAGGGATGCCTCGCCGTCGTGCAAACCTCTGCAAATTAAATCAATGCAGCCACTGGTCTCTGCCCCCTTTCACTTCCATCACACCCCCCCCTTTCTTCTCGTGCGTGGACACACAAAAAGACGGGT
>NW_005187434.1:1445918-1448497 GCF_000239375.1 Pundamilia nyererei | reverse complement strand
TTAAATCAATGCAGCCACTGGTCTCTGCCCCCTTCTCCTTCTCTCTCACTCGCATTTTTCTTCTCGTGCGTGGACACACAAAAAGACGGGTGCGCACGCACACACACACAAAAAGATACCTACAGAAGAAGAGAGACTGGGAGCTTGAACCTTAAAGATTTTCTGGATAAGGTAGATAAGGACATTTTTATTACTCTGCTACTACACACTTTGGGGATTATAGCGGAGGGAAAAAATAGAAGTGCTAAGGACACAGCACAGCACATGAACGTTGACAGGCGTCATAATGCAACATGAGATGTAAAGAGACTGAAACAAACCCCACCCAGGATGATCTCACCATTTCTCCTAATGAGATGAGTTACTGTAGGTGTTCTGAAGAGCAGCAGCAGTTATGGGAAAAATACTCTAAATGCTAACACCCCACCACCACCGCCACCACCACCCCAGGAGAGCCAGTCATGCTTGACTCCTATCCCCAAAGCCTGTGTGTGTCAATCAATGTCCCTGGGGAGAAGCTGCATGTTTCAGAAGACTAAGGAAATAAAAACATGTTGTGGAAAATCTACATTTGTTAGATGGAGGCGACATCACTCACTGCAACATGTTTGCAGAGTCGTGTGCTTGTGCAGGCTACAGATGTGGTTTGCAGTTGAAAAGCAGGATGTGTTTTCCTTTTCTCAGCCTTCTCCAGCAGGGATGTGCAGGCAGAGATGTGGGTGGGCTGGCATGTACGCATGCCCACATGTACATTTTACTGTGTTGTCTGCAGGGTGTG
This sequence comes from Pundamilia nyererei, assembly GCF_000239375.1. Classification (NCBI taxonomy): domain Eukaryota; kingdom Metazoa; phylum Chordata; class Actinopteri; order Cichliformes; family Cichlidae; genus Pundamilia; species Pundamilia nyererei. The sequence continues at coordinate 1,447,719 of NW_005187434.1, read as the reverse complement.
CCGTCATACACAATGTCACTGTGAACACATACTGTGAAAAAGAAAAAGAACTACCCCGTGTGTTGTTTTAGAGACTTGTAGCAGGCACTTTTCTTGAGGATAACACGCTGGTGCTTATACACACACACACGCGCGCACGCACTCGTACACCATGGCCATGTAGAGATTTTGCAGTACACACTCATTGTGTCTGCTTGTCAATTGGCACCTGATATCCACCAGCGTCTGGGAATCAAATTAAGTGAGCGACTGCTGAAAAGGCCTCCTCCTTTTTTTTCCTCATCCACCATCCCTGGGCATAATTAATTTTATCATCAGCGTCATTATTATTGTTAAATTGTTTTTCATATTTCTTCTTCTTTTTTTTTTCTCCCACCTCACGCCCCTCCTTCCTTGACTGCCTGGAATGCCAAGTGTATGCTAATGTGTTTTGGAGATTGCCAGCGCACACAGAGACGGAGAGAGGTAGAGAGGAATGAGAATGAGAGAGGGTCTGAGATGAGGAGAGGGTGGGAGATGGAGGTGAGACAGAGAGAAGGGGGTGGGGTGGGGGGTGGAAAGAGTAAAAGGAGAGCAATGAGGTTGGGAAGCAGGTGTGGGTGGGGGTGGGGGGGGGGGTGTCGATGGTGAAGGAAGACGGGCGGGAGAGGTGGTGGGGTGGGGGGCGGGGGGGGTTTGAAGGTGTGGGGGGCACATTATGTATTCCACGGGCGTATTTGGAACCCAATTAATCAAGCAGAGGAGAGGAGAGATGCAGAAAGGATGAGATCGCCCTTCACGTTGATGAGGCCTGGCCGGGGCAAACGCTCAACCACCTGAGCTCCTAACAGCCATGCCGGCGCACAGGAATTATAGCAATACCTTCACTCTTTTCTCCGGCTCTCAAACGCACACGCTCTTTCTCTGTTTCTCTTCTCGTCTCTTTTCCCTCATCCCTCGCTTTGTCCTAGTGTAACACAAAGTCTCACCTTCTCTTCTTCATCTTTTTCTTTTAATTTGGGCATTTTTACCCCCTGAAGTCCAAGTCTGAGAGTTATTTTCCTTCTTTTTTTTCACTCTGTGAAATGCAATGTTAAATGTGAAGTTGTGAAAATATAATACATTGATAAATGTAAGCAAAGTAAGTAGAGAAACTAATATAATGGAGGTTTAAAGGGTGTTTTTTTGATTATGAAATTATATGATACCCCAATAACACCATCCAAAGGTTATTCTGAGTGCCACCTTCACTGGCTTCTGCATTACTCCAACCTCGCCTCTTCTTCATCTTCTTCTTCACACGTTTGGGGTCAAGCTTGTGGCAACCGGCCACCAGCAGCGATCATTGGGAAATTGACAGTCTCATAGAAGAGGAGCGGCTGAGAGTAAAACTCCAGTCCCTGGTTGACTTAATTTGATTCCCCTCCCTAGAATGCAGGCCAATAGATCCCGTATCTACATAGTGCTCTGAGCAGGGTCTATAAATATTGACCCTCCATTTCCTGTGTTTGGCGTTAATGAAGCATTTAGTATACCCACAGCATTATGGAGGACCTATGTAAAGCCACCTCTCCCTTTGTCAATGCCAGTCCCTCCTACACACAAAGACACACACACGCAATAGGTGCCAGGAGCTTTCCCAAAGGTGGGGAAAGGTCACTTTAAATTGCTATTTTAGCAGTAGTACAAAAAATAAATAAGAATATTTTTTTTCTAAACGAACTATAAGAGTGAACTGTGAAAACTATTTCCCAGAGCAAAGCAGAATGTGAACACATCTACTTACAGCTGACTTAACGGCTGTTTTTTGTTTTGTTCTGGG
>NW_005187434.1:1444953-1445898 GCF_000239375.1 Pundamilia nyererei | reverse complement strand
TCCCTGAACAGCTGCCTTTTCTTGCAAACTTAAAATACTATTTTTCCCACTCTTTATATTCTATCTTTGGTTTATTTCTAGAGCTTTCAAAATGCAGCAGAAGTAAATGCATAAAGTAAATCATAAGAAAATTCTCTGTTTATTTGTTATGTAGGTACTGTAAACATCACGTCTCTGCTCAAACTGGATTACATTGTTTGTCAAAGCAGGTCTTAAGCAAGGATTTAAAAGTAGCCCACTAGTAGCCCTAGTGTCAAATCAGATTTGAAGAAGCAGTCTGTTCCAAGGCTTAGACAAACATAAGAAACCTTTGCTGAGATAATTTATGTGGTATGGTCAGAACATGGAGTGCAAAAGTTTGGGGAGAGCTTGCCCATTAAAACTACTTATATACAAATAGTATGCAATTGTGTGCTGCAGCATTTGCAAACAAGAAATGGCTGACAAACTAAGACCTAACTAAAGATGGCTGCTGTAGTACAGTCTAGTACTAGATAGGGATGGGTATTGATAAGATTTTCACGATTCCGATTCCATTTTCGATTCTGTTTAACGATTCGATTCTTTATCGATTCTTTTTAAAAAGGAGAACACACAGGTCGATTAGCTTAGAACTTTTTTTTATATCTTCTCTTTGAACAAGATAGAAATTTAGGAGTAACATGGCCTTACAAACCCAACAGTGAGATCTTAAGAGATCCACAGCCTACGGCTCTTCAATGGGGTGTCACAGGGTCCCCAGGAAAAAAAAATTGTAAATGTAAAATAATAAAATAAATATTCTTCAAGGTTCAAGGTTCAAGGTTCTTTATTTGTCACATGCATAGTTAAACAAGTATAACACACAGTGAAATGTACAGTGGGGCAAAAAAGTATTTAGTCAGCCACCGATTGTGCAAGTTCCCCCACCTAAAATGATGACAGAGGTCAGTAATTTGCACCAGA